>NW_027533256.1:4346185-4388304 GCF_008692635.1 Crocuta crocuta
TAAATCTCTCTGTCCCCTGAATCCAGTACCCAGTCTGGAATGTTGTAAGAGCTGCATAACTATCTAGTGAACTGAGTCAGCTGCATGGTAAAACAACAGTGCTCCCTGTTCATTCTTAAATACATTCATCTGAGTCGCATACTCCATAGTCCATCACCTAGCAGCAGAATAGAAGGGGGGGAGGGAGCCTAGACAAATGCCATCCTATAGTCCCCCAGGGGACCAAATGCCAGCAGAGTCAACCTTAGGTCACCATTGTCCTGTGGAAGAGGCATTGATCATTGAAATCAAGAGTTCAGGAAAACCTTGGGAGTGAGGAACTCAAGGCTTTTCCTCTCCCTGGGCCACTTTTCCCAGCAGGGACATCCTAAGGAGGGTCCAGGATCCATTTTCTGGGTTCTAGTTTTTATACAATTAAACACAGGGTATAAAGAACATGAGTCATGGTTCTGGAGGAAAAGAACACAATGAAGAAATAACTCATGGTATAATGAGGACCTTGGAAGAAGGAGCACTCTACTCATGAGCTTCAGGCTTTAGGACAATGAATAGTCCACTGTGTGCATCCAGGACCCGTCTCGAGTCACTGCCAAGCAAGCTTTCTGCCAGGACACCTTGGTCCATCACATGGCTCCCAACTCAGTCAGGGGCATCTGTCCATGCTTGTCCTGCTCTTCTGCCTGGCATAGGAAGTGTGTGAATCTTTTGAGGAGCTAGAAGTGGGACTCTTCTAAGAAAGGACCCTCCCACCCCCACAGCTTTATACCTTCTCTGTATGATCTCACTGTGTTATCTTTATTATCAACAACGAAGTGTTTTTGAGCCCCTACTCTGTTCCAGATATTTTCCAGGTGCCAGGGTACAAAGGTGAACATCATGTACAGGGAATTCTTCACACCCATCTCCAAGGAATTCACAGCCTAACATGTGGGCCAGAAGTGCATTCACATCCACATGCACACAAAGTCATTAAGAGGTTGAATTCCCAATGAGTGACACAAGGATGACACTGGAAAATGAAGTAAGAGAAAGAGTGGAGAACTGGAACCAGAGGCATCAGGGACCAAGTCTTGGCTGTGTCCCTTTGAAGGCCACAAAGAAAACAGATTAAAACAAACACTTTGGAGTAAGGGAGTGCTGGATTTAAATGCCTGCCCTGCTTCTTGATTCCAAAACAATGGCCACAACCTCATGTAGCATCAGTTTTCTCATCTAAAAATGGGGGGATAATATTTATCATTAGTTTGGGGTAAGAGTTAGTCTACTCACATAAATGTCCTCCAGGCATCAGCAGCCTGTGGGTAGAAATGAGGACTTAACCACTCTGTATGCCCAGCATTTTCAACAGCATTGCTTTCACCTTCAGTCTTCAGTCTCTGCATTGTCTGTCCATTTACCTACAGTATCTCGTAGATTGATACAGTCTGCTTGTCTCACTGTAGCCAGGGCTTTATTGCCCCACCCACAGCCATGGCCAGAGCTGCCACCAAAATGCCCTCCTGGCCCATAGTCCCCTACCATACCCAGAGATTTCTGGGGTCAGTGAAGAATCCCAGTCTTTTGCTTTTCTCCTGCCATGACTTTTTCACTTGCTACTGTCCTTAGCTATATCTACCACTACCATGATCAGTCACTTTGGCTTGACTATGAGCCTTTATCATGCAGTGCTCTGGGCCGGAGCCCTGCTGCTCCAGCTGCATGGGTCTCTAATTGCTGCTCTTGCTGCTGCTACTACTTACTACTACTACTACTACTACTACTACTACTACTACTACTACTACTACTACTACCACCACCACCACCACCACCACCACCAACAACAACAACAACAACAACAACAACATTATTGTCACTGTTATCAGACTCTACAGACTGGTAGGATTGGATTGTAAGGAAGGGCAAGTGTATGCATTCAGTCATTTAAAACACCTGTGAAGTGACACTTATGTGCACTGAGCACTGCTTCAGACAGTGAGGATATAATAGTGAGCAAAGCTAACCCAATCCTGTCCTCATCCACAAGTTTACAGTCTAGAAATCTCTCTTCTCTCCCACTTCAGGTCTGGAGGAGAGAACACCACAATCTCCCTCTGTCCCATGGTGAGCTCTTTCTCAACACTGCAGCACCCATGACTTTGCTCCTGCCACTGGCACCTCCAACAGCGTCCACTTGATTATTCTAGGGGGTGGGAGTAACATTCACTTCAAAATAACAAATGTATCCACTCCAGCTCCTGCCAGTCACGACTCTCTGGGGGTGCCATTTTCTTTGGGTCCTTGATCATAGCAAACATTAGTAAAAATTGCTCCTAATTCTCAGAACTCTGTGGTCCCAACCAGATAATTTTTTCAAAGGAGGGTAATCTTATTTTCATTGGCTCACTTTCATGGTTGTCAAGATGTGTAATACTGGACAGAAAAGACAAAAGATGGTTTTGGAATGTGATGGAGAAGTTACAAAATGGCAAGGTCATTTTTCCCTCATGTTAATGAGGATTTGCTTCTTTTTTCTCTCCAACTAAGTTTAAGGCATCTTTGTCTCCTTTGTGATGCATATTCATTCTAACCTTGCTTCTAGGCGCTCTCCCAATACTTTCCCATTCCCTGGTACCCATACCAGTTTTCTCCCCTTTAAAGCAGGAGTTATAGGCATATCAACCTCACAGTATACATTAAGTACTGAATTTGAAGGAGTATGTTCAGAGTAGGGATCATAGAAACCTATAGAACACAGCCATGGAACACAGTAGAGCGGTTAAAGGCACCAGCTTTGGAGGTTAGGATCCTGGCCCCTCTATTTTCTGTTAGTGACCTTGGGCAGATCAATTAACCTCTCTATGGCTTGTTTTCTATTCAAAAAAAAAGGAATACAATAGCTACTTTAAAAGTTATTCTAATAACTTATAAATCATGTCTGTAAAACAGGTGGCACAGAATCTTTTACATAATACATATCACAAATACATGCTAGTGTTTGATTGTATGGTGAATTTTACTAAATCTTCTTCCTTTTGCCTCGGCAGTGCTCGTTATTTGCTCTGTCTTGATCTTCTTTTTTCTCCTCATGCAATTCTTTTTTTTTTTCTTGTGTTTTGTTTTTGTTTGCTTTTGTTTTTGTTTTGTTTGTTCAGGGTAAGGCTGAGCTCTGAGTCTGACACAAAATTAGGAGATAGCACATGTTTCCTGGATCCATATGTTGAAGGATCATGGCTGAGCACGGGCTATGGTGTGGAGCAGACAGTTCCACAGGAGCACAGAGGCTACACTACCGTGGGCCTGGCAACACTCTGCGGTGTCTGCATAACCGTGGTGGAGCCCGGCAATGGGAACTGCAGTATGTAGGGCCATTGTTTGCACTGTCTTCATCTTTGAGGACATGGCCATGCTTTGAGCTGCCCTCATCTGTCCTCAGTATCTGAGTCGCCCCCTTCTTCACTTGTCATATGAATTCTTACTATAGAACTGTCCTATTTTTCATATTACTCTAAGTGTTCCTAAGTTAGGCTTCTGTGTGTGCTCTTGGATTGCTGCCATACATCATTCACCATCACCACTTCTGTGGGTCATGTATTCTTCCCCCATAGGATATTTTCCCATTCCCCTGCTCAAATCCCCTCCTCTGTTCTCCTTTAGGTCCCATATTTTCAGCATGGCACCTGTCATACCCAGTAACAGTGATTATGGATTAAACCCTATAGAATTAGGTCGTATAGATTGAACCATATGAAATTGCTCATATTTGACCATCTGATTATTTCACATGATTCAAACTAGTATTAATCTACCCACTTATTAAAATATTAGTTACATGAGAAAGAACTTCTTTTTCTCTACTTTGACAACACTGGGTGCAATGCTTGGTGCATGGTTGATACATGAATAGTATGTATTGAATGAGTTTGGTATACAAAAGTGCTTTATAGACTCTGAATTCCTATTAAAATGTAAGAGATTGCTGCTATAAAACAGTTGAGCATATTATAGTATATTTGCTTAAAAATACGACTTGTCTTTAGAGCCTGATTTGGAGATGAAGAAACAAGTCGATGTGAGACTTTGCACCATGTTAAGTTAAAATATTTTCCTGAGTCAATTCAGGGGCAGCCATGAGGATGAGCAAATAACACTTTGGAGAGTTCCTTTTCCATATATATGTGCATATATGTTCTGTGTGTGTGTGTGTTAGTGTGTGTGTATATTTCTGCTGCTTATAAGTAATTTGCAAATTGCTGCAATAGAAGTTGTAGAGCCATTGAAAGATTTCAGTCAGGGGAACGTTTGTTGAGACCTGTAGTTTGTGGGAAGTACCCTAGCAGCAAGCATGCATGATAGGATGGAGAGGTTGAGACTGGAAGCTGAGAGAACAAAGAAGAGAAGATACCCAGTCCTAAACTTAGGCCACAGAGGTGGGAGCTGAGAAGAGGAAATGGACAGGAAAACTGAAAGTGAAATGGAGGGAAAACTGAAAGTGAAATGAAAAGTCTGCACTGATCCCCAGATTGGGGTGATAGAGGACCATGTAGAGAGACAGTAATGGCATTCTCTGGTGCTTTAGGAAGGAAGACTTTGGGCAGAAAGATAATGATACTGACTTTGAGCATATTGAGTGGGAGGTATCACTGTCCAAGTCTAGAATTGACCTTGCAAAGTGAATAGGCTGGCACTGTCTCTTGTTTTGATCTGATTCTGTTTTCCTATTTGGTTGATGTAGAGACAATGGATCAGGGAAGTGGCTTGAATGGCCAGAAATATGGGGGGAAAAAAAGCAAGAAGAAATAGGGCTGGTCCTGAACTCAGGACTAAGGCATTCTGTAATCTCTTCATTATCTGTCCACCTAGTAGAAAGTTCTGCTGGAATTAATGGATGTCAGCTATTCAGTATGCTTGGCCTCCTTAGGATTAGATGTACTCAGAAATTGACTAGTGAGCACTACTTTTAGGATTTTAATTAATCATTAACTGGTTTGCCCTCTGAGCACTTTTTGCTCCTGCTTTGAATTTTTAGACAGATGGCAGGCAGTAATGTTCTCAGCCTTGTCATCTATTCACATGGCAGCTGAAATATCAAGCACGGACTTGGAGAAGGATCATAATTCATTATAATTAGTCTTCTTTGATCGCTTGTCCTTTGTCCTAAGTACAGTAGCAGCATTTAGTTGTGGCTGAAGTATTTGTCAAGAACAACATCCAAACTGCTCACTCTCTCTCCATAAATGCCCAAGGACATGACTGATAGGGAGAAGCCACATTCCCACATCTTTTTGGAAATAGCTCTCAAGTAGTAGAAGGACTGGATTTAGAAACACAGGCCTGCATATGGGCATGATCCTGCATTCTGGATCATGCCAGTTGATATTGTTAATTAAGCAATACTGCGAGAATTTAGAGAGAACACAGCTAATAGCAAATGAGGGCCTACTATGTGCTTGAAAATTCATTGACATGACCTCAATTGATCTCCATTCCCTTCCATTCCTCCATTCCAAGGCTGGATACATGGGCAAAATCATTTAGCTGCCACATGGCAGAGCCAGGAGGCAAAACCCCTCATCTGCCTGAATCAGAGCTCCTACTTGTGTCCTGGTTTCTTTGGCTGTACCCTGTTGGAGTGGATTTTGGGGCAAACCAAGTTAGATGGTAAAATAAAATAGATAGCACCATATCACTGTCTGAATCTTGAAAAGGTTGTCCTGGGGGTGACACTGAGAGGGGAAGTTGCAGGGCAATATATTGCTACAAATTTATTTCCTGTTTGGTTAAGGAAGACTATTGTTATCAAATAAAGGGATAATGGTTTCTTCTGTCTGTAGTGTGATTTAGACTTTAATATTTAAAAATTACGGTAAAACCTTGGATTGCCGTAGCTCGTTCTGCAAATGTTCTGCAAGACGAGCCGACATTTCTAGTAAATTTTAACTTGATAAAATGAGCGATGTCTTATCATAGGAGTAGTGAGTGGTGCCGAATGTCACCTGATCACAACTGAGCCAGTGTTTCTTCTCTCTTGCTCTCGCTCTCCCTCACTGCAGGATTGTGGGTGATCATTTCTCATGCTTGGTCAGGCCATGTTTGGCATAAATCAGTGATTTTTCAGAATGTTGGAAGGTGCCCACAACTGGCATTAATGTATTTTTTGTCACTTCAAAGCACCTATGGACAGTCCTTTGCTTTTCCATACATGAGTAAGCTTAGGAATGCTTTACTTCATTCTAGGTCATTGGATAGGTTCCTGTTAAAGTTTCACTAAAAGAAAAAGATTCCGTTGAGCCAATAGATAGCAGTGATTCCATAAGTAATAGTGCAAGTCATCCTATACAATAACCCCCCTCTCTCTTGTCTCCCTCACATTAGCCAAGAAGATTTTCAAAGGAAAGCACAGGTTACTTAATTTATATTATTTTTACATTTTGTATTTTCTTTATTATTTTGTGTTATATCACAGCATTTTAGTCATTTTTATATGAATATTTTGGGGTTGTGAAATGAATCATCTGAGTTTCCTTTATTTCTTATGGGAAAATTCACTTTCGTATACAAGTGCTTTGGATTACAAGCATGTTTCTGGAATAAATCGTGCTTGTAAACCAAGGTTTTACCGTAATTATCTGACTTTGTTGTCAAACTTTATCCTCATTCACCTGAGTCTTAAGGGTTAGATGAGAAAAGGGATATTAATACTAAAATATGAGGAAATTGAGGCTTACAGGGTGCCACAGCCATTAAGGGTCAGGTAGCGTTCAAATCATCAGACTGTAGAAAAATAAATTCATTTGCTCTCTCCAAAATAAGATCCCAAGCAGAAGCAAACATATATGAAGAATTAGACTCAGAAAAAATTTTCTTAGTGGCTGACATCCACCTCGAAGTCATATAGTTAGGGTTTGCTTCTTTCTACTTTTCAATTTTTGACACTAAGTGGTAATTATAGAGCCTGAGAAGCACCCAGTGCATTTGCAAGAGCTAATTGACTCGAAGGAGGGAAGGCTGATTGTGCAGCAGAATCCAAACTACCAATTAAAAGAGAAGGGATCCACATGCACATGATATCCAGGATATTTATATCACAGAGAAGTAAAAGAGCCAGTCTTCCCTGCCACTGTGGAGATAGCCAGTAAGTCAAAGGGCCTGGCCCCAGGGTGGTTAGATTGAGGCCAAGACCATAGTGAGGGCTGAGAAGCCCACCCTTTCGGCAGGCTCCCAGACTTTAATGAGTGTTTCAGAGGCTCCACTCCCAAAGGCTAAAATGGAATCTTGGCAAATGAAAAGATTGGATTCAATGTACAGTGAGAGAGGAAATCAGGCAAACAGGAGCTGTATCAATCAAATAATTGTCAAAGAATCAGCCTCAGAATAGACTAATAATTGGAGTTTATAGCGTTTATGGCCCTTACAACAGCAACCACTTAAGAAGCAAGAGTATTTTTTTTCTTACAAATAGTTTATTGTCAAGTTGGTTTCCATATAACACCCAGTGCTCATCCCCACAAGTGCCCTCCTCCATGCCCATCTCCCCCCTCCCCCCCCCACACCCATCAGTCCTCAGTTTGTTCTCAGCATTCAAGAGTCTCTCATGGTTTGCCTCTCTCCCTTTCCCCCACCATTTCTCCCCTTCTTCTCCCCCATGGTCCTCCGTTAAGTTCCTCCTAATCCTCCTATACATGCAAACATATGATATTTGTCCTTCTCTGCCTGACTTATTTCGCTCAGCATAACACCCTCAAGGTCCATCCATGTTGCTACACATGGACATTAAAAATATTTTTAAAAATAAACATTTTGTTTGTTGTTTTTGTATTTTATTTATTCTTTTTACTTTCCTTCCTTAGAGTATTATCCCCATTTACAGAGGGAAATGCCTGTTCCTACTGTCCCCTGTCTTTTTTTTTAATATTTTTAAAAATATTTTTATTTATTTCTAGGAGAGAGAGAGAGAGAGAGAGAGAGAGAGAGACAGCGTGAGCAGGGGAGGGTCAGAGAGAGAGGGAGATACAGACTCTGAAATAGGCTCCAGCTGGCAGTCAGCACAGAGCCCGACGCGGGGCTCGAACCCACGAACCTCGAGATCATGACCTAAGCAAAAGTCGGACGCTTAACCGACTAAGCCACCCAGGCGCCCCTATTGTCCCCTGTCTTGGGGCTAGAAGAACCAGGGCATGAATCTAGGTTTTTGACTTCTGTTTGCAGCCCCAGGGGACTGTCCACACTTAATGGGAGCTGGGACTGGTAGGGAGTGTCCTAAGGTTTGGTTTGTGGTTGATTCCCCAGGAAACCTTTAAAAAAAAAAAAAATCTGTCTTACTGAACTGTGTCTGTACAGTGGCACACAGGTGTGGCTGCAAGGCTAACGATAATGGGGTTGTTAATTGAATAACAGTGCTGGCACAAAGTTATAGCCATGGTGGGGTCTTAATTAGGTTCTGGCTGAAGCAGAGAAGGAGCACATTTGTGGGAGGTTCTGGTTGGTTAATTTGGTATCAAGTTAAGAGGTTTCCCTCTGGGATGTCTCAAGTCAGTCACCACGTGGCTCAAAAAATTATCCAAACTTGGGGTTCTAAGGAGGCCAGTTTCTCAGAAGAAAGGGCTCGCTTCCCCATTGGCTAGCTCCATTGAGTAGATTAGCTTGGAAATTCTTTATATTCCCTGACTGACAGTTTAACTTCAGAGGCTTCTCAACTGTGAGTCCAAATTTTCTGTCCCACTGGCAAGTGCTAAAGGCTGACTGTATATCTGAGTGCCCAGGGCTGAAAAGCAGTTAGCAGTCCCCACTGGGTAGTTTTGCAAAAGAAGTTAAATGTTTCTGGTAAAGAAATTAGGATCAGGGAGGAACCTGAGACTCTGGCCCAGGACCTGGGAGCTGAGGGGCTAGAATACCAGTCTGGAGTAGTGGGGACAGCAGTGAAGTCCCTTGGACTTTATATTAAATGCAACCTCTACTTTCCACTGCTTATGGAGACAGGACCCTCATATTAATATTGCTGAGCCCTTTACAATACCTTTAGAATGTGCATAATCATTTCTGCATCTAAGAGCAGTCATGGAGATTAGATGAGGTAGAGTATGTGACACACATAACCATGCACACGGTAAGTGGTCAGGGAACTTGAATTGATTCTGGATCTATCCGGCCTGGGAAGCTTCTTTAAGAGCCGATTCTGTCTATCAGGATGTATCTCACTTGCATAGAGTGATTGCCTAAGCCCACGTGTCCCTGCTTAGACTCCGGTCCCAACCTGCGAGACTTCATTGCTTCTGCCCCATGTGCCCCATGCCATTCACTTGACCTTATCTTTTTTTGCCTTTACTGCCAAGCACCTGCCTCTGGCCTTTCTATTTTATACATGATCAAAGCCCTCTCATTCTCTGACTATTCCTCCAGTGTCTCTCTCTTTCTTAGTTGGTGCAGCATCTCTTACTGCTTCTGGAATAATACCCTTCTACACTCAACTACCATCCTTTGGGATCATGGACTCCAGAGAAAGAGCCTACTAGCCCTTCATCCCTGAAGAGAATATGTGTCATAAGAGGCACTTGGGACGTGCCTGGGTGGCTCAGTCAGTTGAGCATCCGACTCTTGATTTTGGCTCAGGTTGTGATCCCAGGGTCCTGGGATAGAGCCCCACATCAGTCTCCATGCTGAGTGCGGTGGAGCCTCCTTGAGATTCTCTCTCTCTCTCTCTCTCTCTCTCTCTCTCTCTCTCTGCCCCATTCGCCTACTCCTGCTCTCTCTTGCTCCACCCCCCACCATAAAAAATTAAATTAAAACAGGCACGTATTTGGAGATCCCTAAAGCAGTGTCCTGGCCCCTTTCTTTGGCTCCTTGATAGATTCTGTTGGGAAGGAATTACCTCAATATCCACTTTTTATGGGAAGTAGACTCATGAGACTGACCATCTAGACAAGGGCCGAATGAAGCAGAGAACAAGGTCAGCCAGGGCCTAGATTATGGACTTCTTCTAGGTGGAAACAGGTAGGCAGTGGGGGCCAAGAAGCCAGAAGAAGACAGGTAAGTAAGCAGGATTCTGCCTATAGAAAGGTGATGAATGATAAGCCTGTAGGCAGGGAGAGTCAGCAGACCCCAGGCCTGGGGTTCAGTACTGGGCTCTGAAAACAAGGAAACAGCATTAAGGAGCAGGCATGTTCTCTAGAAGTCATAGCAGAGTACTTCTAGGAAGACAGTCAGAGTCTCCTAGACTCGAGTTTCTCAAGGAGGCCTAGGGAGGAACGTAGTGTGGCCTCCATCTCAGAAGGAGTTGATATGATCAGGGCATTGATTCCCTGGCTTAGGCACAAGACCCAGAGCCAATTATTAGAGGAACACACAATATGGAGGTAGAAGCAGGGAAGGGGAAAGGGGTGTCATGCTGGGCTGTAGGACTCTGGGCTTGAGCCCCCTGATTGGGGCAGTTGAACAATGAATGAAGGCAGAGTAAGTCCAGATGGAGAGGCCTGCAAAGAGCTGAAGGGACAGGTAAGCTGGCAAGTTCACAGACTGACTGTAGAACCCCGGTGAACTTATCAAAAAAGTGGCCATTATCACATATTTGCCTACTCTGCAGGAGATAGGGTCACCTGTGATAACACGTGAAAGAGCTCTACAAACAGTAAAGCTCTGCACTTGATTTACAAGTTTATTCTTTGATTATAGAACTGCTGGTATTTTTTGAGCTCATCATAATGTTAACTAAATGTTAGCTGTTCAAATATTTGTAATTATTATTATAGCAGGAGAAACTCTGAGATATTAATTTATATGTATGCATTGTCTCTTTTCCCCATTCAAGAAGGTCATAGGCTCTAGGCTTCCTGACCTACAAGATGCTTTAGTTCCTAATTTTATCTTCTGCAAGCTGCCAAATTCATAATGAAGATTTAAGAGACCGTGTACCTCTGTGGGCAACAAGGAAAAATAGAAGATGTTTCCCTTGATGAAAAAGCAATCTGCAGTTGAGGATGGAAGAAAAAGGATTATGGGTCCCCTAGAAGAGAGAATAGGTGTCCTGTTTTCTGGACATATTCTGGGAAGGTGTCCTGCCTTCAGAGAGGGAAGTCTGTGCATCTAGAACAAAGGGTTCCAGGGCCCCAGCTGCTGGTTCTAAAGGAAACAGGAGGGCATGGACAGTAGAACACTAATTAGTAACCCATGGGGATTGGTGCCCTGTGATTGAGCCAGAGCATCAAGGTACCAGGGCGTTCTGGACCTAATACCATTATGAGGTTTGCTGGAGGCTGGAATCTAATCTCAGTCATGAGTATGTTTGATCTTATTTCCTCCTTGGCAAAGAAGGCTATTTGGAGTTAAATTTAAGTTGTTTTCAAGAAAACAAGCAGTATGACCTTTCTGCACACATACGCATGTGTGTCTTAAAGGTTCACACATTGTGTATCATTGTTCTGTGACCACATGCCTCCTATGGGAAATGGAGAACATTTCCCCATCACCTGTTAGATGCTGCCCCTGTTGCCAGCATGTCACTAAGGCCAACATGTTTCATCCTCAGAATAACCTATGAAGTATTAGTGTACCATTTGTGTAGATAAGAAAATTGAATTAATAATGGTGAAATGACATTGCACTGAGATCTGTGGTTCATATCAGAACCGGGCTTTGAACCCAGATTGTGTGATTCCAAGGCCCAGGTTCCCTCTACCACCCTGCACACCGGTCACCCAAGTAGAAGGAGATTCGAGGTAGCAGTGTTCATGCCTCGTGAGGGAAAGACATAATGAAGTGTGATATAAAATAGTTCTCTTGAGTGTATATGGGTGTCAGGTCTTGATAGAGAGCACAGCTGAGGGGCTGGATCTTCGAGGAGGGTGAGGTCACATTTTAAAGACCTTCAATATGACCTAGACCTGTTTCATTTTGGAAAAACAGTTGTCATCCCTCCCTGCCCCCATAGCATTGAGGAGAGAACTTCTGTGGAGATTTCCTGGCATTGTCCAGGAGACAAGTGATACAAAATCACCTGACAGGTTTCTCCTAGGCAAAGAATTATGTGAGGATGCTACTGAATTACAGCCAGGAATAGAATGGACCGCAGGGGCTGCAGGTACTGGGAAATGCCTCACTGAATATCAGCTGGTGCTTTAGATCTATTGCATGTAATTGAATCTTCAGCATGGCTAGCAGAAGTAGCTATTCTGATCACCATATTCCGATGGAACTTCAAGGACATGAGGGAGGGTGTAAGGGAGAAATTGATGGCAGCGGAAAGAGACAAAGAGAAAATACCTATGTATTTAAATCAATGACAATGGGATGGTGAGAGAAAAAACAAGCAAGTTTCCTGACTTCTTGCTATAGCAGAGCAAAGTTTCCTATAGTTGAGGAAGACAAGCTCCAAGTCAATCAGTCCTCAGTTTCTTTGTGAAATGAGTGAGCATACCTTCAACTTATCATTTCCAACTGTAACTAAGTTTGTAGTTAATAAATAAATAGCTGTATTTATTGCCCTGTGGAGTTCTTTTTCATTTGCTTTTCAAAACTGGTACTTTTGGGGGAAGGAGACGTGTTTCTTCCCTCCCTTCCTTCTTTCCTTCTTTGTGTTTTTTTCCTCCTATTTTCTTCTTCTTTTTCTGCTGCACACATTTATTGAGCACCTGTGTGTAACCAGGCACTGAGATAAGTGCAAACGAGACAGGGGCCATCAGACACAAAGAGCTCATGGTCTAGGCTATAAAGAAACCCAGATCCAACTGAATATGTCAAAGAAAGATCCACAGAGTCAGAAGCATTTAAAACAGATCTTGAAAGATGGGTAGCATTTCCATAGGCATAGGCTGCCGTTTTGGGGGAGGAAGATAGGACACTCTCTGTGAGGAACCTCAGTGACTGCACTGGTAAAGCCCTCAACTTGAGGGCGTGACCATTTCTAGGCCATGGTAGTTAGAATAGGTGTAAGTCAGCGAGACATGTTCCAGGCCCTTGCAAAGGTAGAGGGTGTGGTCTCTGAATGCCCAAGAGTCTGGCTTTCTCCTCTGGGCACCAGATCTTTTTGAAGCTTCCTGAATGGTGAGATGCATGGTCAGCATGGGGACATATGCTCATGTGTGTCTGAATGAGCATTTGTTCAAGATGTTTACTTACTAGATATTGAAGCTCAAATTAGAAGATGAGAAAAGGCCGTATATCATCATTATTGTTTCCCTCCTAATCACTTTCTTGATATGGTCAAAACAGAGCCAGGAGTGATCATTTTAACTTGTATCTTGAGGTGTGCATACTAAGAAGTTTAGCGTAATGGCAAACTATTGCCTTCATTCCATCCCACCTTGTCAATTGTGTAAAACTGGGTCCTGGTTCTGCCCTTTCAGACTGTCTATGAAGAGGTTCCTGGGGGGCTGTGCGTATTCTCACATTAGGTGATGCCTAACGTCTGGCTTCTTCAGTAACCCTGCTTCGGAGCTACAGGCCTTAAATTCCATGCTATTAGACATGGCATAAAAGTAGGCCCATTGGTTTCTGACTTCCCTTTAAGCTTTTTCTCCTTAAATATGTCAGGTTACATAGATTATTAATATTTTCAGTAAAGATATTTTCCAACGACACCCAGGTAGCTTGGTGAAAATCATTGAAGCCTTGGAGACAAACAAGAGCTGGTAAAAGTTCTAATTTCACTACTCAGGCCTGGGTAACTGGGTCAGTGGCTGAACCACTCTAGTCTTCCATTTTCTTCTCTCGTGGGAATGCGTTAAAAGGATAATATGAGATACAGTGTGTTAAAACATATAATATGTAGTCAGTAAAAGAGAAGAGTCATTTAACAATGAGAACTACAGACCCAGAAATAATGGAGAGTTCAGCAGTACTTTGATAAGACTGGAGGTATTTTGCATCCTCAGAGACCAATGAGCACTGAATAAGTACTGTCCAAAGAAAGCTCATAACCTTAAGGCAGGTACAGACCATGTAGAAGATAGAGCCATAGCCACAGCTGGATAGAGCCACAGCCCCGTGTCACAGTCCCAGGACTCAGGGCCCTCTAGCCATGGTTACATTCTACCCTTGCCCTAGCCCCATCGGCCACCACTGCTTAGCCTCAGATTCTGCAACTCTCCTTTGCACCACACTTATGTTCCCTGAAATTAAATATCAGCTTTAGTTCCTGGAAACAGTCTTTAGTTGAAGTGAGAGATTTCAGACTCCCTCTTGGGGTCCTCCTCTCCTGCTCAGTCCATTAGGGGCATCTCTGTGGATAGCTGGGTTGCATCCCATTCCCAAGACTGATGTCTATACACTCCCAGTCTCCTAATGCCTTGGTTCTGCAGCTTCCTCTCTTCTGTCACAGTCCCCAAGCTTCTCTGTGTACGAGCTGGCAAGGACTCTCGGCTCCTTCATGGACCGGAACCCTAAATTTCTCCTTTCTGACCCTTTCTGTTCAGCCCCACTAAAACTCTTCTCTGGTAACCAATTGCTTGCTGGCCACCAAGCCACCTAAACTGTTGAGAGAGCATGAGGCATTCTGAAGATACTTGTAAATGCTATTCTTCTAGCACAATTGAATGACATCTTCTCTACAGGCTACATTATGCACGTGTGCACACGCACACACACACAGACAATATATGTATATATTTGTTACTGATAGGTCTAATCTTTTCCAAAGAAAAGGTGCTAACATAACTTCAGGAGAAATTAAAGGACTTTATTAATAATTGAGGTTTTCATGTTTCTTAAAGTTTGGAGCCAAATTATAATTGACTTTTTCAGGAAATAATCCCTCAGCATCTGGTATGTGAGGGGTTATGTATGTGCCAAGAAGGGCAAATTACTAAGTAAGAGTGGATGGTAGAGATAAAAGTCATATTTGAAACTAAAACTATATTTCCTAGAGCAAACACCATCTCTCACTTCCATGTAACTGTAATCTTTTATATCTTCAAATTACCCTTGATCATATTGTTAATGTGTTTTTGCCACTTATAAAAAAAGAATGGCTAGGTATTTGAAAAACCAAACAGATAATTGGGAGCTGAAACCTGAGGCTTTGAAAACATTTTACTCAAAATATATTTATTATGGATATGTATCTGTCACATATAGATGTATATGTAGCAAGATGGATATAGGACACTGAATGCTCTTAAGATACATTAATTCAATGATCGGAGATTCACAGTCTGCCAAAAATAGATCCAAAGTATGTAAATGACAATTAGCACTCCAGTTATTTATTATTTTGAGAGAGAAAGAGATTTTTCTTGCTGACTTGCAGTAAGTATTCTCCCTTAAAAATATCAACTTATGACAGAGGCTATTTAATATAATATTTTCTAATGGGTTATCAAACATCTGCATTTAATGGCAAATCCCCATTGGGTATCCCTATCCAAATAATGTGCAGTTCTTCTTGACTAATTCATTTAACAGGACAACAGACACCTCAGGGGAGACATTTAACGTCTTTCTTCAGAAGGACTCCTGTGCGTGGTAATGAAACCCAAGTGTGTGTTCCTCTTCTTCTCCTTCTTTTTCCATTATTTCAGATAACAGGAATTAATTAGCATCCTGCAGTCTTTCACTGTAAGCTCTACTTTGAGAGACTCATATGCTTAGTGATTTTTTTTGTTGTTGTTTTTTGTTTTGTTTTTGATTTTTTTCCTTATTCTTGAAAATGCCAGAGCTGCTTCTCAAATCTCTTGAATAAGCTTCAAGTAACAATAGGAACAATGCTTCCCTCTCTTTCTGAGTAAACACCCTCTTTTCACTGAGAGAAGGGGTGGGGTGCAGGCATTGTAGAGAAGTGGTGCTCATTTTCCCTCAGCCTATTCACAGTGCCTGCTGCAATTTCTAAAAACAGTCTGCTAGCACAACAATGTACCCACTACAGGATTTCCAACAAAATCAGAGTAGGCTTTCTGTGAACACACCCAACTGTTGATACACATTCTGAAGTAATGCTGTGATTGTACAGCCAGGGAAAATAGTGATGATATTCACGGTTCTTGATGATGTGATGTCTATACACATAGGCTTGCTTTCCTATAGTGTTCAATTTATAATGAGTGCCTATTCTGAGTCAGGCACTGAACTTTGTGCTGTATAAAGAGAGGACATTTACTGTGTCCTTGAGTTTAAAGAGTAATAACATAAGTAGAAGATAAATGTTAGATGACAACATGTAAAAAAAAAAAGGCAACATGTAGTCATCATCATAGAGAGATCCATCAAATGTATTAGGGTTGAAAAACTTATTTTTCAATATACAACAGTCAAGAGATAGCATGACATCAGTACTATTTCCCCATGGAGTTAAAAAAATATATATACTGGAAACAGACTAAAATAATTGTATAGGAGCTTTGGAAATCAGTCAAAGATCTACAGTGGCCAAATGAACACACAGTCAGGAAAAAACCACCTTCAAAACAGTTGGCATTGCTGTGGCATTTTCACTCTCCCTCACCCTTCCCCCCTTTCAGTGTGGCACAGCGTGGTTTGGAGGAAACCAACTACCCTTTATGAACCATAGAGAGCAGAGAAGACTTAATATGCAACATGCTAACCTGTCTATGGACTGCCTGATATTTTGGTCTCTGGGTCACCTACAATGGAGTTCAGACAGCCAGAAGGAGCTAGGATTCCAGGCTTGGGAAGCCATGGGAAGTAGTGGGAATGGCTCATGAAAATTAAAATGAGCTACAAACCTACAGACACCTGAGACTAGAATACTGATTGAAAAATACAATAGAAAGAGAAAGCCCCAAGAAGAAGCAAAAATGAGACTCTTGGAGAAAGCATGACATTTAAATATAGTTGCATATATGGGGGAATTGTAAAGAAGCACATGCACAAGGCACAGGGCTCGGGGATATGTATATTCATGCATAATCAGGCTGATGCATGAATGTCATCCCCTGGATGGAACCAGTCTGCAAAGATTGGGAAAGGTAACTATTTTTTCAAGTGCCCAATTTTTAATAAAGTATTACAAGGCATACAAAGAAACAAGAATGTATGGCATTTTAAAAGGAAGAAAATAATTGCCAGAAACAGTTCCTGAAGAAACAATAGCTTTGGACTTACTAGATGAAGACCTTAAAACAGCTAATTTAAATATGCACCAGGAGCTAAAGGAAAACATGGACAAAAGCTAGAAGAAATCAAGGAAATAATATATAAATAGAATGAAAATATCAACAGAGAGACATAAATTATATATTAAAAAACACCAAACAGTATGATGGAGATAAAAACACAGTCACTGAATTGAAAAATTCACTATAGAAGTTCAGTAGCAGAACTGCATAGGCAGAAGCAAGCATCAGCAAACTTGAAGAAAAGTCATTTTAAATGATCAAATATGAGGAGCAGAAAGAGAAAACAATGAAGAAAAGTAAACAGAATCTAAGTAATGTATATGACTCCACCTACAAGATGAATATATTCCCTATGGAAGCTCCAGAAAAAAGAGAAAGGGGCAGAGAGCTTATATAAAAAATAATAGCTGGAAACTTCCCATATTTGAGTACATAATTGGATATACAAATACAAGAGGCTCAAAAAGCTTCAAACGGAATCCAAAGAGACCCACACTGGGATGCATTGCAGTCAAACTGAGAGGTCAAAGACCAAGAGAATCTTGAAAGCAGCAAGAAAAAAGCAACATGTTATATACAAGAGAACCTCTATAAGATTATAAGCTAATTTCCCAGGAGACACATTGCAGACCAAGAGATGGTGGGATCATATATTTGACACACTTAAAAACAAAAACAAAAACAAAAAAAACAGAAAACCCATCAACCAAGATTTCAAAAAACAAGCTAACTTTACACGTTAAGGAGCTAGATAGTCTTCCTCTGATGGCAAGGATGGATAATAAGTCTAGTGGTATCCCTGAGCCAGCATGGGCAGGAGAGCATGAGCATGGGTAGTCCTGGAGAATTATATGTTCAGCAAGTTCCACAGAAATAAAGGAGACTATGTATGGGGCTTTTATATGGATGCCTCAGAGTGCACCTGCAGTGTTGGAGGGAGACCACAAACCCTGGTTGTGGCTTGAGGCCTTGGCACTCCAGATCCATAAAAGGAATTATGGGTGGAAATGTTAAGTAACTTTTTTTTTTTTAATGCTTTATTTATNACTTCTTAAGCACAGAGATGGGGCATAGTGATCTCCAGGAAAAGAAAACAAAACAAACATGATCAAGGCATTGAGATAAGAAACATTTTATTGAGCTGCATAATAATAGCAGTAACATCACTATGTGGCACTGTAAGTTGAACATATATTATCATAGGGCCCCATTAACTGAATTTTATTACTTTCTCTTTTTCCAGGGGTAATTTGCCTACTACATGTCAGAGCAAGTATTTGACTCCAACAACTTGAGTCCTTGTCCTTGACCACTTATTCTCTATAAATAGAATTAGCTCAGTATAATACTGAGTATGAAGTTATATAGGTCACATTTTAAAGGGCTGACCTTCCGATGGTGGTGTTTATAGGGCATGGTAGAGCCTTGAACATTTTTAGCAGGCAAGAGTTGAGAATAGAAATTGCTCTGGGAAGACAATTTGCAACACAAATATGAAATAAGTTGGTGAAAGGCAAGGCTGAAAAGAGAGAGATGCATTAGGGTGCCAAAAGGAACAAGGTCTAAACTAAGATGGGGGGCAGGAATGAATTATGTGCATGCATTGATTGGAAAAGCTTTGAGAAAGTTGAATCAATTGAATTTCGCTGCAGTTAGCTGAAGGGGTCCAAAGATGCTGGTGGAGTTCACAGTGACTCTGGGACATCTCCAATAACTTGTGGCATAAGGAAGCATAAGGAAGGGAACTTTTGAATTGGTTCAAATTAATTGCAGAAATACCCATTCACATCTTCTTTGGGATTTAAAGAATACATGTTGAAGATGCATAATTAATCTGAAAGTAATAGCATGAATCCTAAATATTTAGGAACCTCAGTACTACCATGGACTAAGCTCTTTAGGGAACCGTGACCTCTGTTGACTGGGTGAGATTTTAGATGTTTGGCAATCACATGGCTGCTCCAGCCATTTGAGATCAGACCAAGTGCTAGCTTGTATCTCTCCTGAAAATTAGTTTGATGTTCTTTAGACTTATCCTATTATGCCCTTTTATATGCCATACTAGTGTAAACTTGGAAATAATTAAAAACAATAGACAAGGACCTTCTTATCTTTTTTAGTATTCCTTTATGTAGGGAATAATTGATTGGGCAAAGTGGATTACATTTCAATATTCAGGCAGGCTCCTTTTGTTATTACTTTCGACTTTTTATCTGCTTTTTAAATTACCTTGCCTATTTCGAAAGCACAGTGCAGTTCTCTTGTGTTTCTTTTTTCTGGTGCAAGACAATGTAGAAAGGCTGAAGGCATAAAGTTGAGGGATATCCACTATCCAATTTAATATCCTTAGGTAATTGACATTTTTAGAGAAATAGTCCTTTGAAATTAATATGAGGTAATGCAATAGCATGGAAGAAAGCATGGATGCTGGAGTCAAACTGACTTGATTTTCACTACTGGTGTGGGCACTTGAAAGCTATGCAACTTTGGGAGTTGGATTAGATCTCTGACCCTCAGTTTCTTTGTCTGAAATCCAGGAATAATAATACGTCTGGCTCAAAGTATATACCCTCATGATAGATATATACTTGACATATGGTAAAAAATAGCCTGCTATTCAGAAAAAGAAAAAAAATGTGTTTCTGTCCTGACCTAAAAAGGAAAGCCTAATGTTTTTTTTTTTTAATAGTTTATTGTCAAGTGGTTTCTGAACGCCTAATGTTTTTAAGATTCATCTACTATGGTTAATGAAAGAAACCAGACACAAAACATCACATATTATATGACTCCATTTATATGAAAGGCCAAGAATACACAAATGAACAGTCAAAAGGTAGATTAGGGTCACATAGGAAGAGGAGGTAGGATGCCAAGTGGCTCTTTATGTGTACAATGTTTCTTTTCGGGATGATAAACACATTCTAAGAGTAGATAATGGTGATTTTTTTTCCACCACTCTGTCAGTATAGTAAAATCCATTGAATTATACACTTTCAATGGGTGAATTTTATGATATGTTAAATTGATCTCAATAAAGCCGTTTCTAACTAAAAGTCATTTCTATACGCTGACCTGAGTATCCTAAAACAATAATCTGTGCCTGTGGAAAATAGTAAACACTTTTTGTATCAGGGGAGTGGGGACCGGGGAGGAACCTCTTGTGTTTATTTTTCTCTAAATACCTGTCTTTATTTCTGTATTGGTCAAATTTGCTTGGTAATAAATAACCCCCCAGATCACAATGTCTTTTACTGTTTTTCCTACTTGTATTGCATGTGGACATCTGTTCAGATATTTGTTTCATGTCTGCAGTACTCAATTCTGCCAAGCTCTGGTGCATGAGTCTCCTCATTTTCGAAGCAGCTGTGATAATGGTGCATACTGATTCTCATGTCATGGGGAGAGAGAAGACTGAGTCAAGCTATTAGCTTTTTTTAAATGTTTGTTTATTTTTTGAGAGAGAGAGAGATAGAGAAAGGGAGAGAGAGATAGAGAAAGAGAGAGAGAAAGGGAGGGAGAGGGGCAGAGAGAAGAGGGAGAGAGAAATCCCAAACAGACTCTGTGCTGTCAGTGCAGAGCCCAGTGCAGGGCTCAAACTCAGAAATCTTGAGATCATGACCTGAGTCAAAACCAAGACATGAGTGCTTAAAAGACTGAGGCACTCAGATGCCCCAAACCTATTAGCTTTTAACTTCTGCTCAGGTATGATGTATTACACAACTGTTCACATATCATTGGCCAAAGGAACCCACATGGTCAAACCCAGTGCCAATGGAAGTAAACATGCACTCCTTCCATGGAATGATGTATTATGAATATTTTGAAATAATACTACAATAAGATAATCTACCAGTGCTGGTGGAAGACCTGTCTAGCATCCTTACTAGAGCCGAACCTTCCATCAATGCCTATGATCCCTCCTATCATCTTACCATGTTTGTATTCCCTTTTCCCTTTCCCCACTGGGATCTTTTCTGTGATTTAAATCCAGGGTAAATCTATAAATTTGTAAATTTGTTTCTCCCCTACTATGAAAAAACCTGCTGATATGCCTAGTTACCAACCTGTGCCTTCCATTCTTTGTATTTCTAGACTTCAAAATTCCTACCGATTAAGTGTCACTGTTGTTTCTCTGTCAGAGTTTAACTGTTTAGATTCTGGCTTGATCTCTCTGAATCCATTGAAATTTCTCTTTCTTAAGCCTTTGGTGGCCTTCATTGACAAATCTAATGACATTTTCTTCAGCCAGTAATTGTTTTGATGGTGGTAGGATTTGTACTGTAAACTCCTAAAAAGCAGAATTTCTGACCAACTGCCCATACCCCACTGCCTACCAAATTTCACATTCTTCTTCCCTACATTTGCTTCCTGTGTGATCTCAGTTAGTCCAAGATCTTTAGTTTTTACTTCTGAGACTGTGACTCCTATATTAACATGTTTGTTTCAGTGTTTTTGAATAAGAATACTCAAGGTCAAAAATGTTTGCTATTTAGGGATACCTGGGTGGCTCAATTGGTTAAGCATCAAACTCTTGATTTTAGCTCAGGTCATGATCTCACAGTCAAGAGATCAGCCCCACATCAAGCTCCACAGTGGGCATGTAGCCTGCCTAAGAGTCATCTCCCTCTGTCTCTCTCTCCCTCTGTCTCTCTTAAGAGACATAATTGCTATTTTAATTAATCACATCCATTTTGCATGTTATTCTTACTGATATTTGCTTAAAGAAAATGGGAATAAAAGCATCTTTTCCTGAAAAAAATTAAAAACAATCTTAGGTTTAGTGTTTCTACTCATAAGTAACCTGTGCAGCTGCAAGTAGTTTGCAAATTGCACAGTTTAACTCTAGAGTAGAAATGTAACATTTTATTTAGAAGTATAGCTTTGCTTTATGCCTGTGGATAAGCATTCAGGAACCTGGTTTTAAGTTTATAAACAATTAGTGTTTCTGGACACATTTTGAGACATTCACGTATTAATCAAGGGAAGAAGGGAAGAAAATAGGACAGTATTGCTGGGTATTCTTTATTTCACTGCCTGGCCCTGTATAAAACCTTTGTATTTATTCCTTTTTAAAAAAATGCCATGAAGTTACTAGTGTGACCTCCATTTTCTATAAGGAAATAGAGAATTTGAGAACTTAAAGAATCGATTTAAAAAAAGTTNACATGTAAGAAAAATCCAGTATATATGGAAAATTGCAAAATAACAGCCAATTTGAGCAAATAGGAAAAATCTGTTGGTTGAAATAGGAGTTGGGTGACAAATCATGCAGGTTGGCTAAGAGGAGCACTTGGCATTGGGGTGCCTGTGTGGGTTAATCAGTTAAGTGTCTGACTCTTGATTTCAGCTCAGGTCATGATCTCTCAGTTCATGAGCTCAAACCCTGCATCTGCTCTTTGCTGACAGAGTTGAACCTGCTGGGGATTCTCTGTCTCCCTCTCTCTCCATCCCTTCCCTGCTTGTGCTTCTTCTCTTTCTCTCTCTTCCTCTTTCTCTCTCTCTCTCTCTCAAAATAAATAAATAAACTTAAAAATTTTTAAACAGATGAGCACTTGGCCTTAGGAGCTTGTGGAGCTGAGATGGGGCTCCTTAAATACACTCTGCATGCTTTCTGTTAGTAGCCCCTCAACTACCAGGCAGAAGCTGCCAAGATGCGCCATTTATATGACCAAGCCAAGAGTGCTGTGATTGGTTAAGGCTTAAGGCAAGGCTTCGACAAGACTGGACACTAACACTGTGTTCTGAGCAATCTGCAGTGGTGATCCCATTTCAGATGAGCAAGGCTTGACAGGTCTGCCCTGCTGTCCCCTCAGTGCCCACTGCCAGTTTCAGCATTGTAGCCTGGCTGCTTCTGGAGGTGGCCTCACCATATAGCAGAGACTTTGTGGTTGTCAGGAGCATGATACAGCCTTCTTGTACTCTCTTTCTGTCTGTAGGTCTGCCTCTTGAACCCAAGATTCCAGTGAGTGGAGGCAGAGGGTCCTCTTTACTCTTCACTTTCTCAAAGACTCTTTCATGACTTACTTGAGCCCATGTCCCTCCTCCCTGCTTATGTGTTTTTAACCAATGCAGTGCATTGCTTACTTTTACTGTGCCTTATATTTGGAATTGGTGGGGTTTGGTAGTAATGAACTTGGAGTCTGTTGTCAGACAGACTGGGATTAATCCTCTGTTTCACCACTATGAGTTTACCTTTCTTACTGGAAAATAATACTCTTTATCTCATTAGGCTGTTATAAATACTCAATTCTTTCTGGAAGTATTAGTGCAAAGAATGATTATACTGTTTAACACAAAATGAGTTGTCAACAAATGTTAACTGTTATTATATTTATTATTATTAGGATACCATGCAAGTCCATGTCCCTTCCCCCCTCCCCCAAAGAAAGCTCCTCTTCCTGTGTTTACTCCCATCAATTACATTTTTGCTTAAGGCAGCCTCCTGATTTGGCTTTAAAGTAGATATTTCCCTCTTTTTACCTATCACATCCAATTTTATCAATATTACTCTTAAATATTTTATTTCTGAATGCTTCTTCTGCTCACTGTCACTCTATCTTTTGACGAGTAATTCAATGGTGCTTTTAACCAGGACATACTGTGGCCTCCATGGGATGCTGGGAAGAACAAAATGCATCACAGATTGGAAATGCACTTTGTGAACTTCTAAGTGCTGTTTGGTTAAATGAATGATAACTTTATTTTATAAGATAATATAGACTTAAATGATTGAAAACATTCACTTCCAGAAATACTGTGCACTAATCTTCATTTTCATTTTCCTTTGGCCTATATTGCCAAAACTATTTCTTTCTCCATAGAACTAAAAAAAAAAAAAGAACAAAGAGCAACAACAAAACCCCTAATCATAATAAGTACATGCAAGCACTCTGGGAAGATTAGTTGTTCAGTATTGATTATTGCTACAACTCCTGGTTGGTTGCTGTGTTCTGTTGCTAACTGAGGTGGGCATCAGAATTTACGCTCTTGGCAGTAATTTTACTGTGGTGTNCACCCAAAAAACAAACAACCCAGGGAAGAAATGGGCAGAAGATATGAACAGAACTTCTCCAAAGAGGACATCTAGGTGGCCAACAGACCCATGAAACGATGCCTAGCATCCCTCCTCATCAGGGAAATACAAATCAAAACCACACTGAGATACCACCTCACACCAGTCAGAGTGGCTAAAATGAGCAAATCAGAGAACTNAAGTTGACAATAAACTATTTGTAAATAAAAAATAAAAAATAAAATAAAATACAAAAAAAAACATAGCAAAAGATGAATAAATGAAATCTGAGTATCTCTTCAATGCAGTGGTTTCTTCTCCATATTTAAAGTCCAAAACCTATGCATAGAGAATGTTTAAAGGTTGTATGCAAAGAATTAGAAGTACTGTATTAACAAAGAATCCACATATAGAATTCTGCAAAAAGATTGGGAAGATATAAATATATAATACAGTTTTTCTTGAATTACTATTTTCACTTATCATTGAGGCTTTTATGAGCATAGAGTGTGCTTAATGGAAGACAGCTACCTCGTGTCCAAACTTCACCCTGAGCCAAGGTGCTTATTCCTGAATAGTCTGATGCTAGGACTTTTCCTGTAGCAGCTCTGAATTTCCTGTGTGTGCTCAGAAGCTCAGCTGTGTTCTGGTATGGAAAGAAGATGCTCTCCCTCTTTTCCCATTTACATTTAGCTGAAACTGGGAAGAAATCTTGTCTTAAAGTGACAAAAATTTGGAGGCCTGAATTTCTAATCCTGGCACTGGCTTTCAAGCAGGGGGACTTGGGAGAACTGAGATGCTCAGTCAGTCATACAAAGTCTGGTTCTCAGACAGGCAATGTCAATGGCACCAGAGAACGTGGTGGCAAATGCACACTCCTGAGACCTACCCAGATCTCCTGAATCAGAGTTTCTGAAGACAGGGTCCAGCTATCTGTGTTTTCATCAATCCTCTTGGTCTTTCATGTGCTTGCTAAAGTTTCAGGAGCACAAGGCTAGTCACTTCTTTATGGGCAGTGAGGTTTGTTTATTTTCCTCAAGTTGTAGTCACAGCAGGGGAATGTGGATATAGAGTGGAAAATGGGACATAACAAAGCACCCAGAGTATTAGGATGTGAGGGCAAATATGAGGGATTCATAAATCCTAGGTCTAGGTTAGCCAGAATAAACCCTGAAGGGAGCAGACCTCACTATAAACAAGAACCTGCTTCACCAGCCAGCCTGGGTCCTAACAGCCACAGATGTACAGGGTCTATTTTTTTTTCTTAAATCAATTAACAAGTAACCTCAATTCAGATCAATTCCAAAATTGAAAATTTCTGCCCAGGAAGAACAGGGAAGAAGAACTCTGACACAAGAAAAGAAAGATGTTGTGGGGGTTTTCTAGGAATCTATTCACTTCTGTGTGAGTGTGCAGGACGTGGGGCAGAGAACAGCATGGCCTTTGCTTGAGACCTGGGCTTCAAAGTCGAAAGAAGCTAACAGGAAGACATGCTTGCTGTGAAACACACATGATGAGCTTACAGAGTTGGGTCATAGCAGGCAGTGCAGTGGTGACTAGGTCTCCCAGACATAGGGCAGCCCCTTGTTCTGTTTGTAAAAGATTCAGCAAATTCTGACTTTAAGCTCTCAAGGCTTATGAGTTGGTTGTCTTAGACATCATAAGCCTTCCTAAAAAGGAGCAAATAATTTCTGAAGTCCCTCAGATGAGACTCTTTCTAAGTATTCATGAAGAATATAGCAATGATGACAATGATGCTGATGGTGTAAAGCAGGCATCACCAGACGTAGGTAGGTAGTTCCTGCTTTTTAATGTACAGGAATATCTAGTTTTATTATACTTTATTTTGCTTTGAAAATACTGCGGTTTTATTTGTGGCAATCCTGTGTCAGGTAAATCTGTTGGCACCATTTTTCCAACAGCATTTGCTTACTTTGTGTCTCTGTATCACATTTTGGTAATTCTTACAAAATTTTAAATATCTTCACTATTATGATATTTGTTAGTGTGGACTGTAATCAGTGACCTTTGATGTCACTATTGTAATTGTTTTGTGGAAGCACCAACCGTGCCCACACAGGAGGGCAAGTTTAATTGGTAGATGTTGTGTATGTTCTGACAGTGCCACCAGCTGGTGATTCCCCCATCTCTCTCCCTCTCTTTGGGCCTCCCTATTCCCTGAGACACGACAATATTGAAATGAGGCCAGTTAATAACTCTGCAGTGGCCTCTACATGTCCAAGTGCAAGGAAAAGTCACGGGTCTCTCACTTTAAATCAAAAGCTAGAAGTGATTCAATTAGTGAGAAAGGCATGTTGAAAGCCTAGGTAGACTGAAAGCTAGCCCTCTTGCTAGCTTTTATTCACAAACAGCTAGCCAGGTGTGAATACAAAGGAAAAGTTCTTGAAGGAAATGAAAAGTGCTACTCTATTAAGNAATTCTGTGAAGACTGGGAGAGATGAGGAAGCTACAGAAGAAATGTTTGAAGCCAACAGAGGTGGGTTCATAAGGTTTAATAGAATAAGTCCTCTCTGTAACTAAAAGTGCTGGCGTAGAACTTGGAAGTGCTAGTGTAGATGCTGCAGCAAGTTATCCAGAGGATATAGCTAAGATAATTAATGAATGTGGCAATACTAAATAACAAATCTCAATGTTGATGAAACATCCTGATATTGAAGGAGACCCCATTTGGGACTTGGATTCCTAGAGAGCAGAAGTCAGTGCCTGGCTTCAAAACTTCAGAGGACAGGCTGACTCTATCGGTGGTACTAATGCAGCTGGTGACTTTAAGTTAAAGCCAATGCTCATTGTTCATTCAGAAAATCCTAGGGCCCTTAAGAATTATGTTAAGTCCCCTCTGCCTGTGCTGTATAAGTTGAACAACAAAGCCTGAATGACAGCACATCCGTTTACAACATGCCTTACTGAATATTTTAAGCCCACTGTTGAGACTTACTGCTCAGGAAAAACAATTCCTTTCAAAATATTACTGCTCATTGACAATGCACCTGGTTACCCAAGAGCTCTGATGGAGTTATACAAGATTAATGTTGTTTTCATGTCTCTATCACAACATCCATTCTGCAGCCAATGGATCAAGAAGTCATTGTGAGGGGCACCTGGGTCACTAAGTCGGTTAAGTATCCAGCTCTTGATTTTGACTTGTGTCATGATCTCACAGTTTGTGGGTTTGAGCCCCATATTGGACTCTTCCCTGACAGCGTGGAGTCTGCTTGGGATTCTCTGTCTCCCTCTGCCCCTCCTCCCCCTCAAAAATAAATAAATTACCATTAAAAAAGAACTCATTTTGACTTTCAAGTCTTATTATTTAAGAAATAATTTTTGGGATACCTATGGCTCAGTAAGTTGAGCATCTGATTTCGGTTCAGGTCATGATCTCATGGCTTATGAGTTCAAGCCCCACGTCAGGCTCTCTGCTGTCAGCACTGAGCCTGTTTTGTATCTGCCCCTGCATCTTTCTGTCCCTCCCCTTCTGGCTCTCTCTGTCTCTCTGTCTCTNTGTAATTATTTTTAAATGCAGCTATTTTACTATAATAATATTTGACTATATAATAATATACTATAATATACTATTTTATTATATATTTACTATAATATATTTTACTGTAATAATAATTATTATCTTTACATAATATATTAATACAATATAATTATACTTATATAATACCAATAATAATAATTAGGTATTGTCATTATTTTTAATTTCATGCACTTTTATTCCTTAAATAAGTCCCCCTTGGTGGTACCATCATTATCCTGTTTCCCAGTTTTCACTTGATCTGATTTTCCTTGCTTCCAATCATTGCAGCCCCTGCTCTGGAAAAGCCAGAACCTTATATGTCAGTGGATTTCTTATGAAATTTCCTTATGCTAAGCCAGAATTTAATATGGAGATCTTCTCATAAGAGCTGCATTGTTAGTGGAACCACGTGTTGGCCAGGGATAGGGCTGGATTAGAAGGCTTTCCAGGTACTTCCAGATTTGGGATTTCCAGAGTCTATAAGCTCTCTGAAGAGAGTGGCAATGTCTTTTCCAGGATTTTGTAACCAGGTATACTATACGTGACTCAGACAGCTTTTCCCAGAGTACTTTCTATTAGTAACTTCAATTTATTTTGGCTTTAATCATCTAAAAATAGAGATAATGTTTACATAATTATAAAATGGAATGATACCTCTGAAAAATTGTTGTATAATAGAAACTAGATAATGTGGTTATAGTATCTTTTACAATTCACCTTGGATCTAACAAGCATAGTTAGGTTGTGTTTTAAATGCTTTTGGGGTGATCATGCTTCATGACCCCAGTATAGGGTAGAAGAACTCAATCCATACTTGCNAGAGAGCAAGCAAGCAGGGAAGGGTCAGAGAGATAGGGAGACACAGAATCTGAAACAGGCTCCAGGCTCTGAGCTGGCTGTCAGCACAGAGCCCGATGCAGGGCTCAAACCCAGGAACCGTGAGATCATGACCTGAGCCAAAGTTGGCACATAACCGCCTGAGCCACCCAGGCACCCCCAAGCCTCTGATACTTTAAATGAATCCAAAGATGGGCTATTTTTTAGATAAACCTGAAAAAGAGTGTATCTTTAAATGAAATGCCTGTTTATAATTTATAAAACACCCTTATACAAATTGATAACGAGGTATGTTTGAATAATTCAAGAAACAGGATGTCAATAGCTTTTAGCATCAGGTACCAAGAGAGCTTCTGCTTTTGAATATTAATTTGACTAATTTGGGATATTAGGGCATTTAGTATGGTTAGCACATACACAGACTGGTAAGATTCTTGAAGGGTAATCTAATCAGGAACAGGAGCATCTAGCATTTCTTTAAAATGTAACAATTATCTGAAAGTCTCATCAGGAATATTCTTCTACTGATGAAGATCAAGATACCCCAAGTCAAATGTAAATAAACATAAAATGATTTATTGGGAATGATTTTGGAAAGAGTAAGTACCAGTCTACTTTGTTTGTTTTATTTTGTATTTTCCTCCCACTTATTATATAGCCTTTTTAAAAAAAAAATACTTTTGTAAGTTCATATAAATGGCAAGAGTTTAGTCTTCCTATAAATATGCAAATACACTTAAGGTGAACGTCACCTTACCTCACAAGATGGAGTTGTTAATCCAAAGTTTTCAGTGACTAATTTATGACCATATTGGATGGAGTGTTTGAGTCTTCTATGTGCTTTCCATCATTTGTTTATTTTAATTTTCAAAATTAATATGGATGATGCTCTCATTATTTCCTTTTTATGGGTAAATAAATGGAGGATCAGAGACAGTAAGTAACTTTCCCGAAGTTGTACAGTGAGTGGAGCTGGTGTGTAAAGCCTGGCCTCTCACACAGTCAACGTTCCGTGTATCACCAGCTGGACAAGCTTTGCAACCTTGAGGAGAAAGATTCATACAGGTTAAAAATACTTATATGATGAATGCATTCCAAACTCTAGAGTCCAGGTTAGCCATGTCAAGAGGACATGATAATTTGGTTGTTCATGTAAATCCTTGTTTAGAATATGGAGATGTGACTATTTGAGAATGGCCAAGACAGCAATTATTATATCCCGTTAATTACAAAAGTAAAAGGCTTTTGCCTTTATCTTAGTGATTTATCTACCTGTGCTAATAGTAAGAGAGAACACATAAAATATAGAGCAAAGCAATGGCATTTTCTTTCACATTCCTCTGGGTGTCTCATGAAAATTTTGTACACTGAATCTCAGAGTCTAATTTGTGGAGCCCAAAATGACATTTCACTATATTATAGGTTGTGATCAATATATTGATTGCAGCCTCCTTATGCTCACAATAATTAAGGACTATCACATGGATACAGTGTTTGTTTAGCAGATAATTCTCAAGACTTTGTGTATGATTATAAAGCCCTAACTATTATATGTGGATCAAATCTGTTTGAGTCTACTGAAAATAATGAAACTTAATTAAAATAGTGTTAATTTATTTAAATTTATGTGAGGAGAATCAGTGACATAATTATCAGGCTTCTCTCTCTCTCTCTCTCTCTCTCTCTTCCCCTCTCTCGTTTTGTTTTGTTTTGTTTTTACACAATGACGCTAGCCATTTGATAATTGCAAACCCAAGGTAGATAAGGGTTAGTTAGAAGTTATCAAAGTGTGAGAAAGCATAAATCATACTGGATAAAGAGAGCTTCCAATGCTTGAACATAAGCCTGATGTATTGTACATACAATTTCATTTCATTTTTATAACCATCCTCTAACAGAAATATCATTATTTCCAAATGTGGGAACCAAGACCTATAGAGGACATGTAACTTGCTAAAGGCTATACAGATAGTAGCAGGAATGAGCTTAGAATGAAGCCTCCCAAACTCCAAATAAAAATTAAATAAGGACAAAATAAATTACTTTGATTGGATATGAAAAATATTAGGGAAATCCTTATTCTTTTTTATCATAGAGGTCACATAAAATTATTTTTTTTCTTTTGCTTTAAATTATATTATGTATAAAATGGTAGTTCTAACTTCAGTTTGAATAGACACAGAGATTTCTTTTCAAAAACAGTGTCTCATGAAAGCAGGGATGAATTGCATGATTATAGGTAGAAGTGACCTTCAAAGGAAAGCCTCCCACCTAGGGTGAGATTTTCACTCTAACTCTAGGGCTATAAAACCATCACCAGGGACAGCATGACCAGCTGTATCTTGAGTGGATAATTACATAAAACCTCATGAATTGATGACTTTTTGCCATATTCTGTCTCAATTTAGTTGTTTCTTTTATTAAATGCTTCATACTACAAGATATCCAACATTTGGAAACATGATTGGATTGTTACCTCTTGTGCCATTACTCTTATCTTAAATTGTGTATTTTTCAACAAGATTTTAGTGTGTAACTTCTCTTTGTCCAGGTACCTAATATGTAAGTAGGGCTAAGCAATAATAAACGTGACTATTATTTATTCATATCAGGTGCTTTCCTAAGAGCTGTTGCTTAAATTATCTCATTTTACACTCACAGAGATCATGAGATAAGTTTTGTAAACTCCATTTACAGATGATATAGCCGATATTTAGAAAAGTTCATTCACCTGCCCAAGTTCATCTAACTAGTGTGATTCAAATTGGATTTGTAGTTGACTCAGAAACTGGTGTTTTAGCTGCTCTGTTTAGCCATTACACTTTTCCACGTGATGTAATTTTTATGTTTTTAGAGATTTGAAAATCTATTTAAGAAAATGGTCTAAAAAATTATACCAGAAGATGTTTAGTGTCTCTCTGAGTTAGTTCTATTTGATATTTCTGTAGGTAGTTTTCTAAAATAATCTTCCCTTTGCTTGGTGTTGCTTTAGCAGCAGACTCAACTGTTTGGTTGGAGCTCAAGGAAGTCAGAGCATGGGTAAAGGGTAGGTGGGCAGAGGTTAGGGGACTGAAATTATTGTTAGGAGTGAAGCAATAATATAAGTCAAATAAATAGTTACAGGAGAGCCACAAGGCAAGGTATCATTACGAATGGACAGTAGACCATCTTCTTCAATCAAAGAGTAAGGATGAAGTTAATCGTGAAGAAGATGCTTATTAAAATAATTTGAATCTTGATGTGAGACATGATAGAGCATAAAGCAAACAAGAAAAGCAAATCACACTTATTGTATCTGATATATACCAGATACTATTCTGGCCAATTTATTTGCACAAAGTTTACCAAATCCCAGTGGAACAGACATTATTATCTCATTTCAAGATGAAGATGCTAAGGACCCAAAACGTTTCTTGCCCAAGGTCAAATAGCTTCTAAGAAATCTAAAATATAAACCTTAATCTCTCTGAATCATTCCATGATCCAGTGCTTTCTCTTTAGAAAACCAATTTGAACCTCATATGTTGTAAGATAGAGTAACTGAAATTCAAGAAGTTGAATAACTTGTTTGAAGAGGTCAAAAAATTAAGGCTGCCATGTCCTCCTGTTGAGTGAACTTTCTTCATTTGGCTCCTACCATCATACACACTCTTTATTTTACTCATACCTGACTCTTTACCTATTTTCACCTAAGCCTTTATTGATGTGGGAGCATCTCAATCCTTGATGTTCTTATCGCTCTATCTCTCCTCATGACTTGGCAAATGTAATGCAGTACCATGGCTTTATATACCACTTGCATTTTGACAACGTCCAAAATTATAGCTTCAGCCCAGTCCATTCCAAACTCAAGACTTGAATTTCCAAATTTCTACTGTATATTTCTACTTGAATGTCTAAGAGGTATATCAAACTCAACATTTCCAATATTTAATTCCTGTTCTCCTTGGGGCGCCTTGGTGGCTGAGTCTCTGACTTCGGCTCAGGTCATGATCTCATGGTTTGTGGGTTTGAGCCCCATGTCAGGATCTGTGCTGTCAGCTCAGAGCCTGGAGCCTGCTTTGGATTCTGTGTCTCCCTCTCTTTCTCTCTGCCCCTCCCCTGTTCATGCGCTCGCTCGCTCTTGCTCTCTCTCTCTCAAAAAGAAATAAACATTAAAAAATTAAAAAAAAAATTCCTCTTCTCCGCAAAACCTAATTCACTATCTTTCCTATTTCAATATCTGCCTATTTCCCATTAATGTCACTGCTATTACACTGATCTAAATCAGTAGTATTTCTTGCCTGGATAATTTATAGGAAATAATAAAATGAAGATTTAAACAAGGTTCCCTACTTCAGACTTTGTTTATCTATAGTCTATTTTCAACACAGCAATCAAAGTGACCAAAACATAAGTCTGATCATGTCATTACTATGCAGGAAATCCAGCTCACCATTTCACTCAGAGAAAAAGTTGAAGCATTTCCAGTTGTCTACCTCTGGTCCCCTTTCTCCTCTTCCTGTGCTTTTCCTACTATAGTCTCACGACCACAGTCCAGCTATAAGTTCTAGATGTTCCCTCTGACCCATTGCTCTTTCCCCAGATATCAACTACCTCATCCCTTTTAAGTCATTGCTCATATTTTACACTCTCAGTGATCCCTACTCTGAACAGTCCATTTAACTCTGTAAGCAACCTGCCGCCTTACTTATTCGTCCTGATCCTGCTGTCCTATTTTATATTCTTAAAAAAATATGTCACAGGACGTATTATCTTCTAACACACTGGAAAATGTATTTATTTTAGCAGGGTTGTTGTTTATTGTCTGACCTTTTCCTCTGGCATGTCAGTTCCACAAGGACATACGTTTGGGCCTTTCCCACTGGTATATTCTAAGCACCTAGAACCGTGTCTGAGATTTAGTACATCCTCAGAAAATGCTTTTTGAATGAGGGAATGAAAGAAAGTATATAGTGCAACGTTTTAAGCTGATTACCTTTGCAGAAACTTACTATTCTCTAAAGTATCTAAGGTGCAGTCATTTTTCCCTATTGTTTACAGGTGGATGTAATCTTGCTTTCTAGCATCTTATTTCCTCGTTACTAGTCATACATGTATGCAGATATATTTCAGCCTGCATGTAAATCACCAGTGGTATTGATCTTTGTTGCCATTTAATGGGGCTGGTCAAGCATCAGCTCCAGGCAAGGCCCTGAATGAATCTGCTCTAGCTTGTGTGCCTTCTGTCTTATAAATAAATGGAAGAATGCCCCATGACTTTGCTTCTGCAAGCTCAAGAATCTTCTTCCTCCTCTTAAATGTTGTCAGATGTCTATCTATGCTCTCTTTGCTTTGGTTAAGAAAGTAAAGGAAATTTAAAATCATGGGATATCAAGAAGAATCAGCGTCGTTCTTCAGTATTTTCTTCAAATTTACTCTCGTTCCCATGAGATTAATCTTATTATGAAAGCAAAGCCTAGCCCTTCCAAGATTTTTGGAACACCACGTGTTGATGATTCGATCTTCATGGGCAGTGAATCTGTCTGTCACAGTCAGTTGTACTTTCACTCTTTGAAATGACTGGCATTTACCCGTATCAAACTCCATTTGTCCGTCACTTCTAAAAGTCCTGATAATTTCCAGTTGCTCATGAAGCGGAGTTTTAAGGTTGACATGGATCATCCATTCTTTCCAGAATGACAAATAGCTTTACATGGCGATCCTCACATTTTATCTTAATTTCTTGGCAAATGTTAACTTAATTTTCTGCTAAATGGTTTCAATCTCATGCAGAACCAAAGTGAACTAAGTAAGTATCTCAGGAATATTCTCTGTCTTGTCAGGATAATTCTTTCTTCCCATTTAAGTGAAAATGTAGTAACATTCAATGGTGATTTTAAGAAATCATCAACATAGTGGGGCGCCTGGGTGGCTTAGTCTGTTAAGTGTCCAGCTTTCGCTTAGGTCATGATCTCGCGGTCCGTGGGTTCGAGCCCCGCGTCGGCTCTGTGCTGACTGCCAGCTCAGAGCCTGGAGCCTGTTTCAGTCTGTGACTCCCTCTCTCTCTGACCCTCCCCTGCTCACGCTGTCTCTCTCTCTCTCTCTCTCTCTCTCTCTCTCCTAGAAATAAATAAAAATATTAAAAAAAAAAAGAAATCATCAACATANCAGCTCAGAGCCTGGAGCCTGTTTCAGTCTGTGACTCCCTCTCTCTCTGACCCTCCCCTGCTCACGCTGTCTCTCTCTCTCTCTCTCTCTCTCTCTCTCTCTCTCTCTCCTAGAAATAAATAAAAATATTAAAAAAAAAAAAAGAAATCATCAACATAGTTACTAATGTCATTGTGAACCTCTGAGAAACTTTAAGCTTGAATTTCCCACTGGGCTAAGAGTAGTTATTTAAATTTATTTCTTCAGTACAGACTGGATATAAAGCTCATAGAAACTGAGAACATCTTGGAACTAGAAATCATCTTATACATTATCAAACTTCATCATGACAGAGTTTGCAAATAGAGGAATTGAGGCTGAGAGAGAGAAGATGAATATGTAAATTCACATTCTGTCACATTGGACAGAGGAACTATAAACCTTGGTGTTTTGATTTAGTCCAGTAAATCTCTTAAATTACATGAAAAGTATTGATGAGCATTTATAGAAGCATTGTTTGAGGACAGTGTCTATTGCAATCTTTTTTAAAAGTCAGTAATCTCCCAAAAGTTAAATATCAAATTCTACCTTGCTATTTCACAGATATAATTGGTCCCTTTTCACATTTGATACCAGGACCAGGTGAAAGCTATATTGAAATTTGTATTCAGTTTCAGACAATAGTAACTTCTTCTCCCACCAAAAAGCATTTGAGGGTTAGTTAGGTGTCAACCCAGAGCATTGATTTACTATGACTTCAGCATCCTCTGAACTCTATTGCAGGCCTTGGAATAAAATGCTAAATGTATTTCCAGGTGACTGTGTGGGGATCAGAGAAAGCATCTGAAATTTGTAGTTCTTGTAGAAAGGAGAATTAGTTTTATGTCTTCTTTCAACTTTAACCTCCTTTGCACAATTTGCAGGTAGTGAAATGAGAAGAAAGATGCACATGAGTAAGAAAGTACAAATTCAGTATCTTTTCAAAACTTTTATCATGGGGTTTTGAAATAATAGGGGATGTGATAAAGTAAGTTTTCTTCCACTGCAATGTGTGCATATGTATGCACACGTATGGCAAAGTCAGATACCATTAAAATACTTATTTTCTCCTTAACATACCAGAAAACTGATTTTTCTTTAAATAAGGTACCATCCAATATGCGAAGATGTGCATGTATGGAAATATATAAAAAGCATTGATATCCTTGCTTTGCCACTAAGTTCATCATCCAAGACATGGCAGTTCTTTCTGAGCTCCATTTTCCATGTGTAAATGCAGGAATTGAACTAGCTTGTTAAGGCCCTTTGTTAATAATCAGTGTCTCTGTGATAATTTGCTATTAAAGCCAAACTGCAAGTTCCCTTCACCATTTTCTGAAATGGAAATTTTATGAGTTGTTTTTTGTATAATCCAAAATAACACACTCATCTAAGATCTTGGCAATGAAGAATTGGCGATTGTAAGCATATCAGACACAAAAAAGGGCCAACATCCTTACTTAAGCTGAGTTTTGAACAATGATAATCCCAAAGCCATTCCTCCTATGGTCCCAAAATTCACCCTCTTGGAGTCATAATAAATCACAAGGGTTCAGATTTTCTGTTGGGAAAAGACTAAAACTTGATTTTAATCTCAGTTCTTTAGGGTCAACAAAGAGCATTTTGTCATACTTGACCCCTTTCTGTCTCACTTCCCTTTCCCTCCATTTCTTGTCTGTTCTTCTCTCCCCTATATACTCCACTTCCATGTGCCCAACTAAGTCTTACATCTCAAAAGCAAGTGTCAGAAGAAACAGAGATCAGGGTTGTTCTCCAAGTGCCACTAAGAACAATATGGGAAAGTTGTCCCTGTCCAATCGTTAATCTAAATTTTACAGGAGGGGCATCTTCTGTCACTTAAGGGGTCTCTACAAAATTACAAACTCAAAACATATAAAGGGTCTTCAGTGGAACCCCAAGTAAGTAGGGGGTCCCATGGTGAAGTTTCATCAACTTGCTGGTCAATCTATGTAGAGCCACCTCTGGCTTACTGTATCTACCCTTGTCTGTTTCTGTGTATCAGCCCAGAAGAGACGATGCAAAGTGCTGGGGTTCTGGCATTTCCTCTTGGAGAGATATGAGAATAAAAACATTCTTCAGTGGGTCCTTGCCAAAAGAAAGCAAGACTATTTTGAAGGTTCCAGAAGATAATTAATGAGATTTTACTTCCCTTTCTCATTAGAATTGGCCTTAATTTAATTTCATAAAGGAGTTGAGAGCTGCCTAGAATACAGACTCAGATGTGGTCTTTCTGATAAGATGCCCTCATGGGCAAAATATCGGCATTAGCATTATCTGTACAATTTTTGTAATATATTCAGAACTACTCTAAGACAAAAGAAGAAAATGTTACTTTAAGAAGGAGACACATTTGATCAAATAATTTTAGGCTTACAAAGTGATAGTAAGGGATAAAACTTGGAGAAGAATTAAACGTGAGAGAAAAAGTAATTGGCCTCCAGTAAACACAATTCAATGTCAGTACAGGCGAAGAGACAAGGTCAGCATTCATATTTCATAAACCTGGTAATAACACCACTGCACAGCTGCTTTGGATGTGAGATGATATTCTATTTCAGAAGGAGTCACCTTTTTTTTTATTATTTTAATATAAGGTATCCTTCCCTTCTCATTTAAAAGTATTTGTATTTATTTTGAAAACGAAGAAAGAAAAAAAGAATTACAAAACAATTGTCCATTTCCCAGCATTCTCTATTGGTGTGATTGCTTATTTTCTCTCAGTCTTTATCTTTAGAGCTACTTATTTAACATATTTGAGAGTGTGCTGTCCATATATTTTCCTCCTGTTTTATTTTCTTCACATATCCCCATGCTACCATCACCTCATTGTAAATAAAATTTTTTGCAGATGTTCACATTCTGCAAAATACCAAATGACAAAGTTTACTTAGCCTTCCCTCCAATTATTGGATATTTAGATTAATTCCAAAGTTTTCCCATGAAACATACACTGCAATGAGTATTTTGTGTATAAGCTGTTTTTCTATTTCAGATTATGTTCTTAGGATAAATTCCCAAAAGCAGAATTAGAGACTCCTACAGTTTGAATCTTTTTGTTGTTCCTTTTTGTTTTTAAACCTTTTTCGTACGTGGTGCCAAATCGCATACCAAATGGGATACATTGCTTTTCCCATTTAAAATCTAAACTTATGAAAGATTCTGCTAAATTTAACTTTGTAATTTTTTTTCCTCAGACTCTAGCTAAAGATTGCTGTCTCTCTGTTACAAGACTAGCTATCTGATTGAATTAACTACCAGTCACCCCAAACCACTAGTATTTTTTTTTCTATTTCTGTTGAATGATTATAATATCTATTATATTGCCTGGGAGAGTTAATAAATGTAAAATGCTGGCTGGAGGTCCCCTTCCTGCTCTCAGATTTTGTATGTCATTTTGAGGTTATCTTGTTTTTTGTTCCCAAATCTTTAAAGGCAAAATAAATACATAAATAAAAACAAAAGCCAAGATAATGACATTTTATTGGAACTTACTCTTTCACTACAATTGCCATTTTGATGTGGTGCACACACTTGAACAGAATACATTTTAAATATCCTATTATTAATGTAAAATAAATAAGAGTGATTCTTTTTCTCACTTTGTGTTGATTTTCCTCTTGGTACCAGAATCTTTGTGTAGCACTAATGAGACTTGAGAAAAAAAGACAGAAAACATCTTTCACTACACTTTTGGTGTGAACCATCAGCAGGAATAGTATGTGAAAGTTAAAAAGGCATGTTTTAGCTCAAAATAAAGAAATACCATCTTGTAACCATCACTGTGTGTCTTCATCAGAAGCCAAATGGCCACTTGGGAGGGATATTGTAGTGAGGATTTACCATTGATGGGTGGATAGCTTCTTTGACTTTAAAGGTGTCCTTCTTTGCAATTTAGTGATTCTCTCATAGCTGGAAGGCTGACTTATCTGGATTGACAAATGGCTAAGACAAAAATGGTGTAGGGGTTAAGAGGAGAGCAGAGTCACTCATACAGGTTTGGCTCAGAACCAAGTTTTTATTCTCACTGAAGCGTAATCATTTAGAGAATTGCTTGCTGCCTGTCACTCAGAGTTGTGTCAGCCCAGGTATCCATGAGGCACTGTGTGGACTCTTCAGAAAGGATGTAAGCAAAAGCTTAAAGAACAATGTTCAGTTAAACCTTTTAAGACATTAAGGTGCAAGAGATTCATGGTATGTTATACCTACCAAAACATGGAGGTAGTCCATTCCATAGACCACAGCTCAGTTTGGACGTAAGGACTCCAGAAGAGGCCCTAAGACATGAACAAGAATGCATGATGGAAGCACTTCATTAACCAACAGAGATGGGAACATGGTGGTCAGCAGGAACAAAGGCCCACTTGAAATGGAAGAGGCAGTAGATATTAGTGATTCTCCTCGAAGAAACAAAGATATTCTGAGAAGACGGACCTGACCCAATGATGATTAAGTGAAATAACAGATTAATATGTTCCTCACACAGTAGTCCTGCAGCAAGAGTATCGAATTCAACTGGAAAAATAATTCTTTTCTTGGACAAATCCCATACCACTTGAGGCAAAGAGCCAACATTATGAACACCCTACCATGCTGAGCCATAACTCAGTTTGATTTTGTTTTTACAAACAGTTAAAAAGAGGCTTGGCTGCTACTTTCAAAGGGGAAATTGAGACAACGAACGATTCTAGAGAAGGAATATTGCATTTTTCAGGTTCATTTGCTCTGACTGCCTACTAAAGCAATTACAGACAAACCTTCCTTTCGTTCCTAGAAGATAATAAAAATGATAATTAGCAATCTGCTCCTTCATTTCTTCACATGTTCTTGACCTTGCCTTGCTATTTAAGGCTTAACATTTTACAGATGATTTTTAGAAAGAATAAGATTTGATTTCTTTGTAATAGCATCATTTTCTAAAATATAAATGTTTTCTCCAATGTTCTTTAAACACAAAATAGGAGAATTGAGAAAATCCCTATTCCTTCCTTTCCCTTACATTCCAGAGTTTGTTAATTGAATACTTGAAATATTTCTTGGACAGTTACAAGTAATAAATGCATCCATGAGAGTTTAATTAAATTTATTTTACCTTTAAGATTATGTACAGGGCAAAAACACAGGTTTTGGCTGTCCTACAAATCTGTAAGTAAAGTCTTACTCAATGATGTACCCATAGAGCCTCAGCTTTCCTAGCTGGGAATGTATGCTACTCTAACAAAGAGTTCTTGTGAGGATTAAATAGTATGAAGGATAGAAAACATCTTGCAGGAAGCTCTCAGATCTCAAGAAGTATACATGATGTGTATAAGGCTGAAACAAATAGCCTTGAAAATGATGTGTAAGTAAGGACCCAAGTCTCAGTACAGGTTCTAAGTGCTGGAGAATGATAAGAGAATGGCAACTTCTAGAGCAGTGGGGGAAGGTTAGAGAAAGAGGGGAACAAACTAGAGGAGAGGGTTGTGTGGTAGGTTATCTCTTATCCCCCAACTTAAGACCTGAAGTCTCTACCTAATGCTTTAGAATGACCACCACTCTGAAGTCTTGCAAATAAACTCCCACTTTCCTCCTAGGGTACATTTTATGGTCTCTGGCCCCAGTAAGAACTGGAATAATCTGAGAATTCAGTGAGCCATACTAAGCATATAAACCTAAAAACCAGAAATCACCTTTAAGTCTGTTTCTCAACATCCCCATTTCATCCCCTTCTCCAATCCACCTGAACCTATTTCTTTAATACTCATTGAATCTATTCATTTCTCTCCATGTTAGCTTTCCCTGCTTGTATTTAATTCTAGCTTTTTTTTTTTTTTTGAGCTTGAGTTATTTCAGCATTTTCAGTTGTTGCCCTTGATCCACTATAGTGCATTATTCATACAGACAGAAGATAACACCCTCTAATTTGCATCTATTCTGCTAAAATCCTTTCAGTGGGTCTTTAGAACACATGTCCCTTGACAATAAGGAAGAAACAGTAGAGCAAGCATGTGTCTGTTCCAAATGATGACTATGGTAGGAATAATTGGATCTTTGCTGGGCCTAGGCTGAACTTTTGTATCTGTATGTCTAAGTGAATCCATCCTACCTATGAATAGTTGTTAATGATCCTATGTATGTATCTCTGGAAAAACAAGAGGATGTCCTGAACTGAGGCAACAGCAATAGAATAGAATATTAGGATGGTAACAGGCTTGAGGTGTAGGCAAGTGGCTATTTGTTGAGGAGTAAGAATAGAGTATGATTTAGATTCATTAACTGAGATGAGAAATAAAGATTTCTCAACTTAACTAAGATGAGAAGTTAATGAGTTTAATGTCAACATACTGCGGTTTGGAGGTAGCTATAGGGCATCCAGAAAGAGGGACTTGGTTCTAGGCCATTGTCAAATATATGGAACTAATGAGAGGGGTCCAAGTTAGGGACAGATTTGGAAGTGATCAGGATACTGATGACGTGCAGAGGAACAAATCAGAATGGGTGGGGCCATTCAAGCACAGCCAATGGAGAGAAAGAAGCAGAGCAGGGATAAAGCCATCATCTCTTCTCTGGACTGTGCATGTACCTCCTGCCATGGCCTTGGCTGCCTCTCCCTTTGTTTTGTTTAACATATTCTTGGGGTACCTGCATGGCTCAGTTGGTTAAACGTCCAACTCTTGATTTCGGCTGAGGTCATGATCTTGTCGTTTATGAGTTCAAGTCCAGATTTGGACTCTGCACTGATAGTGCAGAGCCTTCTTGGGATTTCTCTCTCCTTCTCTCTCTGTCTCTCTAAAAATAAATAAATGAACTAAAAATTTTAAAAAAGAGTCTCATGAACAAAAAGAAACCTCCAGGGACTCCCCATGTTACTGAAGTTAAAAGCCAATGTCTTTTCAAGGAATCCATCAAGCCCTTGAGACCTACTGTGCTCTCCCTCTCACCCCCCTCCATGTGCTTTCTCTCCTCATACATTCACCCTGTTTCACTCCATTCCAGAACTTTGACTGCCTTACTCTCCCTTCAGCATGCCAGGGATGCTCTTGCCCAAGAGTCTTTACAGAGGCTATTTCTTCTACTTAGAGTATTGTTTTCCTGGAGAGGAGCACCTCTTCCTCTATTTCCTCTTTCATATCCATTCTCAAATGTTGACTTTCGACAAAAAATTTCTTGACCACGTTTTAAGAAGTATCAATTCCCCAACCACGAAAATGGGACTCCCTAGTTCTATTTCCTGCTTTATTGCTATTATCCCTTTTTATCCTGTGCACTTAATCATTATTGGTGTATTGTCTGTGTTTTCCCATCAGACTGTACACTGATGAGGTCAGGGATTGTATCTCTTTTCTTCACTGCTATATGCCTAACATCCCAAAGAGCACCTGGTACATAATAGACAATCACTAAATGATTGCTGAAGAACTGAATAAAAAAATGAATGTATAAAATCTGAAGAGATCCAGTGTCTTAAATGACAGGCAGAGGAGAGATATTCCATTTGAATGATGGTGGGGGCGGGGGGGGGACA
>NW_027533256.1:4388866-4431552 GCF_008692635.1 Crocuta crocuta
TCAAAAAATACCTTAGCAGAAGTTGACATAGATTTGATTGCTTTTCTCCATTTTATTTTTCCCCTTCTGTCAGTAATCTCAGAGTCTTGGTTGTGAGCTTACTGTGTTCTGGAATCCTGTTCTCATGGACTGAGTGTTGGTGCCTGGCTGACAGGCTTGCATGAACCTGTTTGAGCCAATAGCATCCTTCACTTGCTCTGATAATTCCAGATTCATGAAAAAATCAAGTTAGTGACACAACTTTCCAGGTTCTCTTGGTGTTTGTGTTATTTTTAGCCAAATTGTTAAAGAATTAGTGGCATACACAAAATACTTTCCCTCTTTTTGTACCCTCCGGTGCTAGACACATTAATAAAGAAAGAATGGCTAACATGCATTGGTTTAAATAATAAATGTTTCTAAGAAGATGTGGTTTATCTATACCATGGAATACTGCATGGCAATGAGAAACAATGAAATCTGGCCATGTGTAGCAACATGGATGGACCTTGAGGGTGTTATGCTGAGTGAAATAAGTCAGGCAGAGGAGGACAGCTACCATATGTTTGCACGTATAGGAGGATTAGGAGGAACTTGACGGAGGAACAAGGGGGAGAAGAAGGGCGGAAATGGTGGAGGAAAGGGAGAGAGGCAAACCATGAGAGACTCTTGAATGCTGACAAAAACTGAGGACTGATGGATGTGGGGGGGAGGGAGGAGATGTGCATGGAGGAGGGCACTTGTGGGGATGAGCACTGGGTGTTATATGGAAACCAAGCTGACAATAAACTATTTGTAAAAAATTAAAGTAAATAAATTAATTAATTAAAAAAAACCGACTTTAAATCTCCAGTCAGCTACCTTTTAAGAGTGTGAACATGTTTCTTTGTGCCTCAGTTTCCTCACGTATTCAATGTGACAATTATATCAGTCCTGTCTTACTTCACATAAATAGTGTGACATTTAATGAGGCAATTTTAGAGTGACTTCGTAATGTGTAAAACTTCATGAATTGCATTTATTGTATAACTGTCTACAAAGACACAGCTTTCCTCTGGGATTTCTTTTTGGATCCCTCTCAATCTGACAATTCTCAGCTTAGTCTGTGAAATAGACATATTTTAAATATCCAAGCTATCTAGAATGTAATTCTGTTCCTGGATTTACTTTGTCTTGTCTTCCAATTCGATTTTCCTGATATGTTGTGAAGAATATCTTTTGTGAAGAATATGTTGTGAAGGGTATATCTGGAGTCATTAAAAAGTGCTACTTATCTCAATGGAAATAATCATTTTATTTTGTAACTTATCCATTTCTACTAGAAGAAAGCCTAGGAATGAAGCGGGGTGTATCTGTATTCTGTACCTCCTGATAGATTTTGAAAATGATGTTCTTCGTTCTACCCAAGTGAAACAGAAGAGATTATTTAAATGTGTGAACTGTGTAAATGGTCCCTCGTGTAAAGAGAGTTGTGAACTTACACACAAGATGAGCAGAAGTGCATTTCAGAGTCATGACCAACAGGGCTAATGAAGGAGTAAGGCCTTCAGACCCACATGAGCTCAGTCTTTAGCTTGGAGCACTTACGAAAGTCTAGTCAATAGACTCTTTTGAGAAGAGGGAGTTTGTAGTGTAAGGGAGTATGCTTTTGAGAGAGAGTTGATTAATCTGATCTTAAGAATATCTATGAGTATTTTAATAAAGAAGCCTAGAGATGAGACTAAGCGTTCCGACTGCTATTATTGTCTGTATTTTCTCACACAACCATCAACTACTTCTCTTTCCCTGAAGGTTCTATAAAATTTCTAGTAAGTTTTGCTTCTTACTTCCTGGATACATTCCATTTCTTCTCAGAATGAACCAAATTCTGCTTATAGATTCTGTCACAGTAAAGCCATTATAGGAACACTGTTGATCTCTCAAAATATGATATCATAGTGGGTCACTACATTTCTGGGTCTGGGTCTTTGCCTTAGAGGTCCACTGGTTTTCTCATGTGACTCCACTCTAATTCTAGGGAACTAGCCTTGCAGTCTTTAAATGCAGAAGGGGCAAGTGAATGTCTAAGATGGCAGTGCTGATCTTTGGTTGAGAAATGAAATTGCCAAGGAGAGAAGACGTTTATGGCAGCTGATATACACACTTTGCCTCTGCGGAAAACCTAGATTGGCCATCTAAAAATAACAAAGTGCTTCTTTGGGCAACTTGGATTAAGAACCAAACAATTAAGAAGGAGAAGCCAGTTCTAGGAAGCAAGCCTCCACCTGCACTGTTGGAGATGCATTCATTTGCTGAAGGTGTTCATATCAGCATGTCAGTTTCCCTTTGCCATAGGCTGAGTTGGGGATTGACTATTCATTCAATATATATATTTGTTGAGTGCCATATGCTGAATAAAGGATTTCATGAGGACTTCAGTCAACTCAGAAAGGCAATTTCTAGACAAATACTTTTAATAGTGTTGAGTACATAGCAGAAGACTATGGGGTTAGTCATAGGATTGGCCATTAAGGGTACCTAACTCTGGTTTGAGGGCTCAGGAAAGATGCTGTACCCAAACCCAGTACTTAAAACTCAAGATTTAAATTTCCAGGATTGGTGCAATCTCACTCTGTGTACCCCAGATACAGCAGTACTACTTATGAGAACAGTGCTTTCATTAGCATGTGGCCAGGCTTTAGTATGTTATCAGACACTTCTTGCTTTTGAGCTAATGTAGTGAGACATAGTTTAGAGGAGCAAGATAGCATGGCTGACAGCTGTGTATAATGTAATCTCTGAATGTCCTCCATTCAGTGGTGAAAATGTCATACTACTCCCCAATTTGCTGTAAGTATGTCCTGAAATACCATTTATAAAACACGGGGCTGTCACTTATTAATGATCATTCTGATGTCTTGAGCCCTTTACTGAGACACTGTTGTAAGTTCTTGTCTGTGGATTTCCTGGGTTCACTTTTCCTGGAAGGTTAATCTCCACCCCTCTGTGCCCTTCATAAATGACTGGTGAGATGACTTCTAATGAGGCTCTTACTGTTCTGTTTTGCGTTCTCAGACTGAATGCTCTTGTCTTGCAAAGAGCCATTCCATAGCCTTCCAGATAGAGCAATGGATGCATTGTGATGTATCACACTGATATCAGCACATCTGTCAATGGCACTTTCCCCCAGCATGACACTTTTTCCTGGGTTTATGGATGAGTTCCTCATGCTGTGGTGTGGCCAAAGCTGTCCTATTAATGAGAGGGACAGCCCTTAGGATGGCAAGACATGATAGTGCAATTCTGAACAGGATTCTTAATGTATGAAAGATAAAAAAGGTGACCCTGAGGGCAAATTGATAATTGTGGCAAGCTTAGTTCTTCCCACTAATGTAACAGAGATAGGTTAATTTATATTTCCCCACAGGTGTTTGTCTGATAGACTGATGATATTAAGCAGAATAACAAAATCTGCATTTAAATGATTGTATTATAACATAGAAAAGTAGAGCTGGAATACAAAGTAAGTACCATCATGTTTGGGAAGATAACAAAGTACAGTATCTCAGAATCTTCTGAGAAAACTCTTGCCTATGATTTATGGTCTTCTTGGTGAGTGGTTCTTAGACACTTTCCTGGAGCCTGGCTAATGAGTAAAAGAGAATTCTGCCCCACCATACATCACATTTCTTTTTCGTCATCTTCTTCTTCTCTTGTTTTCTTCTTAACTATAGCATAAACACACATTCCCAGTAGATTAATGTTTCTAATAGATTGGGAATAATGCTAAGTAAAAAAGGACACCAAAATGGAAAATTCAGTGGGGCACAGACTTTGTGGGCCAAGAGGTAAATTACTTTTATTAGTGTTTTTTTTTTTCCTTTAAGACCATCGTGAAATTATGACCTAGCTACTTTTATTTCAAATATTGCACAACTTTGGCATCTAAAGTGGACCCCATTATTTAAAGGCCTTGCTATCTTCTTTCCTAAGACTTAAACAGAAACAGTGGTGAAATTCAAAATATTTTGGTATGAAACTGATTGCAACTGATCAGACAGGATGCCAGCCATCATTCAGTGGCAGGATCCTAGTTCCCTGTAATACCAGGCAATACCTATAAATAGGCAAATATTGCAGGCAATACCTACAAATCTTTTGTACTTGAATCATGGGGAGGTCTGAGGACTTAAGGAGACTGCCAGATGGCCAGAGTGGTGCTTATGTGGCATCCAGAGAGTCTTTGTCAACTGGTTGGGCAGCATTTCAGTATTTTAAGAACTGGTATTACTGTAATGTGCACATCCTCTGAACATCAACCCTGGATAGAAAAATCATTGAGTCTTATTTTCCTCTCAAATTGGAGAACAGGAAGTTTCAGGCAAGTGATCATATTAAATAGCTTAACATACGTCCTGCCAAGATCCAGTCTGTGCTCTGCTACTGACTAGATGTTAATTTTGTGTAAGTCCATTATTCTCCCTGGCTCTCTGTTTCCTTAGCAATGACATTAGGATACTACTACTAATTAGTAAGGCTGATGGAATGGTAAGATCAGGTAGCTGCATGGGTTACTACAATGTAAAGCCTGAACCATGGTGCAGTGCTGGTCCAAAGCATGGTGATTGTGAAGGGCACTGCCTGGTTTTGCTGTCTCTCGGATTCTTTACCCCCTCTCACTTTGGAGCACCGCTGGGAGCACTGAGTGTCTTTTAGGTTCTACAGTCTGTGACTACGTTGTGGGTAGGAAACCCAAGCTGGGACAAACTCCTTTCAGATTTATTCTTTTTGTTTTTTAATTCTTTTTTTTAATGTTTTTTATTTATTTCTGAGAGAGAGAGAGAGAGAGAGAGAGAGAGAGAGAGAAAGAGCAAGCAGGGGAGGGTCAGGGAGAAAGGGAGACACAGAATCTGAAGCAGGCTCCAGGCTCTGAGCTAGCTGTCAGCACAGAGCACGACACGGGGCTGGAACCCACAAGCCGTGAGATCATGACCTGAGCCAAAGTCGGACGCTTAACCGACTGAGCCACCCAGGCACCCCTCAGATTTATTCTGAAGAATACCACAGGGGCCCTTGGGCATCTCAGTCAGTTAAATGTCTGACTCTGGACTTTGACTCAGGTCACAATCTCATGGTTCACAGGTTCAAGCCCTGCTGATAGTACAGAGCCTACTTGGAATTCTCTCCCCCCTTTCTGTCTCTGCTTCTCCCCTGCTCGCGCTCACTCTCTTTCTCTCTCTCTCTCTCCTTCTCTCTCTCTCTCTCTCCTTCTCTCTTTCTCTCCCTCAAAATAAATAAATAAAACTGAAAAAAAAAAGAATAGTGCAAGGGTATTCAGTGCTTGAAGTTCATGTATCTGGTAGACAGGAGAACCACTGAGATACTGTGTGAGAAATTTTACAACCAATATCTCAGTGCTGCCTTGATGTCTCTTTTCGGAGATAAGAGACTCCAGTATTTTCTATCCCTCTTTCCAAGCAGTTCTTTCCAACAAGTTCCTTTTTTGCTTAGATTTACCAGAACGGGTTTTGTTGCCTACAATCACAGAACCTTAACTGACACTTCAATTGATTGCTGTTTTTTTCAAAGAAGTGACCCTTTGGTTTTCCGAAAAGTACAAATGTTTCTACATAGGATTTTCCTGTGTCTGATTAAAATTTATTTTCTTTCATTGCCTTCCTCCCTTCTTCCCTTCTCTTGTCTCCTATCTTTCTGTTTTATACCATGATGCCAGTCAATTTTGCATCTTCTAAACACATCAACTCTGGAGTACCACACCCTCTCTCCACCCGTTTCATGGAATTTACATGTTTTGGGGGACAGATTTGAGGAAGAAGTGATCTGTAATGATTTTGTATATGTTACTCTCTAAACTAGGAAATGTACCCAGAATAAACAAGTTACTCACATCAATAAACTCTTAGGTAAAGCTCACATTCTATGTGATAATTTACCTGACTGAATAATGTCTGCTCTCAGTGAAGCGATTTTCTTGATTCAAGCTGCGATCCTGTCCCAGGGCTTTCACCCAGCATCTCAGGTGGTGCCGTCTCTTGACCAATTTTAGTGCCTTTGTGGGATTATCAGTAAAGTTACACACAGCAGTACAGGTAAGATATGCCGTTAGGACTGCCGTCCGTGTCAAAATGTAATCGTGAAGTAGAAATAGTGTGCTGAACAATGCTGTCTCAATCCTATTAAGGAGAAAAAAGAATAAAAGGGAACAATATGCTGTCATAAAACCTTGTATAATGATTTCAAGACATGCTGGGCCCTGACAGTTGATGGGAGAACAGGGAATAAGTTGGTCCCACCCTTCCTAGACTTGTATGGCTAATTCAGTAATAGGGATATTACTTCTCCTGTGATGGGGTTAATAGTACAAAATGGCAGGTCTGAGGGAGTTGGTACAATCTGGTCATGGGTTAATTTAGAGCAGAACAAAACAGGAGAGAAGGGGTGTGGGGAAAGGAGACTGTGGTCACATTTGGCCTTGAACAGCAGGTTTTAGAAATCGAAACGTCCTTCTGAGAAGGAGGAAAGGAGTATCATATCCTGGTCAGACAAGATCAGTGCAGGTTCAGCCTCCAGTTCTGGAGGGAACGTGTGTGGGATGCCAGTGCATTAGCTACAAAGCCACCTGTAAACATGAGTTGCAAAACCTGTAGCTGGCAATGGTCTGTGAATGTTGCATCTTACTCTGCTAAGCCATCAGATACTTTGGTAAGCCAGAGATTGGGGAACCACTGGCTTTTGTAGCTAGGTCCTTTCCCTGGGAAGCTCTGTGCCTGCAGATTACCACTGGGCTAGGCTAGCACATGTAGTGACCTCAGGTGCAATATTTGGGACAAGGCTTCTTAATGTTCCTCTGTGTTCTTCTCTGTGCAGAGAAAAACTCCCTGATGAATGGAAGGAAAGCACATACAGCAGTGGTGATTTTCTTCAGAGCACTTCTCTGCCCATCTGCTGATGGAAAGAAAAATAAAATATAAGGTCTGATAAGGGCAACTCAGATTGTGATAAAGGAATTTACAAGAGAAAACATTGGGAAGTTGTAGTACTTTGCCTATCCACTAACATTTCTCTAATGGGATATTTCCTCAACAAGGTTATTTTGCAAACCAGTTAAACAGAAGGCTTTGTAACTAAGTGTTCTATGGTTTAAATTGGGTTCCTATGGGGTTTCTTGTACATTTAGTAGTTTGAGTATTTTCCCACAAGAAATCAATATTTCTCTAAAACCTATGGGAATGTACTATTCATTCAAATAGAGTCGATTAAAATGTTAACATGGTACCAACTGCAAACTCAGTATGGGATACATTATTTTCATACATATCATGAAGATGAAAATCTCAGATTGGCTGTTAGTTATAAATCTGTCGTATCTGATCTACTTTAAATCCCCATAACTCTGCCCTGATGAACTTAATTTTAACTGTTGACACCAGAACCATCAGGGACCTCAACTTAAAAGGGAAGGGTAATAAAGAAACATAATGATGGAGGCTAACACAGCAGTACCCCGGAAGAGCTGTAGTAAAATCAAAACACTGAAAATACACATCACAAATGAAGCACTAACCATCCAAATAGTCTTGATGACCACAAAAAGTTAATTGGTATCTAAGATAATTAAAGCCTACTGAAAATGAGTCCCAAGGAAAGTGTTTGAGATTCATGACAAGGAATACTTCTAACGGAGATGAGAAGTGTGGGATCTTCAAAGGTTGGTGGGCTGGAGGATGCCTGGGTGGCTCAGTCAGTGGAGCATCCTACTCTTGATCTCAGCTTGGGTCATGATCCCAGAGTCATGGGATTGACCCCCACATTGGGCTCCTCACTGAGAGCATGGAGCCTGCTTAAGATTCTCTCTCTCTCTCTCTCTCTCTCTCTCTTTCTCTCAAATAAAACAAGAACATCAACAGCAAACAAAGCAGGTTGGTAAGCTGGAAGGTTCACACAGACCTGCATTTAGTACTCTTGACCATTCTCTCCTCAGATTTTCTATTCATTGAAATTCAAGCCATAGATTTTATTGTTCAGATTGAACACTTTCATCTAGGTCAAGTGCTGAACCAGTAAGGATGCAGGAACAGCAAGCATAAACCAGAGCTATTCCAGGCAAACCAGGACAATGGTCACCCTAATGATGACCCATTCCAGGGTGCTGTCCTCATGACTGTTTCTTCTCAGTCTTCTTTCCCATGAGTTTCTCTTTTGGCCACATTTTAAATGAAGAGTTTTTCATGTGTTCCATTATTCTTTATTTTCTCAAATGACCTGGTTTTCCTAGTGATCTCATATGCTCACAAGTTATCTCTCTACCTTGTTTTTGATGACATCTAAAGGCACATCTATATTTAAAGACACATCTCTGTCTTCTCTCTCTTAAGCTCTGGGCACATAGGTTTTCTTGTTCCCCTTACAGAGTTTCTCATAAGTAGCCCTGGATCAACATTCCTAAACCGAAGCTCACTATTCTTATTCCCCAAACTCCTCTTCTTCTTTTGTCTCCTAAAATGCCCCCCTCTGTCGCACTTTGGCTTACCCTCACCTTCTAACTAGTTTCTCTCTTCTAATCACATTTCCACCAAACAATAAATGACAAGAAAATCAGACCTTTTCACCTGTGAAGAGTGACAGCTTCTTAGACTATTTTGGAATAATTATGAGGCAAAAAGCATATAGGTCCATATTTTCTGTTGTGAGTTACCTTGCAAGAGGGCCCTCCTTCAGTAATCCCAGTTTGCCATAATTTTCTCCTAGAAGAGGAGCCGTATAAAAATATCTTACAAGGGTGAGGCACAGGCACATGCCAATCAAAAAGGATGCCACTACATATTATAACAGAGGCTGGCCATGAACAATCAGTAAGCCCTTCTGGTGGCACAACAGCTAACTGTTATCCTTGAAGTTGGTGAGGTCTTTGGGCTCGTTTGAGGTACTAAGGGAGAGGAAAGTTGCCCAGATGCTACTCTGATAACCAGGCTAACTGAACCTTTAATCTCTGCCACTGATTTGCATATTTTTTAAGTTTATTTATTTATTTTCAGAGAGAGAGAGAGAAAGAGAAAGCACAAGAGGGTCAGAGAGAGAGAGAGAGAAAGAGAGAGAATCCCAAGCAGGCTCTGCACTGCCAGCCCAGAGTGCAGTGCAGGGTTCGAACTCATGAACCGTGAGAGCATGACCTGAACCATAATCAAGGGTTGGATGCTTAACTGACCGAGCCACCCAGGCACCCCAACCACTGATTTCCATTTTAAAATGCATGTTGAATGATTTAATTCCTTACTGAATAATCCTTACAAGTTTTTATGGGACCAAGAGAATTAAAATTTTCAACTTGACTTCTAGAATGCTTCACAGTCAGGCCCTTGTTGCTTCCTCACGTTGTATCCTTGCATGCTTCATAATCTTTGTTCTGGCTATTCCCTGCTGTGCTTTTGCTTTTCCTCTGACGGACCCCATTTCTCCAGGTCTCCTTGCTCTTGTTACCTTGCAGACCTGGTTTCTCTACTCCCTGTAGTGCCATCCCTACCCTCCTCACCAAGAACTGGGATCCACCTGCCCCTTGTTTGTGTAGTGAATTCCAACTCACTATTCACAAGCCTCAGTGCATATATACCATTTTCAGTTAAATCTTCCTTTACACTAGTGCTATTCTCATTTGAGCAGGGTCTGTCCCTTACTTCCATAATTCTCTGTACCTAGCTCTCAGACCACTCATTAAATGGTATTCTACTTATATCTGTGTCTCACTCCATCACCAGACTGAACAACCAAAACAGACCAGTTTCTTCATTTTCTCCATTATGCATCTAGTTAATAGGTATCTGTTCTATAAATTCCAGATTCTCAAGAGCTTGATACTGAGAGCCCAGTGCCTGTGGGCTGACATTGAGGCAGGGCCCTGTGAAGTGGAACACGGATGATCTCTGCTCTGACATGCACCCAAAATACTATTCACACCTCTCCTCTCTCAATGGTGGCTTCAGTCCAGGTTTTGACAAGTAACATGATATTCTCAAACAGGGCTTTCAAGGAGGCTTTCTCATGAGGATTATTTACCTAAGTATGGGCATAGTTTAAGAAATGCAACAAGAGATAGAACTGCTGTAGGGTGGAAGGGGCAAGAGGCAGAAAGGGTAGTACCCAGGGTCCACTTGAGAGTGTGAGTCAAATGAAATTGACCCAGGCTCTCCCATTCTCCTCTCCCTCATCTTCCTGTCTTTTCACCCTCCTATCTTTCTATGCCACCTGCCATTTACCAGATGCAACCAAAAACCAGAGTGCTAGGAAACCCCGCAGTGGACCCCACGAAGGTCAGCTTCATGGGCAAACAATAGGGCAGAAAAGAAAAGAGGAAAAATATAGACAAACAGAAAAGGGGAAAAAAAAAACTAACACAGAGGCTGAGTCTCCAGTTTATTCAGAATGTTTTGATAAAGGTCTTCAACTCATAAGGGTTGATAGGGCTTTCCCACTGTATGAGACAATTTTCACTCCTTAGTCATCCCAGCACAGCCTCTCTGTGGAGGGTAAGTTCAGCTGCTAGAGCAAGATTTGAGGCCCTTTGAAGGAAGGGGACTAGTTCACCTAATGCCTAGAACTGGACTGGGACCCATAGAAAAGAAATATTTATTACATGATGAGTGATATAAGTAAGTGCCTTGACCCTCACTTATTCCAATGACTTCTTTATTCTAACAATCTCTGCCCATTAGCCTGTTACAAAACCCGAACTCTGCTGCCAAAATGTAACACTGGCTATTTGGCTCTCTAGTGGCCAGAAGAAGATTGACCTAAATTCTGAATGCAAGGCAAAGCATTTTCTGCAATCCAGATCATCTGGAAACCTATAACAGTCAAACTTACATCCTGTTATAAAGAAATAAAACAAAATAAGCAAAATCAACAAGAATAACGACAACAAATCCCAGAGAGTAAAACCAATGCTTTGTATCCCTAACTTGTGCACAATTTTCTGTGGTGGCTCATCTGTATCCCAGCTTATTACCTAAAATCAATGACCTATTTTCTTACTGTTGCCTCCATAGTCTTTGTATGAAAAGTGTAACTCACAGGAATGGTATCAAAAGCAGCCTCTCCACTTGACTCTTCGCATCCCCGCTGGGCACCTTCTGGGAAATGAAGGTCCAATTGAAGCAGCCACGGGGCTGGTGAACAAGTCCAGCAGAGATGTGATGCGGAGGGTGGAACCCAAATGGCACAGAACCTGGTCATTTTATTTCTCTTCCAAAGTGCAGGAAATAATAGTCAACAAGAGGCAGGAAAGAGCCAAGGGATTTGTTCACAAACACCAGAGTCGTGGAAAGAAAGGACAGAATAGCTATTTCCCGTGGCTTTGGCTGTCCTTGTTCTGCCCTGTAGTAAACAAAGGGAGAGAGGAGTGTGGTGAATAAAGCCTGTCAGGATTCTGTCAAGCACCTAAAGTCTTCTCATGTCTAAACTAAACCCCCAGTTTAGGGGGGAAAATTTTTTCCACTGACTAGCAGCCACATTCATATTGTAGGAGGAAGTGGCTCCAGGAACTATATTCCTGATGTTCTTCCTTTTCTTTTTTAAGTTTGTTTATTTATTTGTGTGTGAGAGAGAGAAAGTTAGAGAGAAAGAGAGAGAGAGAGAGAGAACAGAGAATCCCTAGCAGGCTCTGAAATGAGCATAGAGCCAGTTGCCGGGCTCAAACTCATGAACTGTGAGATCATGAACTGGGCTGAAATCAAGAGTTAGGTGCTTAACCGATTGAGCCACTCATACACCCCTATTTTATTATTATTTTTAACTAATTAATTAATTTATATTTGAGAGAGAGACAGAGACAGAGCATAAGTAGGAGAGGGACTGGGAGATGGAGACAGAATCTGAAGCAGGCTCCAGTCTCTGAGCTCTTAGCACAGAGCCCAACAAGTGCTCAAAAGTCACAAACCATGCATGAGATCATGACCTAGCTGAGGTTGGATGCTTTACCCGACTGAGCCACCCAGGCGCCCCCCTATATTACATATAATTGACACATATCTTTGTGGAAGTTTAAGGTATACAGTGTGGTTATTTGATGCATTTATATATTGCAATGTGATTACTACCATAGCGGAAGTTCACTCCTCTATCACATCATATAATTCTCTATTTCTTTTTGTGATGAGAACATTTAAGATCTAATCTCTTAGCAGCTCTGAAGTATATAATACAGTATTAATGACTGTAATTATTGTGCAGTGCATTAGATCTTTAGAACGTATTCATCTTCTAGTTGCAGGTTGGTGCACTTCAACATCTCCCTAATACTTTCATTTTTAAGATCAGAAAAAGCACATCTCTTAGATTTGTGCACTTATATTCTCCAGAGAATATTTAAGATAATTTGTTGGTAACATTACTAAGAAATAAAAATTAAAATATGAAGGTAAGTATTGTTATATGCATGCTAAGCTCAAATTAACTTTTTTTTTACTTTCTTTTTGTATATTTGAGATTATTATGAGATATATGAAACATTCAAGTGAATACATGCCATATATGTATAGTTTAAAGGAGAATACTAAAATCAGCAAATATCCAAAGTCTGCTTTAGAAGGACAGTTCCTATCAATTACAGTTCTTGTATGCCTCTGCTTCATTGCATCTTTCTGTCACCAGCTCCAGCTGGAATTTTTGATATTTTTGTTACTTATCTGTTTAGCTTTTCTATCTATCTATCTGTCTGTCTATCTATCTATCTATCTAGATACAGATATAGGTCAGTAGAATAACTATATAATTTTGACTTTATGACTTTTTTATTAGTGAAATTGGAGTGTATTCCTTTTTACCTTGTCTTTTCAATTTAATATAATTTATTTTTTTAATTTAATGTTTATTTTTGAGAGAGGGGGAGAGAGAGAGAGAGAGAAAGAAAGAGTGAGCAGGGGAGGGGCAGAGAAAGAGAGACAAAGAATCCAAAACAGGCTCCAGGCTCTGAGTTGTCAGCACACAGCCCCACGCAGGGCTCAGACTTATAAACTGTGAGATCATGATCTGAGCTGAAGTCAGACGCTTAACCGACTGAGCCACCCGGGTGCCCCAATTTTGAAGTTTATTCTATCAATGCCAACAGTCACACTTCTTCATTTTCACTATTTTATAGTGTTTCAGTGTATGAATTATTGTGGCCACAAATAACTGATATACACTAGTGTATATTTGTTGTGTTTCCATTAATTTTTTTTTCCTTTTTTGCTATGGCAAAAGAGAATACTAGAATAGAATCAGTGGATCATAGGGAATGCTTATCTGTCTTTCTTAGATAAGGTCAAATTGTTTTCTGAAGTAATTGTACAAATTTACTCTCTAGCTAACAAAGTATAGGCCCTATGCACAAAGTATGTGCTAACGTGACAATAAGGGGCATTGTCAGAGTTTTTTATTTCTGCTCATCTGGTAGACATTTGGTTTTGCTTTGTATTTCCTTGAGAACTGTATGAATTGGTAAAGGATAAATGGTTGTATCTGATTTTAAAGGAGAAAATAAACAATTTAACTAAAATTAAAATAAACAATGTAACCACCAGATAGCAACAACACATAAAACTTGAACACTCACAGAACATTACATAAATGATCTTTTTTGAGGCAATTAGTAAGCCCCTATTTTCATTTTAATCTGTGCTCTATCATCATGTTTAAGGCAATTAGCACATTAAACCCCAGCCTAACAGTATGAAATGTATGCTTTTGGAGGAAGTGCAAGCACCCTCCTGTTCTGCCACTGTTGTCCTTTATTTACTACAGAAGTGGGAGAGAGGATGAGAAGGAAGGAAATTTTCCAAGTGCAAGACGGTTACACATCTGCTTGCATTACTCATTAGGTTTGCACTGATCTGCTAAGCCTTTACTTTATATATAAGCAAGCTCATCTTTCTCTTGATTCTCCTCTTACCAAGTTCTGGAATGGCACACATCAGCCACAAAAATCTGAGAATTCCTTAGACCAATCTAGTAGCCACCACTTCTATGTCATTACTACCCTGCCATATGAAAAGTGGCTGGATGCAAGGGATTCTTCCTTCTAGAAGTTCTCTTTCTTCTAGAGCGCCTTGTTAACGGACACGTGTGCTACTGGAATTCTTGATTTGTTCTCCTCTGGTATGAATTTTCCTGTATTCTTTCACACCTCATGGTTTGGGGTCATAAAAGCCTCAGGTGCAAGGCTGATGGTTAACACTGCACCAGCACGTCCTGCCATTTGTTAAAATATTGGAGAACTGCCATGCTGGTTGTTCAGTAGCCTCTCGCCTGAGAAGCTGTGTGGCCATCACTGCAGGATGCTTTACCTCCTGTGAGCTTGTGTCTGTTTTGAAAGGTTTTGATACCAGTTGTTAAGTGTTTTGAATATTGGTGTGTGTGTGTGTGTGTGTGTGTGTGTGTGTGTGTGTGTGTTGATGAAGGTAGAATAAGGAAAAGAAAGGAACAATGAGCTTTATTCATTGCCATCTCGCTCTCCCTAGTTTCTTTTATCCTCAAAAATTCAGAACAGAACAACTTTAAGAATTTTAATTTTGTTTTGTTTTTGTTTTATTTTATTTTATTTTATTTTTTTATTTTTCTAGATAGCTAGGATATCCATCTGCTAGTTTACTTCAGCTAGAATAAGTAGATCTCTGGCTTTTTCATTCTTACTTTTTCCCAATGCTAGCCTCATGACCAGGCTTCCAAGGTGAGTGGGGCAACTGGGGAAAGACCCAACCTGCCACTGTGCTAAGTATAATAATTGAAATTGGGGGCATTTCAAAAATATATCTATCATCCACACATGCAAAGAGCACATAATGGCCTTATTGGTAGATTAGAATAAATGGAAGTGTAAAACTGCAATATGGATTGCAGACACACATAATGGTGCCTCTGCTATCATTCGTGGTCTTCAGTGAAAGATTTTCTTTAACCAATAATTCACCTTTTCTTTGTCGGTAGAATTTATCTACCTGTACACTTAGTTGATTCTTCTTTACTTTTTGGCTCAGGTATTAGAAGGCTATGTCTACATTTCTTCTTTTCTTCTCAGATTTTTTTGAACCACCATGAGTAAAAGTTATTTTCGAATGCTACTTGCAAAGTTAACAAGAGGCCAATGTTATCTCAAAGAAAAATATGAGTGACAAGCACCATCCACCTAATGCTAAAAATCAGAAGTTCTTTGTCACTGAAACCCAGTCTTACAGGCAACGCTATACGTGTGAATAAAGATTGTCAAGAAAGCATATATGAAGCAACATTCTTAGTCATTTTATTTTTTAGTGGATTTTAAAATTCTTTGACGAAAAGCTCATGATATCTATAATGCTCCCAATGCAAATGAATTTCATACTAATTAATCCGGGAGAAAAGCTTTTGGTTTTATCCTGGAATCATCACACTCTTTCTATCTGACAGATTCTTCCAGCAGAACATTGGAGTGATTTTGTCCGGTTATTCTTCTTAGGTCTCCGTGGAAATTTCTGCCTTTTATAGATACCATCTGGCCTAATGAGATTCTAACAGCTTCTACACACACTGTCTTTCTTTGCATTTGAATTTTTTCATTGGAGTCATTGTTGGGAGTGAAATGTAAAAATAAGGGGGAAAAACTGTGTGTGTTAAATACACTTGGCGCATTTACTCTGCCTTTTAAAGAAAGTAATCATGATTATTCATTTGATTTACTGAATGTAAGTGTTCAGTTTGAACGTTGTCCAAAAGATGTTGCCTTCCTTAAGTATCCAGTGATCCCTCAACTAAAATTGCTGCTGTAGTCACTGCTGGATTCAGTCTAGGAATATGTAGTCTTGTGATAGCACAAGTGTTTGTATCCATAATGTTAACAAGAAATCTTATTAAGCAAGATTTGATTGTGTGTTCTCAGACATAACTGATCTTCATTCCTAATCAACACATGTGAGTGGAGAAGTATGGAGGGGATAAGAATAAGTCCAGTTTTAAACTGAGACAGAGTGGCTAGGAAACCAAACCTGAAGCAATTTTTCTAGGACTCCTGTCATTAGCTCCTCATTGACCAAATGTATAAATTGGGCTCATAACAAATAATCTATTTTTTATGCAAAAATTTTACACAAAGTTCATACTGGGCAATGAAATGAAAAATAGTATTAAGCAGACACTTATGTCTTGAGAATGTCTTTGTCATTTCCTAGGAACTCTGTCCCATCGATAGAGTGTGTGTGTGTGTGTGTGTGTGTGTGTGTGTAGGCACTTTGGATAGAAGCTCAGAGCATGGCTCTGGGATAAGAAGGATGTAGATTTATGTTCCACCTCTTCAGTCTACCGAGGGTGCATTTCTTAAGTCCCATTGGCCTATAAAATGAATGGAGTAGAAGAAGAGAAATAACATACTTCAAAATGTACCTGGAACATAGGTAGCAATAAACATTAACCAATATTGATTTTAATTATATATTTTGATTTTGGAATTATGTTCTATCAACTCAAAATTGTTTACATGTGAGAAAGGAAATGACCAACAGAGTAATTTAGAGAGTAACATCCTTTGCTTAATCATTCATTTGACAAATGCTGTTTTTGTACTATGTGCAGAGGCTGATGGATTTGGGACTGTGTCAGTGAATCAATGAGATAAAAACCCTGCCATCATGGAGCTTTCGATTTAACAGTTAAAAGAAAATCACAACTTGGAAAAATAATATTTTCTTTTGAAAGAAAAGTCTCCCCCCACCCAACACACACGTATTAGTTATTTCTGAGTGTTTGGAATAAGAAACATTAAAAGTTACTTTGTCCTGGAAGGGAAAATGGTACCACAAATAACCACAAGAAATGCATACTGTGATAACAGATTACTGTAAATAATTAGATGCTAACAAATCAAATAACTTAGGGGGGAAAACAGGTAATTCTTAAATCACACAAGTTACTACAGTTGAATCATGAATCTTGAATTCAGGAAATAGGAAATCTAGAAGGCCAATAATAAGAATGAAAGTTGAATTAGGAATCAAAAATCTCGGCGCATGGGTGGCTCAGTTGGTTAAGTGTCTGACTTCGGCTCAGGTCATGATCTCGCGGTTCATGGGTTCGAGCCCCGCGTTCCATCCTGACAGCCAGCTCGGAGCCTGGAGCCTGCTTCTGATTCTGTGTCTCCCTCTCTCTCTGACCCTCCCCTGCTCACGCTGTCTCTCTCTCTCAAAAATATAAATAAAGCATTTAAAAATTTTTTAAAAAAGGAATAAAAAATCTCCTAGCACACTAAAACCCAAGACTACATGCTTTCATTGGTGAATTCTACCAAACAAACAAAATAATTAAAGACAATCTCAAAATACTATGAATAATGGAAAGAGGGAACACATTCAAAATCATTCCACAAGGCCTGTAGTACCCTGATAACAAAGCAGGATAAAAATAATGCAAGAACAAAAAGTCTAATTTGTTTGATATAAATATTGCTACTCAAACTTTCTTTTGACATTCATTTACATGATAAATGTTTCTTCATCCCCTTATTTCAATCTGCAGGTGTCTTTAGATCTAAAATGTGTCTCTTACGCAAACCATGAGAGACTCTTGAATGCTGACAAAAACTGAGGACTGATGGATGTGGGGGGGAGGGGGGATGGGCATGGAGGAGGACACTTGTGGGGATGAGCACTGAGTGTTATGTGGGAACTAATTTGACAATAAACTATTTGTAAAAAAAAAAAAAAAAAAGTCCCCCCCAAAGCTATCTACAGAGCACAGTAAAAAAAATAAATAAAATAAAATAAAATAAAATGTGTCTCTTATAGGCAGCATATAGATCATAGATAGTCCTTGTTTTTTTTGTTGTTTTGTTTATTTTATACATTGTGGCACCCTATGCATTTTTATTGTTTAGTCCATGTACATTCCAAGTAATTATTGACAGGTATATATTTATTGCAATTTTATTACTTGTTTTGTCATTGTTTTGGAGATTTTCTGTGATCCTTTCTTGTCTTTGTCATTTTAGGTCTCCACTTTGCATTCAAAGTAGAGTTTTGTGCTGGTTTAGGGGTCATGAATTCCTTTAGTTTTTGTTTGTGTGGAAACTCTTTATCTCTTCTTCTATTCTGAAGAGCCTTAAAGGATAGAGTATTCTTGGCTTCAGATTTTTCCCATTCAATACTTTGAATATATCATGCCACTCCCTTCCATTTCTCATTTTGGTTTTTGAGTCTTCTCTGTCTCTCTCTTTCTCTCTGTCTCTCTCTGTCTCTCTCCACTTAATGTAGTTAAAAAGCATTGCCAATTTTGTTTATTTATTCACTTTATTTTTTTTGGAAAAACTGGTCATTAATTTCAATGTTATGTTATTGTTTATTGTGGTCTCTATTTTATTTATTTCTGATTTTTCCTTGTTAGTTTCTTCCTCTACTAAATTTTAGCTAAGTTTCTTCTTTCTGTAGTTCCTAGTGGTGTAATGTTAAGGTGTTTCTTTTTTTTTTTTAATTTTTAATGTTTTATTTATTTCTGAGAGAGAGAGAGAGCCAGTGGGAGCAGGGTAGGGTCAGAGAGAGAGGGAGGCACAGAATCTGAAACAGGCTCCAGGCTCTGAGCTAGCTGTCAGCACAGAGCCTGATGTAGGACTCGAACCCATGAACCGTGAGATCATGACCTGAGCCAAAGTCAGATGCTTAACTGACTGAGCCACACAGTGCCCTGAAGGGTTTTTTTTCTTAATACAAGCATTTATAGTATAAATTTCACTGTAACATCTGCTTTTGCTGCATCCCATAGATTTCGGAATTCATGTTTTCTTTTTCTTTTGTTTTGAGGCATATTTTGATTTGCTGTGTGATTTCTTATTTGGCCCAATGCTTGTGCAGTAGTGTGTTGTTTAATATTTATGAATTAAATATTTAATATTTACATTGTAGATTTTCCAATTTTGTTTTAGTGTTAATCTTTAGTTTGTACCATTGTGGTTGGAAAATATACTTGGTATGATTTCATTCTTCTTAATTTTATACTATTTGTTATGTCTCTTTTTAAAAACAATTTTAATGTTTTACTTATTTCTGAGAGACAGCATGAGCATGGGAGGGTCAGAGAGAGAGAGAGAGAGACAGAATCTGAAACAGGCTCCAGGTTCTGAGCTAGCTGTCAGCACAAAGCCCGACGCGGGGCTTGAACCCACGAACCATTAGATCATGACCTGAGCCGAAGTCAGGCGCTCAACTGACTGAGCCACCCAGGTACCATGTGTTATATCTCTTTTTATGTGATTTAACCAGGGGATTCTTTTTTATGTACCTGAAGAAACTGTGTATTTTTCTTGGATGGAATATTGTGTGTGTGTGTGTGTGTGTGTGTGTGTGTGCGCGGGTAAACACATATAAAAGATATATGTATAATATATATATATGTAAGATAGATATATCCATATATATCTTTTAGAACCATGTATTCTGAAGTATGCTTCAAGTAAATTTTATTTTTTAAAAAAGTAATAACTTTAATTGAGAGTACTTGTTTACAATAAAGCATATCAATAACCATTAAAATAATAAGTGGCACCTGGGTGGCTCAGTCGGTTGAGCGTCCGACTTTGGCTCAGGTCATGATCTCCCGGATCGTGGGTTCGAGCCCCACATCGGGCTCTGTGCTAACACGTAGCTCAGAGCCTGGAGGCTGCTTCAGATTCTATATCTCCCTCTCTCTCTGACCCTCCCCTGCCCAGGCTCGCTCTCACTCTTTTTCAGAAATAAATAAAACATTAAATTTTTTTAAAAAAATAATAAAAAGGGCACCTGGGTGGCTCAGTTGGTTAAGGATTTGACTTCAGCTGAGGTCATGATCTCTCTGTCCTTGAGTTCGAGCCCCAAGTCAGACTTCGTGCTGATAGCTTAGGGCCTGGAGCCTGCTTCAGATTCAGTGTCTCCCTCTCTCTCTGTCCCTCCTCCACTCATGCTCTGTCTCTCTGTGTCTCAAAAATGAATAAACATTAAAAAATAATAAAGTATATCAGAGAGGAGGTTGGTGGTGGGTAGGGTGAAATAGCTGAAGGGGATTAGGAGTATACTTACCAAGATGAGCACTGGGTAATGATATATAGAATAGTTGAATCACTGTTTTGCACACCTGAAACTAATATAACACTGTATGTTAATTATACTGACATTAAAATTAAAAACTTAATAAAAAACTAAATGTCAATCTAAAATAAAATAAAAGTTACTTGTCCTTTTAAAAATATATTTTGTTTAGATTTGCACATGGCAGTAAAGTTCTCCTGATTAGGATTGTATTTTTACTATGATATATTAAGAAATATCCAAAGCTTAAATTAACACTAGTAGAGGCTTTACCGTCAAGGACAACTGGTGACAGGTCATTAAGGTCTACAGAGAGAGGTAGATGGAAGGTTGGTCTGAATGGGCAATTTCCCATTTGTAGGATTGATCCTTGATTTTATCAGCAAGCTCACGTTCAAAAAAATCCCATTGTGAGGTATAATAGATGACACCTGATACTAAAAATCCACATACCAGCCTGAATGGTTCAGAAATTAATGCCTCCCATAACACCTAGAGATTTGATAATGAAGCCAGCTCAATAGAGGTCAAGGGGAAATGATATTATGTGTGCTCCCCTATGAATCAACGTAATCCTATTACTTTTCCCCAGATGTTCACTCCTGGCATGTGCAGCCACAATGTGATCTCAGTGACTTTCATAGGAATCCTATTGAATAATTCTGTGCTAACTTGAGGCACTGTAAAACTGTTTATGGGTGTAATGGGCATAGTTCATATATCAGGTTCCTCTGCCTCTTGAGATCTGATGAAATAGCTTCATGGTCCCCATCCCATGTTCCTTAATTACACAAAGTACCCCCAAGTGTTCTGAGAGTTCTTAGGAGGATTTATAGCGTTGGGTTTACTTTTGATTTCATACTTTGGCTTCTTCTAAATTGGAGTTGCCTTGCTATGTTTTGAATGTTTGCTCTGTTTTTCATTGTAGTGGTTCAGATGCAAAAGTTCATCCCTTCCTCATTTTCTCCACACACACACCCCCCCCACCGAAATCTCATAAGCCATTTGAATGTCGTAGGTTGTACTATAGATTTAAGTTAGGGGGTGAAAGTGAGAGCAGGAACAAACGTAACAATGTAAACACCATCCAAATTATTTATCCTGTTCTTTACATTATTTTGCCCATTTCTTCATTAAGAATATTCCACAGAGGCTGCTTTTTATATCCTCAGTACCCAGCCTTGTTCTCTCTCTCTTCAGAGCCCTCTTTTATATGTTCAAACCTATCAGGATCCTCTGAAGACCAAATGTTGCTTAACACATCCCCTTGCTCAAAGGGAATATGTACCTTCCAATAATCATGTTACTGTTTTGACATTGTAAAAGCCCTGTGCATGCTGGAGCCTAAGGTACATGGGGAGCAATCTGAGAATTGAGGCTGGAGAGATAAGAAGGAGCCAAACTGGTGGAGCATTATGGACAGTGTGTAGTCCATGAAGAATTGTAAAGGAAGTGAAGCCATAGCTGAAATGATGTTTTTGAAAAACCACCACAAGTTTTATTGAAATATAATTCATTTACCATAAAATTCACCCATTTAAAGTCATAAATCAGTAGATTTTAGTATAATCATGGAGTTGTGCATCTAACTCCATGATCAATTTTAGAACATTTTCATCACTCCTAAAAGAAACTTTGCACTTCTTAGTTGTCTCCTGTCAATCCCTACCATCACCCATAGACCTAGGAAAACACTAATCTCTTTTTCCCTCTACATATCTGACTATTTTGGTTATTTTATATAAATAAAACCATACAATAAGTCTTGTGCAGCTTTGCATCTTTGCATAATATCTTCAAGGTTCATTTATACTATAGCATGTGTTTTGCTTTATTGTGGAATTATATTGCATTGAATGGATATGCTACATTTTATCAGCTCATAGGTTGATAAGCATTTGGTGTATTTTCACTATTTGGCTATTGTGAATGATTTTCTGTGAACATTTATGTAACAGTTTTTGGGTGAACAGATGCTTTCATTTCTCTTAGACATATATCCAAATGTGGTATTGCTGGATTATGCCATAAATATTTTAACAGTGTGAGGAACTGCCAGGTTATTTTTTCCAAAATGGGTGCACCGTTGGTCATTCCCATTAAGAGTATATGAGGGTTCCTCTTACAACAGTCTTTTCCAGGACTTGTTATTAACCTTCTTTTGGATCATAGTTTTGATTTGTTTTTCTTAGTGACTAACAATGAGAAGCATCTTTTCATATACTTACTGGCTTTTTTAAAAAGGGTTATCTTTTATTATTGAGTTACACACACACACATACAGTATACAAGTCCCTTACCAAATAAATGATTTGCAAAAAGTTTCTCCCATCCTTTGAGTGGCATACTAGACTTTTACTGGAGGAAGTAGGGAGTCTTTAAATGTGCAGAAAGACAGGGAAAACCGCCATTGATGAAAGAATAGCAGGTAAACAAATGAACAAATTTTGGACAGAAAGTACTTTATAGGAGCAGAGATCATTTTGATTGGATAGAGGTGCACTGAGGTCTATTTATAAAAAGTGCAGTGCGGTGAGCTTTACAAAAATCTAAAGTTTGACCTGAAAAATGTATGCTGTGGCCAGACAAGTTTAGAAAAGCTGTATTAAAAAGAGCTCTTATCTGTATTATCTCAGCCTTTAATATACTAGCATTTTTTATGCCCCTCCAAGAGAGAAAAATAGTCGACAGCCATCCTGACTGTAGAGCTCTTGACAGAAAAAAAAATGATGAAAGGAACTATTTATAAGGTTGTTAATGTGAAAATATCTACCCCTGGTAGAGATAGGTGGTAGGTACTGAAAAACATCAATTTGTTCATTTTTTTTTTCTTTCTCAAGACCTCATTTTAAGCCCCTCAAAATCATTCATCAGGATATGGAAATCATGGTGAAATAATTCAATAAGTACAATATTTTAACTGTCTATTAAAAGCCTAGGCATTGCTTTAGAAGCTTAACTCATACTATGTCATTTATTTGCATCTATCTTTCTATTAGATAGTTGTTATAATTTCTAGACCACAGTGTTATTCATAGCCTCAATAACAAATTCATATTCATGTAAATATGACTGTGAGAGCTGGTCTTAATGTGTAGAACAGTCTTCTTTCAAAATTCATGTTCGTTTTAATATAGAAAATTTTATTTCAGATCCTTTATGGTTTACAAATGTTCTTCTTTCTAGAAACCTCTGATCACCCCCTGACTGGAAATATTTTGTTCCTTAATAAATAGATCTCCAGAGCAATCTGTTTGAGTTCTTCCTGTGACAATAGCATTTTTTTTTTTTTTTTGAGAGGCAGAGAGAGAGAGAGAAGGAGAAAGAGGGGAGGGGAGAAGGAGAGGGAGGAAGGGAAAGAGAGAATCTTAAGCAGGTTCTATGCTCAGCATACAGCCTGACTTAGAGCTCAACATGGGGCTTGATCTCATAACCTGAGCGAAAATCAAGATTTGGACACTTAGCCAACTGAGGCATACAGGCGCCCTGGCGCTTAGCAGTGTCCAAAAGATTTTACAGTTATTAGTTTCTTAGCATTTTCATTTGGAATGCATTTCTCTGCTGATCTCCTCTCCTCCTTCTTTGCTGAGTGATACGTCTTTCACATAAGAGATACTAACTGATATTTTTAGAAGGAACCAGTGCATGATACGTGGTGGTGGTTTCCAGCTCATTCTATTATGACAAACAGAAAATTATATTGGAATATGAGTTAGATTAAAGTTAGATAAGGTTATTTAGATTAAATAATAATTTGGTAATTATTATCTAGTAATTCCTGATAATAATTTAAAAGGTTGAATGAAAAATTTCTAAAAAGCAGAACAAACCTAACAAATTAATAAGAAATTATCTTTTCAAAACTGATGAGAGAGTGTCCCCAGAAAAGCTAGTCAAACATAGATGAAAGAGTTTACTCATCTAGGCAAATTTGAGACTTCTTTCTAACTGCCTAAAGGGTGAGAAATCCCTGCCCTGGATATGTTCAAATTCTCCTTGTCTGGAGAATTTACCTGGAAATCCTCCTAACAAAAAACTGGTATCTCAAGTGGCTAATCTTTAAGAATAAATAGAAACCAGCTCTCTCACTGATTTCAAACTTACATCGACATCAATCAGAAGCTCAGAAGCATACATTTATCTTAAAAGTTTAACAGAACTGGAAGGACTCCTAGGTGAAAAAAAAAAAAAAAAAAAAAAAAAAAAAAAGTCTTCATAAAGTAATGCAGCTTTATCTTAAGCCTCAAGTTATTGCTGAAGATTTCTTTCCAGGATTAAGAACACCATACAAAGACAACCAAGCTTGTCAAATATGACAAAACAGACAGAAAATGAAGTACTATGTGTGAGAACCGACAAAAACCAGAGTAGGACATAGAATTATACAGCTTCATACAGGCGGGCTCCTGTAATTAGTCTTTTTAAAGAAATTAAAAGTAAGCTGAAAATATGTTCCAAATCCAGGAAACTAGGAAGTGGCAGAGTAGGTTTAAAAACTTAAAAAATAAAACTTGTAGAAATGAAGAATACAGTTACTGAAGAACTAAGTGAATTGAACAGCAGATTAGATATGATTGGAGAGAAAACCGGGAACAAAAGGTCAGAAAAATTATCTATCAGTTAGATTGCAGAGAACAAAATAAATACATAAACATACAATATATATATCAATGATTAGGAGGATTGAATCTAATATGGAAACTATACGAGAGGTAATGGATGGAGTGGAAGTGTTTTGATTTCCTGGTCCTTTCCAGGAGGTAGTACAAGTGTTGCTTTGTTTTATGCTTTGATTTAATTTATTATAATTAGTAAAGGAATGCAAATGGAGAAATTAACTGCAGAATTCATAGGTAACAAAATTTGAATGAAAAAAAAAAATGAATGAAACCAGAGAAGAGAGAGAGAGAAGGAAAGAAATTGAAACCAAACATGCAAAATTGAAAGTGCAAAGCAAGTAGTAGGAAAAAAAATAATTAAATATAAATTGATTAAATGCTATAGAAAAAGACAAAGATTATCAGACTGGACACATAGATTCTATTTATGAGATATATGTGCTATTTTCAAGTGACATGCCTACAGCAGAAAGATTAAAGAATGTGTTAAAGCAAGATGAAAATAAGCACTCTATAATAATAGTAATTTCTTTAAGAGGTAACTATAAATATTGTAAAAAAACAATTTTTACACAAAAAAAGAGTAGGGATAAAAAGAGACATTTTATAGTCTGAAACTGCATGTCCACCAATAAGGTATAATATTTCTAAATTTATATGTACGTGGCAAAAGTCTTGAAATATCTAAAGAAAAAACTGACAATAAAAGAGAACGATGCATTTGTAGTAGGAAGTTTTAAAACAATGCCTCCTCAAAAATTTAGAGAACAAGCAGACAAGAGAGGTCAGGTAAGATACAGAAGATCTGAGCCATCAAAGGGCACACTGATCAACTGAAAAATAAAAATTACTTACAAGCACACATGAAACGATCAGAACACTGATGATGTTTTGCGACACATACCAAGCATGGTACCAGTATTTTGGTAACATTCGAGAACATTTAGTGTATTTGAAGATGCACACATCATTGAACTAGAAGTTCACATCTTCCTAAATACTCTAGAGTAAATCATTAAATTGTCCATCAGATCACGTATTCAGGAATGTTTTACAGTGAGACTATTTTTAGTAGCTCCAAACTGTAAACACACAAAGCCTCTGCCAACAGTAGCATGTATACAATGAAATGTTTTTATGCAAAGGAATTTTCTTCATCAAAGGAAAGGAAGGGACAGCATACCCACGTTTCTACATGGATCAGTCATACCACTGAACCTTAACTGAATGAAAATTTGCAAAATAATGCTTATTGTATAATTCCAGTTATGTGAAGCCCAAAAACAGGCATTAGTAAACTTATTTAGAAATTAATGCATAATTGGTGAGACTATAAAGAAAAAAAATATTTGTCACAAGAGTAAGGAGGGTAGTCGTGTTTAGGAAGAGAATGGATCACGATGGAGGAGGGCTTATGAGATATTATTTGGAGTGTTCTATTTCTTAATCTGGATAATTTATTATCCTGATGCTTGCTGAAACACTTTGTAAACATTTGTATTGTATTCTCTCTTCTCTTTGTATTTGAAAAATAGAAGGGTTTAAAAAGCAATTTTGGTAATATTTTAGAGCCCATGTATATAAAAAGGAGTCCCTTTCAGCTGAAAGGGAGCCCTAGCTTTTGCCCGACTCCCTTAAGGGCTTGGGAGGATCTGTCAGTGTTCTTCTTCCGTAACCCTTGGAGGCCAACCACAGTGCTGTCCCTTCCTTTGTACAGTGTTCCTATCAAGGAAATTAAAAATCTCAGTTTACTTGATAGTCATGAGTTACAGTTACCTTTTCATTCGTTCATTTGTTCGTTCGTTCGTTCGTTCCTTCCTTCCTTCCTCCCTCCTTCCTTCCCTCCTTTCCTTCCTCCCTTTCTCTCACCTTCCTTCTAGTTTCTGTAAATGGCAGGACTTCTGATTCTTTTGGAAGCAATCTTATGTATTTTTATGACAGATTTCTCAAGCCAGGCACTATGAATATGTTGGACTGGATAATTCTTTTTTTTAAATATGTTTTATTGTCAAACGGGGTACTGTATAGTGTGTAAAGTGTGCTCTTGGTTTTTTGAGTAGATTCCTGTGGTTCATCACTTACATACAACACCCAGTGTTCATCCCAACAAGTGTCCTCCTCAATGCCCATCACCCATTTTCCTTTCTCCCCCCACCATCCACCCTCAGTTTGGTCTCTGTATATAAGAGTCTCTTATGGTTTGCCTCCCTCCCTCTCTGTTTGTAACTATTTCCCCCCTCCCATTCTCCCATGGTCTTCTGTTAAGTTTCTCAAGTTCCACATATGAGTGAAAGCATAGGATATCTGTCCTTCTCTGACTTCTCTGACTGACTTATTTCACTTAGCATATGTGGTGTGTATATATGTGTGTGTGTGTGTGTGTGTGTGCGTGTGTGTGGGCATATGTGTATATATATACATATACACACACAATGGAATATATATACATATGTATATGTGTGTGTGTGTGTGTGTGTGTGTGTATACATACGGACACACACACAATGGAATACTACTTGGCAATGAGAAATAATGAAATCATGCTATTTGCAGCAACATGGATGGAACTGGGAAGTATTATGCAGACTGGATAATTCTTTGCTGTGTATTAGTGGGTAAGGGCAGGGAGCTGTCTTCTACACTGCAAGATGTTTGGCAGCATCTCTGATCTTTATCTGCTACATGGCTGTAGCACGCACACCCTACCCCTGAGTTGTGACAACAAAAATGTCTCAAGTATTGCTAGACTTCACGGGGGTGGGGATGGAGGGGGGGGCAAGATTGCCTTATGTTTAGAACAGTTGACTTAGAGCCATAAGTAAAACAAGTCCTTAGCAACTGCTTACTCAGTAAATGAGTGCATATTCAGGCAGCAAGTTAGATGCCACTTTTAAGTTCTGAGAGGAGACTTGAGAAAGGGTAACTAAATATATGGAGGTAGACTACATTAAGAGGAGATTTATGTATTTTGCTACTTCCAGATGGTGAACTTTGGGTGGAATTTTTGATCAGGTCAATTACAATGGGAAATTGTTTACAATTCTAATTATTAGAATGATTTATACATAGAGGTAGGGTTCTTGAATTATGGTGTATCCCAACAGAAGCTGTATTGAATACTAAGGAGTACTGAAGGAGATGTCCCTAATCCGTGCATGTTTTTGAGTCCAGCTTCCAAACCTCGTCTACTGTCAGGAGGATGACCTTCAAATTTAGAGCCCATAGACTTAACAAAAGCAGTTGCTAGTTAAAGGCCAGCATCTTTCTCTTTCACTGGTTTTCTGATTGCTTGTGGCCTTCAAACCCAGTGCTGAGTAAAAATACATTTTCATTTTTCCAGCATTTCTTAGCCATGCAATTGCTACTTAGTTTAGAAAAGAAGATTGGCTTTTTCTAGGAGGTATAAAAAGAAAGTATTGCCAATTCCAAATACGAAAAAATGCATAGAGATGATCTATCACCTTCATCAATACATGTTTAACTAAATATCCTCTCTTTGTTTTGGGGGACAGCATATCCCAGATGACTCAGGAAAGACCTAATTTGCCTATGCCTGACATCACATTTGTTTTAGTATTTATTAAGTTTTTTTAATTAATGTTTTATTTAATATTTGAGAGAGAGAGAGAGAGAGAGCAGGGGAGGGACAGAGAGAGAGGGAGACACAGAATCCAAAGTAGGCTCCAGGATCTGAGCCTATTCCTGAGCTGTCAGCACAGAACCCGACTTGGGGCTCGAACCCACAAGCTGTGAGATTATGACCTGAGTTGAAGTCAGATGCTTAGCTGACTGAGCCACCCAGGCACTCCAAGGTTTTGCTTTGTTTTGTTTTGGTTTTTGGTTTTTTTTTTTTTAACTTTTAATGAAACTTCATTCATAGTCATGCGTTTAAATAAAATTCAATGGGTTGGTGAGTTTCCACTTTGACTTTCAGCATTCAACATGGTCTTGCCTTAGGAGTGAAATACACAAGCAGTCAGGCAGTGAGCTGAATTTTTAGTTTTAACACAGGCTTAAACATGAATCATGGCCAGATATTATCCATCTCTGATTTCATTATTCTTTCCAAATGCAACATAGCTAACTGTTTCTTCAAAGGGCAACATACAGGGTGTTTGCTAATANAAGACCTAATTTGCCTATGCCTGACATCACATTTGTTATACCCCTTAGCCACTCGTTGTGTTAACTAATTAGCTAGTTCTGTGAAGTGTGCTAAGTCTATATGGAGCAGTAGGATGCTAGGCACCCAGTGTGAGAGAAGTCAGGGTAAAACATGGGAAATTATTGGTTGAGAGCTTGTGAAATAGGGGCAGGTAATAGTAACTGGACATTTTTATTGTTGAATATATAGAAAGTAGTATGTACGTTAATGATACAATGACATTGTCATTTATTGTATGGTTTAAATCTATAACTTTATATTTTATTGTTTGGCAGTGCTTATTTTTAAATAAGTCTCTGTACTTAGCAACCGTCCAAAAGCTCATAAAAGAAATTTCCAATTGCTAAGGAAGTTTATGATAAATATGTAAATTGTACAAAATGGTGGTCTACATTTCCCATCCTCCGTGGAAGCCATAGTAATATTACTGACAGCACAAGAGCCAGAAGACTCAAATCTACTAAAGAAATATCTCAAAAATCACTAGTTATTTTAAGAGACTCTGCCTAAAGATGACAGATTAACATGGTTAGCTCTGAAGCATGACTGTTTATGTCAAATGATTGTTCTTCTAAATTAATTTCACTCATTTTCTATCCCAAGTAATATTGTGCATGTACAAAACAGGGAAGCCATAATAGTTGTAAATGTCTTGGCTTTATTAACAGAGACAATTTGCAAACAGTTAAATGATGCCAGGTTTATATCAGTGCTATCAAGTGCTTTAAAGAGAGAGTTAACGCCAATAATGGGATTTCATCCACTTCTTAGAATAAAGCTAAAGGTTTTAGAAGTTCCTTTTAATCAAGGCAAATCATCTAACAGTAATTTGAAAGCTACAAGACATTTAGCTGATAAAAGTTCAACATTGAACAGTGAAGAGAAACTTTCTTTTTACGGTGGTAACACACATAGAAATTTTGAGATGTCTGGTCTCATGGTAAAAACAATGTTCTTAATAAATTATGGAATCCATGGGGCTCCTGGGTAGCTCAGTTGGTTGAGTGTCTGACTCTTGATTTCAGCTTGGGCCATGGTCTTGCAGTTAATGGGTTTAAGTCCCACATTGAGCTCCAGGATGGCAGTGCAGTGCCTACTTGGAATTCTCTCTCTTCTCTTCTCTCTCTCTCTCTCTGCCCCTTCCATTCTCACACTTTCTATCTCAAAAGAGAGAGAGGGGAAAAAAGCCAGGAGTGAGTTGTTTTCCATTAGGCAAGTTCGTGGACTTCAGCCCGATGTTGCGCTCTGTGCTGACAGCTCAGAGCCTGAAGCCTGCTTCAGATTCTGTTGTCTCCCTCTCTCCCTGCCTCTCCCCGCCTCATGCTCTGTCTCTCTCTATATCAAAAATATATAAATAAAAAAAATCTTTAAAGATTGATTTGTAAAGAAGAATCAGTTCAAAGTATCAACAACTTATAATCAGCCCATAAAGTGAAATCTGTACATGCTTATAGGTAGTTTAGAAGTGATGACATCTTTTCAAAGATGCATTCTTCGGTGTGTCAATAATATGGTATTGGAAAATATATGAAGAAAAATTAGCTTATATGAATGCATACTAAGAATGCATATTTTGATATTATTTTTAAATATCTAAATAATGAAAAACCTTTCTGATTTATTTTGCTTTGAGTGTTATAACAAGAGGAGATATTTTGATTTTGCATTTTAAAAAGGATTTGACTCTTAAATGCCATTTTTAAAATAAATATTTTATATCTACTAATATAATAAATCTGTTACTTAATATTTTTATAAGATACACAGTTTCATTATTTTTGGCACACCATTTCATTCTCAGACATATCTCAATTTATACATTGAATTGTGTAGTCACTGTATCTATGATTATAATGGCAGAGTGGCCTGTATACATACTCATATATCTACAGGAGCACATCATACTCAACATATAATAGAATTTTTGTTAAGAACTTGTATTTTCATTGTCACTTTTAATTTTAATCAACAGATTCCAAGTGTGTCCTCCCTTATTAACTCCTTAAATTAATAAATATTCATGGAGTATTCAGGAGGTCCTAGGCCTTATGTAAAATATAAGACATATACGATATTATTTTCAGAGAACAATCTCTTGAAGAAAATTATATACACACAGTACACAACAAACACATATATAACACAAATGATTTTATCACAGTGGGCTAAGTGCTGTCTTAGAAGGCTGTGTTGAGTGTAGCTGTTGTGTAGATGATAGAATTATCAATTGTTCCAGGAAAATGAGGGGCCAGGTGGGGAACATGTGTTAGATGAGGTGACATTCAAACTGTGCTAGGCAGTTCTCAGACGTGACACTCTCGTGGATAAGAGGAATGGAGCTGTGTAGTAATATGACGTATTTAGTGTGAACAACTCACATCCTAGAGGGTGCTGTAGAGCATACTTGTCTACAGACTGTTTTCTGCAGGGTCAGGGAGGTGTGTTCTTACCAAAGTGTGTTTTCTGGAACTATCAGTTCTACCGGTATCAGTAGTCCTTATTATAGAAAGATTAAAAAATACGGTTCTGTGGTCAAATAAGTGCGGGTAATGTTTAATAGCAGAATTTAAAGGATAGATTCAGCTCTTCTTTTGCTCTTTGGTTTTGTTTGTTTGTTTCTTCTAGCAAAACTCCTCAGAGCCTTGGCTATCCCTGCACACAGTATTATTATTTTTTTTTTTAGCACAGAATACTTTCTTTAGAGCACATCTCATGGAACTAGAATGCTTTCTTAGGGAATACCACTCAGTGGAAGGAAATTTTGAAAGGATTTTTGGTAAATGAATATAACTCAGAGTTTTGCATTTTGAGAAGTATGAAGGGTTTTGTTTTTGTTTTTTTTGTTTGTTTGTTTGTTTGTTTTAATTGGAGGGTTGTGGAATTTCTGAGTTCCTCAAGCAAAACTAGACACCATGACTGCAGTTAAAGAAAAACTACTAATGTTGGGAGAAAATTGTTGAAGGTCTGGAATTGTTTTATACTTAGTTATGCCAGTAGGGGCTAGAGAGAACCCTGGTGAGAGGCTGCATCTGGGAGAATCACCATGGGGCTGGATCTTTATTTACAGGAGGGGCTTCATGTGAAAATACTTACATGTCTAAATATAACTTTGGAGGAATTATGTGTATTCCAAGATTAACATACTGCTTTAAACAGGGCACCAGCACATTTCCCTTTAAATAATGAACACTACCACTCTGTACTTGACCCAAATATAATTTCCAGGAATTTGATGTGAAAACATTTTTTTTCAAATCTATTTTTCTAAACTGGCATGCACAAAAGCTATAGCACTCTTGTATTAGCAAGTATAGTCTGAACTTAAATTGTCCTGGAAATGCCCTAATCTGAGGTGTCCGACAAGTGGCATTATCTCTGCTTTCTAAGCGTTGATGCCTGGCTCAGCTTCTTTAGCTACTCAGTGTGTTCTAGCCCAAGGTCTTCTGTGAGCTTATTTTGCTAAGCAATCAATCACAATCTAATAATTGATCACTCTTTCTGTGTTTCTCACAAAGCAGACAATCACTCAGAAAGATTTTGTAACACGATTTTCATGAAGCCTGGATCTACTAAGGATTTGATGGATTCAAGAAGACAAACAAAATGACTTGTTGGCTACTTCAGAATAGAAAATAGCCTTTGATAAAATTACCAGAAGTATGAGAAAGTGAAGATGGAATATGCTCCTTTGGAACCAGCCAGGGGACAAAGGAGGGGGAAAAAAGCCAGGAGTGAATTGGTTTCAGTTCACTTGCACCCAGGTGCCCCTGGGCAAACTACATTTTAAAATACATGCAATTGGGGCACCTGAGTGGCTCAGGCGGTTAAGCTTCCAACTTCAGCTCAGGTCATGATCTCATGGCTCATGGGTTTGAGCCCCACATCGGACTCTGTGCTGACAGCTCAGAGCTTGGAACCTGCTTAGGATTCTGCCTCCCTCTCTTTCTACCCCTCCCCCATTCATGCTCTATCTCTCTCTGTCTCACAAAAATAAATAAACATTAAAAAATTTTAATAATTAAATACAGGCAAGTATTTCATAGCCCCACAATAGGAAAAGGAACAATTCTCAGTTTTCAAAGATTATTTTTAAATACATTTTTAGATATTCAGAAAGTTCTATTTTCAGTGGTATTAATTCTTCAAATAATGGTGTTAATGTACTCTATGATTTTTGGACAAAGTACTTTACCATTAAGCTCAGTTTCTTGTTCCATAAATCAAAGAAAGGGTTTGGATGGGCCGAATTTGAAAACCTCTTCTGATTAGGTCTTCTGTGACCCTTTGATAAACAGTTACTAAATGAACTGATTTTGGAAAACAGGAGGCAGAAGAGTTGCTGCTGTGAGATTGGGCAGGGCAGTCTTGGCCTTGACAAGGTTGTAAATATGGCAGCATGTTCCCATTCAAGAAGGTAACCAGGTATTGATGAGAAGGGAAGGTAAATTCTTTGAGGGCCAACTGAATTCGAGAGAACTTAGAGTAGTGAAACTAATAATAGTGAGAGGTCTCTATGGCCCATTATTTGATTTCATCCTTGAAACAATTACCCAAAGTAATTAGGGTATCACCCAGGTTTTCAGTGGAAACTAGAGTTTAAGGGATTTTTCCAGGCCCACGGCAAGAAAGTCAGTGCGCTGCAGTCTGAACTCAGAGTACCCGGACTTCAAAACTAGTGCTGTTCATTTCTACAACTTGTATATTTCTATCTGTTGTTTCCATACTAAATATGCCATTTCTAATTATATAATATGATTTATACTAAAATATCCTGATTTAGCTACAAACAAAATAACAATAAACTCAACAATTAATATCCAAGTTTTATATTTTCCTTTAGAAATGCCCTCACACAATTTGGTCAGATTCTACCTCATGTGGTTAATAGGGAGATTTCCCTGTTATTAGTGCAGTGTTTTGGCAGGAGTACGTGATTATTCCATTCACTGGAATCTATGTCCAGACCTAACTAAGACTGTGAACCCTGAAATCTACAATAGACAGCAAAGGGACATGCAAACCAAGCAGATACTCTGAAAAGTATAAAATGAATTTGAGATTCTACGAAAGATCTCCATCTTTCACACAAGAAGAAAGTAAAAACTGGCTTCCTTGTAAGCTTCTGAAAACAGATACATCTGAGGAAGCAAACTATATTGTAAATCAGTTATTTTACTGTTATTCAGACTGTGTAGGTAAAAGGAGCTTTACTTCAGATACGTGAGAGGAGGACCACCCACTACTGAAGTTTGAAGAAAGTTTCTGCAGTAGGAAGAAAACCAAGAGGCTTTCCTTCATCCTCAAATGTGGGATCTTTTTTTTTTGCTGGAGTCAGGAAAGACCAACATTCTGGTCTTCTTCATGAATGTCTAGGCCCCAAACCTTGACATGGTACCCTGAGAAGCAAGCGTTTCTTAGGATTGGATTTACTCTATTCAAGTAGAAGAGAAGCTGTGTATAATTGATATCCACTTAATACATTTGTAATTGAAATGATAAGTATCAAGTGGTTCAGTCAACTGACCAGTCCATTGTCTGCATTTAGAGCAGTAGTTTACAGACATCATTCTGCCTAAGAAAGCTGGCACATTTCCACAAGCATGCAACACTCCCAGTCATGAGGAATGTCTTTCTGGACTGCATAATGAGGTTTTGTGCAATTCCCAAAGCATTAGCTCTAATGCAACCTCTTCTTTCCTAAGGATCCTTTAACATAACACTGTGGCCTTATTGTTCTATAGGAAAACACCATTATAAACAGAAATTTGCTTTATGACTCTTGGGATGCTAATAGATAATTCTTTCACTTACTTATCCTTTATGACATCAGCTAATGATATTTGTATACATCCATTGCCACATTCACTGGGCCAGGAACTTGAGTAAACAAATCAGGATGCCCATGTATCTGAGAATAGTATCTGAGAATAGTTTAAAGATAGTGTCTTTAAACAAATGCTTCTCTAATTATTATTATTATTATTATTAATGTTTTTTTTTAATTTATTTCTGAGAGAGAGAGAGAGAGAGAGAGAAACAGCGTGAGCAGGGGAGGGTCAGAGAGAGAGGGAGATACAGAATCTGAAGCAGGCTCCAGGCTCTGAGCTAGCTGTCAGCACTGAGCCCGACATGGGACTCGAACCCATAAATCGTGTGATCATGACCTGAACCTAAGTCGGACGCTTAACTGACTGAGCTACCCAGGAGCCTCTCTAATTATTATTTTTGAATGTAAAGTCTACTCTTAACAAGACCCCATTCTGATGGCTATTCTTCCTTTCAATATGAATACCATCCACTACTTTTGACAAGGTCAGTAAATTTCCAGGTACTCATTTGCTCTGACTTGTCCTCTGCCTTCACTATTCAGACGGAATGCCCAGGTAGGTAGCTGGCCCCAGGAGAAGGATGAGGGGTGTGGAGTGCTGGTGTTTGACGTCCTGGCCACTGTCATCCTAGATGAAGTGACAGAGTGCTGACCCCCAGGCATCTGAGTGTGCTGCAAAACAGCTAAGACCAGCTAATTTACTACTCATAGAGAGCTGAGCTCAGTAGCACTTATTATTGGAGGCTTTATTTTTGCATTAAAGGGAATATTTGTAATAGGAAGTAAAAGACAAAATCTGCATAACTTTGTGATGAAACGAGAGGCTTCAAAAGTACTTTTATATCAGCCACCTTCCATTTTGAACATTTCCTTGAGATTTCTTCTGTTTGTTGGGCAGCTAAAGACTATGTTTCAGAAATAATGGACTAGGAAATACAGCACCAACTGCTTGAGAGATTCCACTATTGAACTTCCACCTGAAATCTATTCCATTGCACAAATCTCTAGGGCTTAGTACAAAAATAAAGAACTAAGCATACCTGTGACCTAGAATTCTATATGTAAATGTAAACAATTAAGTCATATAAGAGCTTTTCCCCTAGGATGATGGCAGCTGGGCTCCTTTTATTTTGAGTTAGTTGAGAGGAGGTGGTTGATTTTAATGTAAATCCCTTTACAGTATCTTTATTTATAATATCTCTTTGCCTCTGATAATATAGGCACTTTAGTATTTCTTACATTATTGTTGTAATTACAATGAGTAATGATGTTGTAAATCTCCCTTTCAAATTTTAGAAGTAATTTTGCCAAAAGCACTTTTTAAATTTCTATGTGTCCTCCATGTAGGGCTCCCTCTCTAGCAGCAGAATGGATGAGTTTTTCCTTGAGTATAAAATGTAACATTAACTTTTAAATCCCATTCCTGAGTAATGGATCTTGAATGGCCACATTGCAGGTAGAATCAGAAATGTTGCTGTCCTCCTTTTGAAAGTAAAGAAATATTGTTTTAAAAGAACAGGTGTTAAAGCTGGTATTCTGACCAAACTCCAATTTCTCACAATTGCATTCTAACTATAGAATTGCTTCAATCATTGGAACTACACCAAAATTCTTTGTTTCCGTGTTCTTGATTAAAACTTGCAATGGTGGGGAATAAGAAATTTACATAACAAATGCAAAGAATATTTATATAAAAATTTAAATCCTAAAGTAAATGTGGATTAATTAAAACAAACTGAACAAGCAGATGGGTGCCTTTCCTTGGCTCTGTCATAAACAAGCTTTGTGAATTTTCCCACATTACTTTACCTCTGATCTTGCGTGTTCTGTATGTATTAATATGGAAAAATGTCTATGACATATGTTGAGTGAAAAAGGTGAGACCGAATGGTATGTATAGTCTAATTGCATGATAATATATATGTGTATCTCATGATTCAAGTCCCCAACATTAGGAGGATGTGTATGGAAGTGAGTATACCATGAAAAGATTCACTAATGAAGTAAATACTTCTAAAACCAGCTTCTACTCAATCATCCATCTCTACTTAACTTTTCCACTTGTACATTATGTCTGTGTAAATCATCTCTAACCAATTTGTAAATGATGCATCTGTGAATATGACATAAATGCAAGGTAAATCAGTCACAAAATGGAATCACAGGCCTTGTAATATGTGCAGTATATCGTAGATACTTGACAGTAATTTTGGAGAATTACTCAAATCCTCACACCCAAAACTATGGGCCCCAAGTATTTGAAAAAAGGAAAGAAAGAAGGAAAGGAGAGCAAAGGAAGGGAGTTTGGGGGGGGGGGGATAAAAAATGGAAGATAGGAAGGAAGGGAGGGGAAGCATGGAGAGAGAGAGGACGGAAGGAAGGGAGGGAGGGAGACCGCAAAAGAATAATGATGATGCAGGATTGACTGTGAAAAAAATAAAAAATAAGAAAAATAGGCAGTGGGGAGAAGGAGAAAGAGAAGAAATGAATTCCAAAAGATTAAGCAAAGCCTTGGGCACATTGTGGAACTATTGTTTTTGATACTTTGTTTAAGTATGGATACTTTAATATCAGGCTAATAAAAGCAAATATGAAGTGAAGAGGACATACCATGCAATCAAAACTTGTAAAGAAAAACTATTAAAAAATGTCAGGACTTGATCCATACTCTGTTCATTCATAGGATTAGTACCTGGGGCAATTAAAACCTAAATGTTATTAAATTTAAGGGAAAATGCACACATTTTACACAGTTTCATTCTTCCAACTTTTTTTCCTTTCTCCTTTAATGAAATTTTCTTAACTTTTTAAAATGTTTTTATTTTAACTGGTCCAATATCAATTATCTTCAGAAAAGAAGATCTTCTAGATCTCCAGTATAGAAGTATACACATTTTATATTTTACACTTTTACATATATGCACATAGGCAATATGTACATATTTCCCAATTTTCCATTGAAGCTAATATACTGTATTTGCTGGCTTTTTCCTACGCAAGTCCTGAGTGGACCACAGCTCTTTCTCAGTTCCACTATGGAGGTGCAAATCTAATGTACTCAGGACAGATAGATAAGGAGCGATGATCACTATTTCACAAGACCCTGGGAATTTCTAACTTAGCTGAGAAAAATAGAAACAAGAGGAGCTAATGCTGAGGAAATTCATGGAGTTCCTCTTTGAGTAAATGTTTAGCAATTAAGACTCAAAAAATATTGAGTTCTTTTATTTATTGGAAAGAGCAATTGTAAATTTAAATGGAAAGAGCAGTTGTGATGTGAACAGCATGGAGCAGAATAGAGAATCAAAAAAGAATCTAGTATTTGCAGGACAAAGAAAATGGCCCGGCTAAGGTTTTTGTTTTGTTTTGTTTTGTTTTTTTCATTGACAGGATTCTTGATGATAATAATGAGACCACCCTCTGTAAAATTGATAGGTTAGGAGGGGTGTGTGTATGTGTCTGTGTGTTTGTATTGAAGGGTCAATTTATCTGTCTGGCAAAATCTACCAAGTTCTCACTTTCTATTTTAGGAGCAAATAATCATCAATTTTTGGACACCTTAACAGGCCTAAATAAAAGATGATTGCAAAATTATTAGAGATTTCTGGTCATACCAAAGAAAGCATCCTTGACTAATGCAGGCAATATTCTTGTTCCAGAAGGGCCTGAACAGGGTTGTTTCTCTTCCCGTTGGTTGGACATTCCTTTGGAGTTGATTGGACATTGGCTCAGATCTTCATTTTAGCATTTACTAGTTGTATAACTTGACCAAGCCACTTAACCTCATCATCTGTAAAATGGTTTAATAGCTGCTTTTTACTTACTTGAACATTAGATGAAGTGACATATGTGAACATGCTGTATAGTGTTTAGCATATAACTAGCGTTTAGTGTATTATTTCTTAAGACACAGGAAAGAGGTAAGTTTAAGGATATATCAAAAGCAAGAAAAATTTATTAGAGATTCACAGTGTGGATCTTAAACAACTTTAAATTCCTCTTGCCCATACTTCCAGAATTGAAGTAAGAGTTGGTTCTTGTGGAAAATAGGTGAGATAACCAATGGTTTTAAGTGGTCCCGGGTTCACATAGTGGGGGTGAGCAATACAGAGAGTGGAGAACCAGACACAACAGTTAGTCTTGTACAGGAAACATAAGCAAGATTGATTTTCTAAATCAAAAGGTTTTTTAATTTAATTCCCTTTGCACCTGTTCTTCCGCCTGGGCTCCTGTTATATTAAACTCTAAAACAGCTATTATCACCATTTGTTACAAAGCTGATACAGAATAATCGAGCATGTCCCTGGAGAAATTACACCAATTCTTTAATTCTGCAAAATTATTCAAAGAGTCCAGAAGGGGATTCCACATGCTTCCTTACTTTCTCATCAATGTTGGACAATTAGTTTTCTGGCTGAGGTATATTTATACATCAGTAGAGTTAGAAATGGTCAATGAAATGATGCCTGGGTGCCAGTAATGGGGAAACTTGGCACTTTCCAGTGTAATGAATTTTTTTAAGGTTGATGGGAAGACTCAGTATGATTCAGCATTTCCTGCATTTTTTTTCCTGGATAGTTCATTGGGAAACAGAGAGTATAGGTTAGAAGAGACAGGACCCAGGGAAGGAAGAGGGTATGGAGTAGACAAGAGGAGATAAGGACTGCATTACTGAAAGCTCCAAAACATGGTTCCCCTCAGCTAAGTAAATTTCTGAAGAGACAGATGAGAGTGCAAATAACCTGTGCTGAAATCCTCCCACAGACTGTCAATTTCCGTAAGGCTGGGATTGTGTCTAATTCAGTTTATGATAGGAGCACCTTGCATGGTGCATGGCACATAGAAAGCTCTAGAAATATTTTGGGGCACCCGGGTGGCTCAGTTGATTAAGTGTCTGACTTCAGGTCAGGTCATGATTTTGCACTTTGTGAGTCTGAAACCCGCTTTGGGCTCTGTGCTGACAGCTCAGAGCCTGGAGGCTGCTTCAGATTCTGTGTCACCCCTCTCTCTGCCCCTCCCCTGCTTGTGTTCTCTCTCTCTCTCTCTCTCAAAAATAAAATAAAAACATTTAAAAAAGAAAAGAAATATTCTGTCTTATTTTTTGAGAGGCTGGAGGAAAAAATAAAACAGTAAACCAACTCTATTCAAGATTTAATATTTGTTTATTTTCCTGCATAATTTGCCTTCATTATCCACCTCCGGTGAGGACTCACCCAGAATATTTCAGCCTGCCGATGAGAAGGCACCTGAAATCAGAGCAGAGAATAGTAGTAGCCTGAATTGCCCCTGCCAGAGGATTTGGTAACTTTGGGTTTTGTGCTACTTCTGCCCAGCTACTGACTCCACTGGTTGAGATTCAGTTCTTCTTTGATGTTTCCATTTCCTCAGTAGGTCTGCTTCTTTCCTTGTATCCACTGGCTTTGCTAAGAAAACAAGACAGTGACAAAGCAAATGGCAAGAACATGGGCTATAAGTGGTGTTTGCCTGGCTCTGAATCCCAGCTGCACCGCCCTAACTTAATTTTGGCACTCTCAGTTCCTTGTGCGCTTGGAGCCCTTATCTGGACCGGTATCTGCTTCCTTGTTGTCATGTAAATTAATTGAAGTGCAAGTGTAATACATCTGGAAATATGCCAGACCCAAAGTTGGAAGCATCAATTAGAAGTTGGGCCCGTGTAATACCTATGGAAATATCCCCTTTGTTACCTAGAAATTGGACCAGCACATTTTGAAGATGCTTGGCAAGATTAACATTCTAAGATTCTAACATTCTATTTTAGAAAATTCAGACCTACCCACAATCATTTCACTCATATGCTGCAGAAAAGCAGAGGAGGTGTATTCACATAGCTGGGGCTTATCAGCATCAAAACTTTATTTCTACCCAAGTCTAGGATGTACCTCAGAAAAATCTTCTGGGACACCTGGGAGGCTCAGTCAGTTAAGCGTCCAAATCTTGATTTTGGCTTAAGTCATATCTCAGAGTTTGTGAGTTCGAGCCCTGCATGGGGCACTGCACTGACATTGCATGGGCTTGCTTGGGATTCTCTAGCTGCCCTTCCCCCACAGGTGTGCGTGTGCTTTCTCTCTCTCTCAAAATATAAATAAATAAACCTAAAAAAATAAAAATCTTTCATTTTTGAAATATTCTTTTTGTTCCTGTTGAGAATCCAAAAGTGTGTTGTCTTTAAAGTGGCAGAAATAGTGTATAGAGATAAATGTAGAAGCCTTGGAATGCTTACTAAAGAGAGAATTAGAAAGGATTTAAAATACCATTTTAGGTCATGGAAACAAGAATCCGTGGGAATAAATCTGCTTTCTTGGGTACTATTTTTAACATCTGTTACATGCATTCTATATTTTCAAAAAAAAATCTGACACATGGATAAGAGGTATCTTGCAGAGTACTTATCTGTTATAGGATGGGGAAAAAGAAGTATCTATATGTAAAGGAGGCAATTCTGATTGTGGTAATAAGAAATGTGATTAGATATTACTAGTAATAGAACCTTTGCCCAAAGCTAATTCCTTCAGGTGATTGTTATATATCGGATTAGATGTTGATACTAAGGGTTCCAAGGATTTGGTTTTTGTTTTCATTTTAAAATGTTGTAGCTTATTGGGGCACCTGGGTGGCTCAGTTGGTTAAGTGTCTGACTTCAGCTCAGGTCATAATCTCATGGTTCATGAGTTGGGGCCCCATGTCAGGCTCTGTGCTGACTGCTCAGAGCCTGGAGCCTGCTTTGGATTCTGTCTCCCTCCCTCTCTGACCCTCCTCTGTTCATGCTCATGTTCTCTCTCTCTCTCTCTCAACAATAAAATCATTAAATCATTATTTTTTTAAATTTTGTAGCTTATTAAACACACACACACACACACACACACACACACACACACACACACACACACACACAAGCAGGAAGCAACCCCAAACAAAGACAACATCCTTGACTTTGCTAGCAGCCCAGAAGCCACGAGTCCCATTTGTCTGCTTCCAGACACACTCACCATTAACCCCTTCTGCAACTATGCTGACTTTTATAGTAGAAAATACTTCCTTGGTACTCTGTTAGTTTTATCACTTAAGTATGCATCCCTGGACATTATCGTTTAGCCTGCTATTTTTTTCAATTAGTTAGTATCTTTTTATTTTGTTTAATCTACATATCATTTCATCATTCTCTTTTCTGTTTGCTTTTTATTAGATAAAATTTATTTGTAGAGAGACCAGGCCTATTTGACCAATGCAGTTTCACATAGTCTAGAATTTGTGATCATAGACTCTGAATTAGGCTCTGTTACTATCTCTTTAGTGAGATTATAATTGGAGTTCTCTTCCTTCAAGAGGCACATAAAGACTGGTTTTGTTCTTTCTTTGATGTTAGTAGCTATTGATGTTTTATTTCTAGGCTCATTAAGTAATTGAGGGTTGAAATCGTAACAATCTAAGTCCATATTTCTTTACATGGTAGTTGAAATAATTCCATAATGACACACTTGACCTCATCTCCTGTTTGCTTACCCAATGGTACAGTTTATATTAGAAAGATACGTAAAAGCTTAATAACTTTTTCTTTATTTACTAATTTTCCAGATTATGGGGTTTTTTTGGTTTGGGGAATTTTTTGCCTATTGCCCTTCTTAGATGACCCTTTAAAAAATAGCACTAAGGGGGCACCTGGCTGGCTCAGTCAGTTGAGCATTTGGCACTTGGTTTTAGCACAGGTCATGATGTCACAGTTTTGTGAGTTTGCACCCCTGCATTAGGCTCTGTGCTCAGTGTGGAGCCTGCTTGAGATTCTCCGTCTCTCTCTGCCTCTCCCTCGCTCATACTCTCTATTTCTGTCTCAAGATAGATAAGTAACCTTAAAAAATAGTACCATGAATTCATAGATGTAAGCTTGTTTGATGGGTTTTTTGGCTTTTTTCAAAGAATTTTGGAATGACTTCCTTTTTTTTCCTTTAATATTTATTTTATTTATTTATTTATTTATTTTTATTTATTTCTAGGAGAGAGAGAGAGAGAGAGACAGCGTGAGCAGGGGAGGG
>NW_027533256.1:4431581-4457212 GCF_008692635.1 Crocuta crocuta
GGCTGGTGTTTATTGACTGATGACTGTTTTGAGGATGCACTTTATATGTGTTATGCAGTATAATGCTCCCAAAAGTCCTACAAACTATTCCTTCACAGATGAGAAGCTGAGGCGCCAAAAGTTTAAGTAATTTGCCCAAGTTCCCTCAGCTAGAAGCAATAGAACTACAGTAGAAATCAAGGCCATTTTACTCTTTTATCACTTTGCTACATTGATCATAGTAGAATTTCACTTCAGATTTTTAGACATTGTGTCATTTAGCACAGCATTTATGTGAATATCAAATCTAACTTCATTATCATTTTACCAAGGAAAAAGAGACTCAGAAAAGTTAAGTGACTAGTTCAAGGTCGTCTGTGTGCCCCATGAGGGACAAAGTCCAATCTCTCACCTTGAGACTGATGCCCTTTTTTTTTTTTTAAGTTTATTTATTTATTTTGAGAGTGACACAGAGAGCAAGTGGGGGAGGGGCAGAGAGAGAAGGAGAGAGAATTCCAAGCAGGCTCTGCACTGCCAGCACAGAGCCCGATGCAGGGCTCGAATAGACACCATGAGATCATGACCTGAGCCGAAACCAAGAGTTGGAAGCTGAACCAACTGAGCCAACCAGGCTCCCCATGAGACTGATGCGTTTTGAAACATCGCTGTCCTTCTCAAGATGTGACTACTGCCATAAAACGTAAGCTACGTACCTCTATCCAGGTGTCTGATTGTCACAGACCCCAGTGACAGGTGGTGAGTTTATGTATGCCTTTTAAGGTAAGAGAAGACTGGCCAGCCTTGGAATAAGCACAGTATTTGAGGAATGTGCAGTTCCAAAGTCCATGTCAGGAATCTTTCTAAAACAGAGAAATGTGGCTGCACCCAGGTCAGAGTTCACCGGCAGTCATAGTATTTCAGTGCTTGATTTTCCCTTGAGGATAACAGGCTTAACCATTGTCCTTTCTACAGAGTTTCATCATTTTCCCCATTTTCTTTAAAGAAAAAGATACGGAGGAGGATAACTAGTGAACAGCCTGCCAACCACCACCGCTTTATGTCTTCTAATAAGTTGCATATATTTTACCAAAACACACGTACATCTACTTTCCTCTCTTTGTACATAAACCTCTCCATCTCCCCTTTAACTGTACAGCACATCTGTACTCCTCGCATACCCATGAGTCTCCAACCTCTTTTATCAACAGAAGTGTTAGCTAGAGAAAATTTTAGAATGCTGAACACTGCAGTTACCTACTCTTTAAATTGGGAATGTTCGCAGCCTTCTTGAAGATATTTTTGGTGAGGTCAGAAGGAAAAACATACGATCTTTAATATTCTGAGTAGAACTATCAAGATAGCTAAATGTGAAAGCATTCATGTAAGCTTATTATATATGCTGAGAACCAGAGCTAGGAATACCTCAGAGAATGACTCATAGAAGTCTGAAATGGGGTGTGGGGGGAGTTCGTTACTTAAAATAAAGTTTCTTGTTAGTTATATGAAGTAATAAAAGTTTCTTTAACAATCACCCAGCTCCACTATTGAGATAAGGCACATTTCCATCCCACTCACCTCGTGATATTTAAGTATATGTACACCTGCCTAGATATTTTCTGTTTGTTTATCTACAAGATTTAATTAGGCCTCTAAAAAAAGCAACAGCTCAGGAGACAGTTATGATATTTCAATTTAATGCAAATTTACAGACTTAATTGCCTCCAATAGCAACATAGGCTGCATTTCAAAATCCTCAGGATCTGGGATCATCTGTTAAATGCTGGTATATTTTTACACAGGGCATTGGAAGAATGGGTTTGCACCAAACAAATACATCAAAGTGCTACACTTCTTAAAGGGTGGAATTATGTTTTCAAATGAAGTTGAATTAAAATTAAGAAGTAGGTGAACTTCTTGATTCCATGGTATATTTTAAGTGGAACTCTCTTGGGAATGAAATTAGCCTCTAAAAAATCAAACTAGCTACTCTGAGAGCATCTATAATGATCTCATAGTATATAATTGGCATAGAATCTCATAGTACAAGAGTGCAAGAGGTCTCTTCTTGTGTTAGTCTTGGAGCTGATGATCTCTCCTGAAGGCTGTGACATTTAATGCATGTTCCCTTATTTTAAAGACTCTTATGGGTCACTCACTGGAATATTCGGAGGACCTTGGAGGGAAACTCAGAGATGCCCAGAAATACTATATGGGTTTATCTTTCAACAGAATGTACAATTCTCAGAATTCTAGTCATAATTTAAAAGCACAGACTCAAGCTTAACATCCATCAATAGAGGATTAACTTAAATGCACATAACAGGACACTATGTAGACATTAAAAAGCAATGGTGGAGATCTGTATTTATTGGCATGTTATGACATGTATAAGAGGTGTATTTTTATGTGAAAAACACAGTTAAGGGAATGGTATATATAATAGTTCTTTTCTTACAGAGACTGTATCTTCCCATGTACTTCCTGTTTGTCTCCCAGGAGAGATCTGGCTTCCCATGGGTTCTGCTTTCGTACTTCACTATATCCATCTTCCCTTTAAAAACTCCCAACATTTGGAGATCTGACAAACTGAGATAGAGACAGTCCATCTTTAGCAGAGATATCATGAGACCTCCAAGCTGTTGCTACTACTATTTCTCACTAGAAGACCCCTCTTGTCATAAAATTAAAAAAAAAAAAAAGATTGTATATCTTCGTTATCTGTATAACTGTATGACCACCATTGCAACTGTATATTTTCAAATGCAAATTGCTCACTTCTTTTTTTTTATTTTTGGGGTGGTAAATTCTCCATCCTGGTTAAACCCCACAGTCCAGTCCCTCTATGTCCACACCCAAGGGGCATAAAATTGCTGGACAACACCTCTAAAACCAGATCAACTTCACTTTATATTCAAAATGGGTCAACCCTGTCTAATATTCTTACCATAATTATCTATAAGCTTGTGTTTACACTCTCAAAAACAGCTGATTCTTAGATCTCTTTTCTACTGAAATCCACTGACAATCCTAGATTTTCTCACTTCACTAAAAAAGTGGATCTTATCTTCCCAACAACCCTAAAACATATTCCCTCAACATATGTTTTCTTTTTTTGCTTTTCTGTTAAGATTAATTCAGTGCCCTGCCTCCTCCCAGTAGCCAAGCCCATTATCCTTTAGATTGGTACATACTTTCTCAGGGATTCAACTATTTGACTGTCTCCTTTTTGCCAAAAACAGGAATATGGCTTTCCCAAGTAGTCATTGAGAACATTTTCTAAATACAGAATTTTCATTCTTAAGAAAGAAAAAGAAAAAAAAACCAAAAAATCAAACATGTTTGCTTCTTTTACATCTCCAATTTCCACCCCATTTCTTCTGCCTGTTGTTTTTCCTATGCCAGTGTTTCTTGAAAAGGTCATTTATGTATTCTGTCACTAACCTCCTCTCCTCGAATATTCTTCAACCACTGCAGTGGGGATTTCATCCAGACCACTGCATCAAAGTGCTGTTGGCAAGGTCACTAAATTCAATTGCCCTGTATTTGTCTTCATCTTCTAACCTCTCTGCCTCATTTGACACATTTGATGATATTCTTCTATTTAAAACACTTTTTGGTCTTGTAGTTACATCTCACTTTCTTGGATTCTTCCTATCTCGCAGGCTGTTATTTCACAATCCAGTTTGAAGGCTGCTTTACCTTTTTCCAAAAAATTAAATTTGCTCAGATTCTACAGGTTCCTTCCTGCACTTCCTCATAATTACCCTCTCCTATGTTATCTCATTACATCTCAGGGCTTTAGATATGTTAGAGTTTAAGACATGGTGAAGAAACTTTTGGCTATTGTTTTAGTACTCTCCCAATCATTTTGGCATACCTGTTGCTTCCAACAGTGAAGGTTTGAGGCATGGACCAAGTTTACATAGTGCTAATTGAAAAACCAGTAAAGGCTTAAGGGCACAGGCAATTGATCTCTCACAGAGAGCACTTTAATGCATGGGTATGATGACAAGAAGGGACAGGTTAGCTGTATAGCTGCCAGCCCTGGTGGGATATACTTGACCAGTGACTTCAGCTGTCCATGACCCTCCATTCATATTCTCTCTCTCTCTCTCAATCTCTCTCTCTTTCTCTCTCTCTCTCTCAGTCTCTCTTCTCTTTCTGGTGATAATATGCCTTTGCTATTGTGATTTTCATTTAGCAAAACTTTACTGATCATGAGCATGGCACTGAGGTGTGTGTTGAGGACAGAAATATCAATAAGAGCCACCCTGAAACAGAGTTTACTCTGTGCCAGGCATGCTCCTAAGCCCTGTGATATATGAGCTCATTTAATCCTCACAACTACCACATTGTACGCATGAGAGGACTGAAAGTCAGTAAGACTTCAGTAAGTTTCTCAAGATCAAAAGGATGGAGGGTGGCAGAGCTGGCTTTGAGATCTGGCTCTGGAGTCCTTGAGATCACCAGCTGTTGAGAAGAGACAGAGCTCTCATCACATTACAATGTGGTAAGACTTAGAAGAGAGGTTTGGGACATGTGGGAGCCTTAGGAAGGGATGTGCTTACTGTTCCTGGGAAGGACTCCCAGAGGTGGTGCTATTTGAATTAGGCCTTGAAAAAAGATAAGACGTTTCTTTCAGAGGAACAGAAATAATCTCAACAGGGGGGGAAATATGTGGAGATTGAAGAGGCAGGGAAGAGTGTGGTAATCATGAGGCACATGGAGTTCAGAGTGGCTAAAGCATGAGCTTGTGTTCACGCTGCTATGAGGACAAAGTTCAGTGTGGTGGGAAGGCATGAATCTGGTGATAAGCAGACTTGGCCAGAGCCAACTTTGTTTGACTCAGTAGCCTTCCTAATGTCTATTATAAGACATTAGGATAAGAAAAACCTTTCAGCATTTTACAGAGTTATAGAAAACCCCCAAAAAATCAGAAGTATCTTATCCTGAAATTCCAGACTCATATTCATATCTCCTGCAGATGAATCCAGATGGCCTAAGCCTAGTTCGGTGGCCTATTACTGAGGCCTTACCATCTACTAAATATCATTTGAAGGCAGTGAACGTGAAGGTCAAAATTGTCTGGGACTGTGGGACTTCTTAGGTTGTGTTCTTTGCAGTGCTAAAAATAATTGAAAGTCCAAGGCAAAACAGGATGAGTTGATTACCCTGTCTGAAGACCAGTGAATGAATTTGCCAAGGTCTCATAGTCTAGACATGCAGTTCATGGCAAGTCACGAAACATAGGACTCAAACTGGTATATTTGTAAATTGTAGAAAATTTTGAGAGACATACATGGTTATTTCGCTTTTTTCATTAGTTTTACCAGCGGTATTCAACATATTTTATGAGATTTGTGTTATCTAAGAAGACCGATTCTGAGAGTAACACCATATACTTTGAATTTTCTCTTTTTTCTCTTCCTATTGGATTTGTATTCTTCCACTTATTTCTCCAAATAGAAGAGAAATTATTTCTGATTATTTCTGATTATTTAACCTATTTCCTCTAAAAATATTTAATAGTACATAAAAGTGTAACAAAAAGTTAAGCCACCTGAAAGCGTGCCACTCCACGATAACCACCATCAATACTTTCTTGAATAGACTCATGCACATCTTTTTGTGCACACACACATTTTTTAATGTATAATACAATTTAACACAATTGGGATCATATTAGCAATATATTTTACTTTTGCTGTACTTACATTCACTCTGATATATTTCCCCCCTCATTTATATTTGTTTCCTGTTTCTTCCTACTTCCAGACAAGTAAGGTAACCACTGCTAAATTTTTGGAGTCTGTCCTTCCATTTAGTTTGGATTCTCAAGAGGCAGATGCCAAGACACAATTACATGTGAACCTGGTGTATTAAGGGAAACACCTATGAACAATAGAGGAAAGGAAGCAGAAGAAGCTAGGGAGAACTTTAGATATGTCTAACTACTGAGAAGAAGAAGAGAAAGGCAGAAAGGTACAAAGTCTGAGGCTGCAGTATAGTTCTAAGGAAGTCTGGCTAATAAGCTAATAAAGACTCAACTTACTAGATACCCAGTTGACAACTTGTAGGAATGGGACAACATTACTAACCATGAGGCTCTAGGTCATTGGCTGACAGCAGCCTGCAGTTAAGTATGGCCTCAACATGAACAAAGGTTGGAAGGACAATAGCCAGTCTGTTTTGTGTAGCAGATGATCTTAAGAAACACATAACTCTTTATGTATAGCAGTATACAAATTCACATGCATACATATTGGGCTTTAGTCACTGCTTTTATGATTATAAGATCCTTTTATACGTGACTCTGAGTCTTGCTTTTGTCACTTAACATGAAATCTACCCAAGTAATGCTCATTCCTTTCAGGACATACCGTAATTTATAATACTTACATATCAAAAATGACTGAAGCTATAAAAGGTATGGCATAGTCAGTGATATCGTAATAGTGTTCTATGGTGACAAATGGTAGCTACACTTGTGGTGAGCATAGCATAACATATAGAATTATCGAATCACTGTGTTGTACACCTGAAACCAATAAAACATTGTGTGCCAATTATATTTCAATTAAAAAAAAACCCAAGCTGTTTCATATTAATGAGGATTTTCTTAAAGATCTAAATGTAAAATAATACTAAACATTTGTAAAGATGTATATATACTTATACAAATATACATATAATCATATATATTAAGTGTATGTATTTACATATATAATACATATATGAAAATCTAGTTTTTTTAATTTAAACATTTAACCCATTTACACTGTATTTTGATGCGTGACATGACATTAGTTCAGCAAAGTCAGCTGTTACTCTTCCATCTTCTGTGGGCTTCCAAGATTTTGTTGATATCATTTGTCCGTGGTCATCATCTTCTATTATCTCTTCCTGTATTTGTATTTTTAAAATTATATTTAATATCTTTGTTCCCATTTTTGCTTTGAGGGAAAAGTAGAAATAAAAATGCATCAATCTAATATTTCTCATAATACATTCTTACCTATCTATTATCTCATTTATCCAACTCAAAAATTTAGCTTTCTATGTGGAGTTATATATTAAAAAAATGAATTCATATTCAGGGGGTTGACATTTTTATTATTTTGTCTTTACACTTAAGAATAAAATATGTCATAAAATATATACCTGGTTTTTTGTCTTTCAGTAAGATTTAATAATTTTCTCCTTATAGATGCTAAATTTTCTTATTAAATTAATTGCTATGCAAGTTATAGTTTTGCCACTTTTCAGAACAAAACGTTCTGGTTGCTGTTAGTATAGACAGAAGTTATTTATTTTTGGAAATGTGTCATATCCAACCATCTTAACTGGTTTCTTCTTTATTTAGTTACTGTTTCTATTTGCCATTTTGTTTTACCTAGATTTATTATCATATATTCAGTGAAAATACTGTTTTATTTTTCTTCTGATCTTTACCTGGATTTATTAAAAATGTTTTTATCTAAATTCAAATAATAACTACCTAGGTATCTCTCTCTTATTCAGATTTTAATAGAAATGGCTTTAGTGTTTTGCTTTTTGAAAAACTACTGTTAATGTTTGTTTATATTTGGGGGGGGGAGCGTGCTCATCAGTGGGGGAGGGACAGAGAGGGAGACACAGAATCATAAGCAGGCTCCAGGCTCTGAGCTGTCTGCACAGAGCCCGATGCAGAGCTCAAATCCATCAACTGTGAGATCATGACCTGAGCTGAAGTCAGATGCTTAAGTGACTGAGCCACCCAGGTGCCCCTTTAGTGTTTTGCTTTTAAAAAGTTACAGGGTTTATGTGTGTATATGTGAGATTTCTCTCATTTAAAGGATATTTCTTCTATTACTGTTTCAATTTCATTTCCGAGTAAGAAATGACTATTTAATTTTAGTAAATAATTTTTTATGTATTGAAATTATTTGCATGACTTTTCTCCTTTAATTTTATCAATGAAATATGACTCCCACATGCTTCTAATATATTTATCTACCTAAATAGCAATTGAATTCTCTCTGGTAGTATTTTATTGAAAATCATTGCATCTGTGTAGACATGTATCTATTTCTAAATATATCTAAATGCCTTGTCTATAGTTTTCTTTCTTTGTATCACCTTTATTTAGATTGGTTATTAATTCCATTCCTGCTGTATTAAATGAACTGAAGCGATACCCGTCTGTTCCTGTAGTCTGTAGAATTTTAATTATCTTTGTAATTATTACTTATTTAAAAGAAGCTTAAACCTAGAACAAGAAATTATCTTGCTCAAGTGTCTTTTGGGGGAAAGAGTAAAATCTTTAATCACTTTGCCAGTATCTTCTATAGAAAGTAACCTATTCAAGTTTTCTGCTTTTCCTTTGGTAATTTTCATGCTTTTACATTTCTAGTATGTTGTTCTTTCCTTCTGGACTTTTAATTTTATTGTGTTAAATTTGCATTTTCCTTTAATTCCATCTTTTGTCAAGAGACTGAAACAAAGGACAGCTGAAAGTTGGAAATCATGGATGGCCATTATCTAATATGTGATTAAGGAATGTATGAGTAGGGTGGTGGATAACAGAGAACAGGTAGAAAAAACCCAGAGGCAAACAAGAAGGCAGTTGTGCCTTCTTTATTCCCTCACAACACTGTTGTCCTTGGTAGGAGCCCATTCAAGTGCGTATCACCACTTGAATTTCAAGAATCGTACCAAACCCAACCAAATTTCTCAGTCTTGCTTAAGCCAAGTTAGTAAATCCCAAACCCCACCACACTCTCTGTTTCTTACACACTCACATGTGTGAAATAGACTTAATTGTTATATTTAGAGAAAAATGACAGGAAAGATTATAGAGGCAGGAGAAGTCAGATCATGAAAGGTCTTTAAACTATGACATGCCGTTTGGACTTTAGTAGGACAGTGGGGGTGGGAGAACACAGAATTATGTTAAGCACAGTTACTTGATGAATCCAGTTTATTTAAATTATTTAATTGATTTCTGTTAAAGTGGCAACTAAGAAAGAACACAGGTCTTAGAATTAGACCAGTCTTTCTACACTTACAAGCTTTATGACTTTAAGCCTCAGTTTCCACACCTTTAAAATGAGGATACTAGAGTGCCTGGGTGGCTCAGGTGGGTAAGTGTCCAACTCTTGGTTTCACCCAGGTCATGATCTCATGGTCCATGAGTTCGAGCCCACATTGGACTCTGCACTGACAGTGTAGAGACTGCTTGAAATTCTCTCTCTATTCCTGTTTCTCTGCCTTTCCTGCACTCTCTCTCTCTCAAAGTAAATAAATGAACTTTAAAAAAATTAAAATAAGTAAAATGAGGATACTAATTTTGTTTTCACGTGGGTCATTTAAAATAATAACATTGTTAAGTATGTGTAAAGTGTTCATTGCATGGTAAGTGAACATTCAATAAATGGGCGGTATAATCACCAATCATCATGATCATTATCTTCATGCTCACCATGATTTGTGTTTTCCAAATGTTAGGGACACGTATGAACATCATCTTTTCAGTGCAGCATGCAGATGTGCCCCACAGACTTGATGGCAGAAAGAAATGAGAGCATAGCTGGCTGGCAGAACTCAGGGTGTGTTCTACCAACTAAAGTGGACTATTCATTTTTTATTTTTGTTTTTGTTTTCTTTTAAGTATATTTATTAAAAGGCCTCTGTCTTCGTTTTATAGCCTACTGCAAGTGCTCATTTGTAATCACTACATTTTCAGTGTTTTTGATAAAATGGATTAATAGGATACTACTTGTAGAGATAAAGAAACTCAGAAAGATTTGGCATTATTATTTTTTTTTAAATTTTTTATTTCTAGGAGAGAGAGAGAAAGACAGCGTGAGCAGCGGAGGGTCAGAGAGAGAGGGAGTCACAGACTGAAAAAGGCTCCAGGCTCTGAGCTGGCAGTCAGCACAGAGCCCGACGCGGGGCTCGAACCCACGAACCGCGAGATCATGACCTAAGCGAAAGTCGGACGCCCAGCCGACTAAGCCACCCAGGCGCCCCTGGCGTTATTTTTTTTAAAGTTTTTGTTTTATTTATTTGAGAGAGAAAGAGACAGTGTGAGTAGGGGAGGAGCAGAGAGAGGGAGAAAGAGGACCCCAGGCAGGCACTGAACAGCCAGTGCAGAGCCCTACGTGGGGCTCAAGCCCCCAAAATGACAAGATCATGACCTGAACTGAAACCAAGAGTCGATGCTTAGCCAACTGAGCCACTCAGGTGCCCCTAATTTTTCTGAAACACAGTCAGCCCCTCTGTAGTTTGCAAGTAGCATGTCAAAGATGGTAGTAGTTTTATCAGTCAGGGTAACTAAGCAGTTATAACACATACGCCACCAATTCAGTGGCTTCACAGAAGTTTGTCACTGACATCACAGTCTCCTGGCAGCTCCCCTCCGGTGTGACTTGGGGATCTACTCCTTCCATCATGTGACTCTCCTGCCTTGGAGACCTCCCACTCCCGGCTGCGAGGATGAGGGCCATGGTGTATAGGGAGGGCACCCCAGCTCTTCACTCCCTCAGTCTCAAAATGGCACAGTTCAATTTCAATTACATTTTAATGGTCAGACTTTAGTTACCTGGCCGCATATGGCTGCATATTTCACTGAACTCAGGCTTTTTGGGTGTCTAGGAAGAGAATAATTGGTAGTTTAGTAACCCCAGAGATGCAGAGAGGCAAGTGTGTACCCATTTACATAAAAAGCCAGCAGCAGTTAAGGATTTGTCATGAGATTGAAACCCATACATCATATTTTTTATAAAACTTTAATGAAATTATGAATAAAAACAATTGTGCATTGTAACCTTACCGAGATCAAAATTATGCTGTTTCCCAGTCTTCGATTTTTGTCCACATAGGAGAGGGAAAAAATGGGATAAATATATGTGCCAACTAAAAGAATACTGTTGAACAATTTTCTCCTTAGAATTCCACTGAGAATTCTTTTTTTTAAGGTTTATTTATCTATTTGGAGAGAGGGAGGAAGAGAGAGAGAGAGAGAAAATGAGCTGGCGAGGGGGAAGAGAGGGTGGGAGTAAAAAGGGGACAGAGGATCTGAAACTGGCTCTGTACTGACAGCAGAGAGCCTCATATGGGTCTTGAATTCAAGAACCATGAGATCATGACCGGAGACGAAGTTGGATTCTTAACCAACTGAGCCACCCAGGTGCCCTAACACTGAGATTCTTAACTAAAATAATATGTATCCTCACAAATTAAAATGTGATTGAATTAATAAAGAACTTAATATTTCATTTTTTTGCATCAATAATCATTACCAAGGTGATTGTTAATAGGTTTAATCATCCTCGCTGTATCATTATTTTTATCTCTGATAGTCTGTTGTTTGAGTCTTTTTCCTAATTTTTGACATTCTTTTGAAATTCTGTTTTTTATCATCTCTCTGTTTTGACAACTTCAATATTTTAAAATATATTTAGCAGCTGAATGTTATTGATATGGTTATCTTATTTAAGCTGATGTCTTCAAATAGAGATCATACAATATGGTAATATTACTAAACATTTTTTTCATAAATGTTCAACAGTATTGAATAAATTACAGTGTAGCTCTGCTCCTATAAACTTTTTATAAATAATTAATAAGGGGTTATTTTTGGAGAAACCATTGTTATTTTTTCTGTTTTTTTTTTTGCCACTAACAGCTAAAAAATTCAGATAATAAAAGTACATTAATCACTTTTCCATGTGCCCACACTCTTTGGATAAACAACTGATTGATGATGTCTCATTCTTTCAATCAGAAATTCATTTGGAGGTAGGAAAAAGTGTTCGTGAATGCGTGAGCTGAGGCTGACAGTGATATTATTTTGCATAATTATATTGTCTGTTGATTCATTTTCCATATTTCTTTGGATGGAGCTTCTCCTGAATTGATTAAAACTTCCATTTTATAGTCGATTTGAATTCAGATTTTGCTTCAGAAATTCTGCTTTGATTGGATAGTCCAATGCATCATTTCCCAAGGACATTTGTAAGAAGAAGAAAAGAAAGCTACACGTGTGAGACCTGGGGTCTTCCATGCTACATTGGTCTTGTACCCTCTGTTAGCTGGTTGCTGATTCATACTCTTCAATGTGCAGTTGAGAGAGGGTTAAAGTTGTGTAATGGGTAAATGCACTAACATTGGGAGTCTCTTTGAGAGCTGATGAAATAGAGTTAACCTCTCAAGCTCAAGGTTTCCCAGCCTACCACTGGCTGACTTTCATCCTAGTGAAAAGTCTGCTGTAGAACTGTCTTAACAGACAACCTGCCTGAGTTTGTCTTGAGCATAGAAAAAGAGAAATTCTTCTAACTTTTTTTTTAGCTTGCTGATTTTAAGATTACAGATGGATCTAGACACACAGTGCCAATTTTTCACAATAGGATCCTGTTGTGCTGAGTGTGTCAGAGGCTATCCTGACACCTTTCTGGTAATGGAGAAAGATATGGGGATGGTTTCTTTGTTGTAAGATACCATTCTCTGAGTGCTCACTATCTTCATAACTCAGCTGGAATATTCTCTGTAATACAGAAAAACTGCCCAGCTTTCCTAATGTGAGCATTCTTTCTTTCATTCCTAATTCAAGTATTGAGTACCTCCTTTGTTCCAGCTTCTAGTGAGACCCTGGAAATTCAGAGAGCAACTCCCATCCTGTGTGCTTAGATAACTATGATATGATGAGATGAGAGGGCAGTATGGACACTGGTGGGAGCAAAGTTCCATAATGTTCCACAGGAAGCCTATGATTTACTAGGATTTTTGCCATATGGGTTAGAGGTGGAAGAGCATCCTAGACAGAGGGAGCATCAGTTAGAATGGAAGCAACATGGAATAATAGTATGAGGAAATGGGAAACTACATATTGTGTGGATGACCTGAGTGTGAAGTATTGGGTAAAAAGTTCAGTAGGTAGGACAATTAGCCATCCCTTAACACTGAGAATCATTGTTCCTCTTTCCTTACCCCTTTAGTCTTTTAGGCATGTACCCTGAGTGAATGGAAGACTAATATAGGTTCTTATTTTGCTCTTGATGGCCAGCAAATTACTCTCTTAGGCACTGTCTCCAGCAGATTCAGCCTCTGAACCTAGGTTACGACTTGCAGTTAAGAGCCTTGACATCTGTCCCCTACTTCTCACCAAAGAAAGCAAATCTTCATGGAATCAATGTTGTCCCTGACCCTGTCTTCAGGCTGTACTTCCTAAAAGCATGAAATGAAGATTTTCTAGAGCTGTGTAGCCACCATATTACTTCCACAGCCAGAAAGAGAGATGCTGGCATGCAGGCCACTCCCTAGTGGACTTCTGTAAGCCTTGTAGCAGACACAGATCAGGCTCCCTTTTGTCTATCTGATGTTTATCTTTTGATGAGTAGTGACACTCTTAGACATGGATTGTAGACCTTTGAACATAACTTGGAGCACTGTCTTCAATTCTAGGGCACTAGGGAGGTCTTTGGCTTGGCTTTTTATAGGTGATTTGATTCAGGGCATGGTGATAGAGCCATTAACTCCTGACCTAGGACTAGGATTTCACTCTGGAAAAGACTGAGCATTTGGTATGATATTAAGTACACTCCTGAACAAGGGGAAAAAGAGATAAATGAACAAAAAACCAAAACCAAACAAACAAGAACCCAAAATCAAATAAGCAAACAAACAAACACCCAGGCTTGTACTGAGAGATAGTATGATGTAAGTTTGCAAAGTATGGGTTTGAGAGGAAGGCCTGGGTTGAAATTCTTCTTATTTTACTGCTTATTACATGTCGAATGCATTCAGGAGCTAACTTAACTAGTGACTTGGTTTCCATTTTCATAAAATGAGGTTAATAATTTTTTACATTATATTAGTGTTGCAGTTATGAATAAGTAAGATAATACATGTAAAACTATTTTTATAGTGCCTCGTATTTGATAAGCACCTAATAAACTTCAACTACTGTTTTTACTTTCATTACCTGGTTTGTGATCCCAGGAAAAGATGGCAAGCATGCTTTCTTTTTGGCTATTTTGCTTTGTTCTGCTTTTTGTCAGTTAGCCATTCAGTAGATAGTAGTTATTATTTTGTTTTAAAATTTGAAAAAAAATAACTATTTCATTTTATTCTGTTTTGGAAAAAAATATATACACATAAATATATAAACACACATATAATACATATACTCCATATATATGTACACACATGTTTACATAAAATATTCAGTATGCTAAATTATCATAAAGGAAAAAAAAAATGTTTGCTTATAATGGACCATGGAGTAGCATGTGCATGGTGTCTTAGGTGTTGGAAAAGTTAAGAAGTGAAGGCTATCACCTACATTTTTTTAAAGTTTGGTGAAGGGGAAAAAATAGATATGGCTAAAGTCGGAAACTAATGGTTTAAATGCAATTTGATTTATCAAGTTATAAATCACCCATTGAGGTAAAAAAGAAAAGATACTTGAAAAGATGAATCTTTCTATCCCCAAATACTCTGATCAGCTTAGAATTTAAAAGCAAAGACAAAATAGGAAGGAGTCATGAATGTCGTAGTTGTTTATCTTTATTATGATGTGGTATTTTGATTGCGCCAGAGAGCCAGGACCGATGCATTAACTTATCTGGTACTAGATATTAAATCAATACAATGAAGAACTTTCTAAAGAAAAAAAATAGCTGCCTGAAAACATAATGGGCTTTGTTAGTGGGAGGTTGTTTAGGTCGATATGAGATAATCACTCGCAATGGTGTTTTGCTCTGCTGTGGTAACAAATAAATTCCACCATTTTAGTGGCCTAACAGTAAGGCGATTTATTTCTTGCTCACATAGAGTTGCTGTAGGTCTGGCAACACTTCATCCCAGATACCCCACAGGCAGTTCCAGAAGGATCCACACTGCTTTCATCCCTGACTCCTCTGACCTTTGAAAAGCAGACGGAGTGGGAAGAGGCCCACCAGTTCTTACGACCTCATCCTGGAAATGAGGCATTACTTCCTGTCACATTGCTGTTTCCTAGTATTTTGTTTTTTATGACCTTATCTTACCTTTAATGAAGTCTTGGAAATACTATCTTTCTATGATATAGGGACTGTGTACACCCTCCTGACTGCTCAACGATCAATGTAATGGTTGGACTAAAGCACAAACATAAATCTGATGTCTGAAATTTCAATGATAATAATTGTAGTTTATGAAATTCACCTAACAAACGCATGAAATAAGGGTGTTTAAAATGGAGAAATATGCACTAAACACAGTTAAACTTTAGTGGCTGGGTGGGTATAAAAATGCGCTATATCACATAGACAGTCATTCCCAGATACGTATGAGCAGCAGCAAGATGCTTCTCTTGTAATTCTTCTCTGAGTAGACAGGTAGTTACACTTGACATTTGTTTTGCTTGCTCAAAGCCAGCTCTAATAGCTCAGCGAGGGAGATAGTATGTTGAGACAAATACATGTAAATCAATCTCTATAAATGGTATTTCTACCTCTATAAGTGATTCCACACTCCTCCTTGCCATCTATGGGATCTTAATCCTCCTTTCCCCTTCACGAATCTTCACATAGTTAAGTGCCACAAATATTATTAAAGCATACTCTGATCATTGCATTTCTCTTTGAAGTATGTTATTGGATCTGCTTTACCTTGCCTATAACACTCAAACTCCTTATTATTATTACCACCTTCCATGATGTAAATCCTAACTCTGTTTTCCTTTATATCTTCCACTATTGCTCTCCATTTTACCTCTGGCCATTCCAAGATGAATTATTTATTTTTCTTATCAATCTATTGCTTGTTTCCATATCCTTGTCTCTACTGTTACTTCAACTTAAATGCTGTTACATGCCATAAGACCTTCTCACACATCTACTCATCAAGTTTAAATGCTTTAAATACCAATTCCCACCATGAACTTCCATAGCAATATTCCATATTAACTTTTATGGCACTATTAGTTCCAAATTTATATTACATTTATTTCTGTGAACAAGTATGTCCCATTCTATCCTGACATGTCTTTGAAGATAGGGCCCATGCCTGATTCATCTATGTAGCCTGTCTCATGAGTAGCTTACTCACAGAGTTCAATACATAGTATTGGATGCATGCAGGAGGCGGCCTGGTATATCAAAAGTGGGCACTGGACTGGGGATAAGAAACTCTAGATTTTAGTTGCAGCCTAGTTACAAAGTAGCAATATTACATTGAACAAGTTGCTTCACCACTTGGAACCTCAGCTTCTTTATCTCCAACATGGAGACAATTATAATTGCCTTGCTTCCTCTTTCTTACAATATTTTTGGGAGCAGCAATTCAGGTGTGAGGTCAAAGTATATGAAAGCACTTTGGATAAATTGTCCTCATTACGACATACAAAAGCTGAACTCTGATTTTAAGTTTTCAACAGATAATTGTTCAGCAGTATTTATATCTGTTTACCACTCTTTGTTCTTCACAAAACACCTCTTTTATCCCTTGAGTCTCATGATATTTTATACCCCTGGTTTTCTGTCTGCCACTTCTTTATCTGGTCATTACAGTTGGGAGTTTTTCAAGGCCTGCCTTTACCCATCATTAGCTCTCTGTCATTTTTGTAACTTTAATCTCTATCTTGCTATGGGTTCATTCTTACTCATAAATTTTCATCTATATACAGATAGTTCACAAATATCTACCTCATGCCTGGATCTGTCATATGAACATGAGATCTTTAAATCCACTGCTTACCTGATAATCTGCACTTGGATGTGGCAACATATCTGAAGCATTACATTATCAAAACTATACTCTTGATTTATACTTAACCCTCATATAGTTTGCTTTATGAGTATCTGCAGTATTTGTGTTTTCTCCAGCAAATGGTGCTACCATCCACTAAATTTTAAGTGTCAAAATCTGAGTTCCTTCATTCTCATCCACTATATCAACGCTCACCGAAATAGTGCAAACCTTACCATAGATATTTCTATTAATAGCACTCTAATAGAAAGCCCCACTCTGTCTCATAGGTTTCTTAGAAATACTTTATTACTAACTGGTGTTTCTGTCCCTTGTCAGTCTATTACCTATATGCATCTTTTTCAAAATGTAAGTCTTATGTTTTACTTAAAGTGGTTCCCATTGTTTATAGATAAAGGTTAAGTTTCTTAATGTGGCCATCAAGAACTTGTATGATCTGCTCATATCTGCCTCTTCATTGTTATCTTTCTTTCCCTGTGGCAGAGTCTCTGTCAGTGACCACACATTCTTCATATATGTCTCATATCTTGTGGATTTCAAATGTTCGATGGTTTTTGAATATATAGATTTCCTTTTCTGTGTTCAGAGGAGTAATACAAATTTTTCTTTATTTATGACTTCATGTGTGCCAAATACCATGCTCCCTCTTTTCAGTGTTTTTAAATGTCAGTAAATCTTTATAATGATAATATGAGGTAAGGACACTAAGGCTATATCTCATTAAATGACTTTCTGAAGGTTGTATAACTAGTAAATAGATACCTAGAAAAAGGTAGTGGTCCCTCTGTATGTTTCCTGCAGTAACTATAGAAATTGCATCCCTCTTATCTGGCTTTTAGTCTGGCTAAGCAAATTGGTATCCATGTCTGCTGATACCAAGTTCATATATTCATTTTGGATGCAGTTAGGACTCCTAATCTACTATTTTCTGACTACCATTGGCTATTGTAACCTTTATATAAAGCTCTAGTAGGCTCATAACCTTCAAGACTGATGGTTTTAAAGCTATGATTCAAAGTATTATATGGCATTTAGTTCATTCATGGGCTGTAGCCAATATCACTTTTGAAAATAAACTATCAATGATAAAACTTAAAAATAGCTGCTGATCAATTCTTCATCTTTTTGGCTGTCAGAGGAGGAAAAGAAAATAATAATAATAATAAGTAATATCAAGGTTAAATATGATTCCTTTTTGGAAATTTATCACATCTTGTATGTACATAGTAAATTCTTTACAACAGCTTTATTTTGTTATTGATTCTTAAACACTATTTATATATGTGCATGTATGTATATTCTAGATTTTTTAATCTGGTTTGGTTTTGTTCTTTGATTCATTTTATTATATGTTGTCATATATATGTATATGTATTTATTCAGATCTATTAATCTTTTCTTTATGGCTGCCAGGTTTTAAATTCTGTTTTAAAAAGCCTTACCTAAACTCCATTATTTAACTGACAAATATTTGATATAAGGAATAATTCACTTAACTTATAAAGAATTTATATTATCAGTAGAAAGTATACAAATAGGTCAATAGAAAGTAGGCAATAGGTTTAACAGAAAAAGCAGTACAAATAAGAAATAATCTTAGAGAAAAAATGTTTTATCTCACCGACAGTGAAAGAAATACAATTTAAAGCAACATAAGACTTCTCATCTGTTCAGTTTAGAAACAAACATTCTATCTAGGCTGTTGAGAAACATTTGTTATATATATCGGGATTCAAACTTCAAATTAATATAGAATTTTGAAGAATGCATTGAAAATATCTGTCAGAATGTAAACAGGCATATGCTTTTTGTGTCAGCCTCTCTGCTGTTATGAATTTATCCAACAGGTATATTTTCCAAAGCACATTAAGATACTTCTGCAGCAAATTCTGCTTCTCCATTCTTTGAGTTATCAACTAAAAAATATAAGATGCTAAATAAGCATTAATAGGGATATGGTTAGGTAAGTCGGAGATTCAGCCAATGAACAATATGCAGAAGATCAAGCCATTGAAATGGGTGAAATACGGAAGTGTGTGTTTATGTAGATATCACTAAGAATCATGAATACAGGAAGAGCCCAAGATAAATAACTTGTAGTTACTTTCTGTAACTAAAAAATATATATTCATATTTTTGTAAAACTACATGTGAAACAATTTTTTCTTAAAGGATATACATTATAAAAATATATTGGCAAAGACCACCTTTGGAGAGAAGGAGTACTGGTGGAAAATAAGGGAGGAAAAAAACTATCTTCTTTTGTAACCAATTTCACACTGTTTAGAGCTTTGTAATTTTTCTTAAGTAAGCTCTGCACCCAATGTGGGGCTTGAACTCACAACCCTGAGATTAAGAGTGGCACACTTGATCCACTGAGCCAGCCAGGCACCTTGACATTGTTTAGATATTTTTACTAAGTATGTTACTGTTGTGTGGGTTGTTTTGTTTTGTTTTGTTTTGTTTTGCAAAGCTAAATACTGATATTAAACTATTTTAATTTCTATGTATTTACAAAAATTTCTAAAGCTAAAGATTTTAAAAATTCTTCCTCCTTTTATAGTAGTGTGTTCCGTATTTACACATATTTAATATAAGATTTTCCAATTTTATTTGAACTACTAACCTCTGCATTTGTTTTCACTTCTTTCTATGTTCTCACCTACTAAATGCATCCTTGTTAAGTTGCTAATTCTGCTCTGAGAATGTTCTTGGTATTTTACTTTTATGCACCTAAAACTGAAGGCAGCTGTTTTTGTGAAAGGATTATCCTGTTCTTCAAGGTTGAGGTTGGTTTTGGAGATATTTAAAATGAACTCAATTATAGACTCTGAAACAGAATAAATACCCTCTTGCTTGTTCTCTTGTGTGTGTGTGTGTGTGTGTGTGTGTTGCCTGCTATCTCCAGTAATAGTGTATATCTATGCCTCCTCTGGATTTAGCATTATTTATGTCTTCTACCACTTTTGACCTTCAAACAAAGTATAGTATTTTAAAACTGATCATGTTTTAAGAATAAGTGACCAAGTGATAAACAGCCAGAAATGGACAATTTTAACAGTAGAAGATTATTCCTATGCTGTGAATTTAAAGCAGTCATTTAAAAGAAAAAAAAAAAAAAAACAGAATCTGGGTTTTCCATGTGTCATGAGGCTTTCTTTTTTTTCTTCTCATTCCTCTATGCTTTATATTTTTCTAAAAACGCTGGTAAAAGTTGTGGACAAAATGTAAATACCTGATCAGAGGAGTTGCTTAAGAAGGGTCTCAGCTGAAAGCAGCACTTTAGCGTGAGTGCTAGCTGCTTCACAAGTCAGGGGTGTGAGGAGCTCTGAATAGGAAGAGAACATTTTGCCATGAATTATTCAGCTAACCATGGGATGCTGTTATCTCCACTCCACTGGCTTTTAATTGCACATGTAGGAATTCTGCTTATTTGGCACTCAACTTGATGCTAAGGTGCAGCTTGCCCAAATGGGGTAGGAGGTGGGAAATGAATGTCTCATCAGACAGGCAGCTGCCATTCACGGATGCATTAAGGAATACGTCATAGGACTGTAACAGGGAAGCTGGAAGACAGACACAGACATTGGCAATGGAAGGACATGTGAGACTGTCTGACATGAGATTGTCTTTTTCTTTGATCTTGCTGTGCATTTCCAAGTCTTGAGTGAAGTGTAGACTTGCATGTGTTACCTCAGTCTACTCTATCCTCTTTGTTAGAAAGTTGAGGTCCATCCCTGGAGCAAATATGACACTTTCTTTAAGCCAGGTTCTCAGAGGCTTTCATCCTAAATAGAGTCTTGGTTCAATTTGGAGAAACTGCTGGTTTTAAGTTTTGAAAGTCTATTTAAGATAGGTTTGTTAATCAAGTTAAAATTATTTTCCTGAAACTTTGTCGTCGTCCCATACTCCCAGAGGAGATGTCTTTTGGCATCTGTGCTAAAAATTTTCCACAACAATTTACTTGCAAAATACCATTTTAACTACTTTGAGAAGATTTAATTTGGAACTCTTCTCAATTTATACCTTTCCCCGTCATAAATAGATGGTTCCTTAGCATGATTTCCTATATCCATCTCCAGAATCAACTGCATATGCAATCCACACTTTTTGTCACTTGCCATTTGTCATGCACTATGTAGGGCATAGGGGATGTAGGGGTTACAAGGGCCCACAAATTGATACCCTTACTTTATGGAGCTCAAAGACTAGAGTGAAGATAGACACACAATGCAAACCTATGGTACTACCTGGTTATCTCATATGGGGAGCTTGTACCAGACATGGGAGGAGTGTTGAGAGTTGGAGTACCCAAAGCTTCCTGGGAGAAAGGGCTGGAGCAAGTGGAAGATGAGTCAAAGAAGGCTTCCCAGACAACACTTGTGAAACTTGATGGTTGCTTATGCTTTAGTAAAGTTGACAAAAGAGGAAGAGTGGGCATTCCAATCAGAAGGTAAAATGTGTATAAACATCCAAAGCTATGGCAGGCTTGGAGGAAATCATAAATTGCTTTTTGGAAGAATACAGTATATAAAAGAGAATGGCAGATAGTAAGTGTGAAGACCATACAAGTCATGGTCGGGTGTCAGGTTGCAAAGTACTGTGTATTAGATGTTATTCTGAAGGCAGCGGAGAGACATTGAGGAATTTTCAGCAAGAATGATGTGATCAGATTTCTGCTATAGAAGAATTGCTGTGATGACATTGTTCTTTTGACGGTTCCTTTATGGGTCTACACCATAAAACTTCATATTAGCATTCCCTACAGGGCCCAAATCAAAAGGACAGTATAGGTTAATTGAAAGAGCAGAGAATTGAAAGTCAGAAGAACTGGATCTTCTTTTATGTTCTCTTCTTTTGGGGGTACATGACTTTGGACAATGCAGTTTTCTTTTTTTTTAGCTATAAGTTCCATTGATGCCAAGATCTTAAAACATTTCCTCAAGCCTAGTGATGTTCAATAAATGTGGAATAAACAAACAAATTTGTGGGCCTCTGTGGTCTCTTTACTAAAGTGAGGAGGACTGAAAATTGTCCTAAGAGCTGTCTTCCATTATACTGGTGGGAAGGGATCCACATGATTCTAATTTTTTTTTTAATGTTTTTATTTATTTCTAGGAGAGAGAGAGAGAGACAGCATGAGCAGGGGAGGGTCAGAGAGAGAGGGAATCACAGACTGAAACAGGCTCCAGGCTCTGAGCTGGCAGTCAGTACAGAGCCCGACGCGGGGCTCGAACCCACGAACCGCGAGATCATGACCTAAGTGGAAGTCGGACGCTTAACCAACTAAGCCACCCAGGCGCCCCAAGGGATCCACATGATTCTAAGTGCACAGCTATACTGTAGATTTTAGGGAAATCGTTGTTGTTGTTGTTGTTGTTGTTGTTAATACTATGAACTGATATTGTCAGTCTGTGCAAGGTGTAGTGGGAGAGGGAAAAGGTATGAATCAGCTTCCAAACACTTTCTTCTTCGTAACTTTATTTATTTTTTATTTTGATAGACTCTTTACTGTCTTCTCTTTGGCTGGATCTTTTTTCTCCTTCTACATTTTATTTGTCTTAGTTCCTAGGCATTCAGTTTTAAGACCTCTTATCTTTTACTCAACTTTTTCCTATGAATATGTAACCAGTGTATTTGTATTTCTAGTTTAGGTATTTTTCCTGAAGACTGATGACTGGGCTACCTGGGCATCTCTATATATATTTCTTTCTCCCTCCTTCCCTCAAGTGCTTTTCTTTCCTTATGATTCAACTGGCCTTATCCTTCTTGGGTACCTCCATTATTCCTGCAACCTTGCCCTCTTGGACATCTAATATAATCTTTACAGTGTGTCTGGGCTTTTCCAAAGGCAAACGACTATTGGATATGGTGATTTTAGTTTCTTCCTGGTGAAAGTCCTTGAGAAAAGGAATACAAAGCAGGCTGTCACTTTGGAATATGTCAGGAGCCATAGTTGAGGAAATATGGAAAAAGAAAAAGCTTATAAATTAATGTCTCTAAAACATAGTCATATTTTTCCCATGTTATTTTGAAGAACTTGATGTAGTTGATGACCACGTTTTGTGTTCAGTCTGCCACATTAAGTTCTCATTTCTTTATTATAATTTATGTAAATCCTAAGCCTCCAGAAAAGTGACAGATTTCCTGAGATTTTTATCTTATAAACTGTTATATCACCAGTGCTTTAGAACATAATAGGTTTGTTAATTAATAAATTGATTAATCCATTGGTCATGAATCACCCATTATTCCTTCCCCTCCAAAGATACTTGTATTACATCAACTCATTCTGGTCTCCCCATCTTGATGGACTGAATCTCTTATATTTCCTGACTCTTTCCTTTGTTTAATGGTTTGACAGCTGTCTCTTATCCCCACCCCCACCCCGAATTTTCACTTTGTCAGTTGTAGTAATTCCAGAGTCTGATTAAATATTCCATTCTTAGTTTTAATTCTTATCTGAATCACCCTCTGGCTTGAAATGCAATACATCATTCTTCATATACCAAAATCACCTGTTTTATTTCTCTGGCTCTAGACTTTAATAGCATCCCTTGTTTCAAACTGGTGAGTATGACTTTTGTTGTAACTGCATGAGGTTACCTGATGGCAGGAATCCTAGGGCCTAGCACGTGGACCAGTGGAAGTCCTCAATATGTATTTTAGTTAAATTGAGTTGAATTAAACTGAATTTCTATTAAAAAGCTATATAGTAATAGGAATAAGAACATATCTCACAAACGTCATTGTAAATTACAAGTTAATCTACAAGTCATACAAATATATCCTTCAGAAGGATTTAGACTAATTCATTGGAAACAAAAATGAAGTTGAATATAATATTAATACTTAGATATAACTGGTCTGAGAGGAGAAGCTTGATCATATTAAAAGTGCCCTTATATTTAGATAATAATTTAATTAGCTTGTTGCAATAGTTAAAAAAAATCTTTCCATGACCTTGAACCTTCAGAACATGGGAAACTGGAAAGTATTTCCTCACAAAAGCCTTTTTAAGGGTTTTTCATGGATAATTGGGATGTTACCATTCACCTAGGTGTTAATGGATTAGAAGAGGTAAAGCTTTGGGTTCTTTCCTTTGACATATAAACCACATCTTGGCCATTGTTGTTCTCAAAAGTAAATGATAAATATAGAATGCCTGGTAACATCACTTTTGACCTAAATTTTTAAATATATTTATAGCTTGCTTTTCTCCACTATTTCCTATTTGGAACTTTTCTCTCATGGTTTTGTTAAGTTAGATAGTTTTATTACCACTATCTTTGCCAAGCTTTTTGAAAAGTCATAGTAAATTGATCACAGTGAAGTCTAATGAATACCTCTATTACACAGTAACCATAATAAGCCCTACACATAGTCTCATAATGAGGTGGAACCAGTGCTCACACCATAACACAGACAAAGGCCATGAAGAAATTAACACCCCCACAAACCAACATTCATTACAGTAAAAGTGATCAAGGCTGCAATAATGCAGTAATCCTGCATTAAAGATTTAATTCATTAATTCAAGTATTAAAAAAACAAACGAGAAGAATACAGACTGGAGAGTGATTTGATTACTGATTCAGAATAGATCAATGTTAAATGTCAGTATAAACTCTTATGAGAATGTTTTCTTTGAGTATAATAATTGATATTTTAGTCCAGGTGTCAACAAATGTTTTCTATTAACAGGCAAGTAAGTGAATATGTTAAGCTTTGCAATCCATATGGTCATTGTTGTGACTACTTGACATAAGTGAACAAATGGAGGTTTCTCTATTACAATAAATCTTTATAAAAAAAAAAATAGGCAATAAGCTGAAAGTGCCCTGACAGTCTATAGCTTGCCAACCCAATTTTAAGCAGTTAGACATTTATACATATCATTGATTTTGATTTTTACAATAATAATGTAAAATAGATAGTATTCATTCTACAGATAAACAAATGGATGTCCTGAGAATTTCAATAGCCCAAGGTCAGACAGCCAGAACACAAACCCAGTTTATATAATTTTAAAGCCTGACCCCTAACCACTGCTAACTAGCATACATCAGTGTGCTTAATGCAACAGCAGTGTGTTAAATTCTGTCTATCAGTTCATTTAACTTATGATATCCCTATTAGGTAGTACAATTGGCATTCTCAGTTTGCAAATGGAACCCAACACCTGAGAAATCTGAGAACATGTTCTAAGGTCAACAAAAAATGAATAGATCTTTGTTCAAATTAACTTACTCTACTTAATTCAGTGACTGAAATAATGAAATCATTCTTTAAATGTGACTTCAGTGACCTCACGAATATACAAAAGATCGTGCTTATTTACAGAGCTCCTGAATTCTGGTAGATGCTTCAAGATTTGAAATGCTTATTTCTTAATCTGCAGTTTTACTTTGATTATAACTTGGTTTCCATTCACTCTGCTTTATGAGGAGTAATTTCATGAAGAGGCAAAAAAGGGTGATTGTGGTGTGCAGTTAATTAGAATTTCTAATTAAAATCATCTAAGAAAACAGCCAGTGCCAATAGAAGAATAATTACTAATCTGTAAATTAAGGAAACTGTATATGACAAGACTTTTTTTTCCTGTTGGATTGAAAAACATCCAGTTTAAATTAACATACCATGAATACAGTTAGTTACCTTGAATAAAGGTAGAATGTATACGGTAATAAGGTTGAATTTAATTTGACCAAATGTAATTCGGTTAAGTCCTGGAGATTCTGTACATGACAATCTTGCTTCATTCCCCCACCTACCCCATTTAACACCTCCATTTAATTGGAGGGCACAGGTTTTATTTTCTAAAATAAGGGCTCAGTGAACCTGCCAGGCTTTCACATTTGTATTCGTGTATCTGTATGCATGTGTCTGTGTATGTGGGGGGGGGGGGGGGAGTGGCGGGG
>NW_027533256.1:4457426-4520426 GCF_008692635.1 Crocuta crocuta
GGGGGGGGGGGGGGGGGGTGAGGGGCTGGGACACATTCCTGTATGTGTGCATGCATACTTATGAATGTGTGCGAATGTCTGTATATGTGCTGGATAGAAATATGGATAAAATTATCATGGTGCCTGATATGTAAGCATTAAATTCTTCTACCCACATCTGGACAATGATTTTCCCCATAATATTATTTTATCAGCCTAAGAAATACCTGGGAATTTACCTCAGGGAAAGAAGGCATCTGTTAGGCGAATTTTCTTCCCTGATCCCTAGTTAGTTCTAAGTCTTAAGACCATATTTTTAGGATTTTTTGACCATGACACAGGCAGTCTCAGGTGACTCGTAACTTCAAACCTATTTTAATAACTTACGCATCTTTCTAAATCCCTGCATCTGTTCATTCTGCATTTGTGGATGCAGTTAGGAAAAGAAAGAATCATTCGATAAAAAACAAGTCTTGTCTTTATGTCGTACTATTAGTCAAAATACTTGGTCAGGCTGTCTCTGAAAATGAAACTAAAATAAGGGATTGAATGTGGGTATTATATTTATGTTTAAGCACACCAAAGATTTATGTTTACTTTTTAAAAATTAATAGTTTATTTTTTAGAATAGTCTTAGGTTTACAGACAAATTAGCAGAAAATAGAGTTCTTATATGATCTCCCCAGCCAAACACAGTTTTCCCCTATTATTAACATTTTATTACAATTGATGAACCAATATTGAACTATTATTATTAAATAAAGTCCATAGTTTACATTAGGGTACCCTCTTTGTGTCATATAATCTATGGGTTTTGACAAATTCAAAGTCATATGTCTACCATTATTAGTATCATCCAGAATCATTTCAAAATAGCTTTACTCCTGTAAAAATCTCCACCTGTTCATCCCTCCTCCTTCCCTTAGCCCCTGCCAAACTCCATTTTTTTTCTTATGGGTTTGCCTTTTCTGGAATAGCCTATGGTTCAGATTCTACAGCATGTAACATTTCTAGGCGTATATCTTTCACTTAGTGATATGAATTTAAAATTCCTCCATGCTTTTTTATGGTATAATAGCTTATTTATTTTTATTGCTAAATAATATCTAGTTGTAAGAATATAAATATTTGTTCCCAGTGTGTGGCTTACCTTTCCTATCTAGTCAGTATTTTTCACAGAGTAGGAGCTTCGCATTAAAACTTTTTTAATGTGTATTCATTTTTGAGAGAGAGAAAGAAAGAGAGAGCACACAAGCAGGAGATGGGCAGAATGAGAGGGAGACAGAATCTGAAGCAGGCTCCATGCTGTCAGTGCAAAGCCTGGTGTGGGGCTCGAACCCACAAACCATGAGATCGTGACCTGAGCTGAAGTCAGACACTCTACCAAATGAGCTACCCAGGTGCCCCAGGAGCTTTGCATTTTAACTCAATTAATTTGAATTGCTAAATTCCACCAATATATTTTTCCTTTCATATTGTGGATTTCATGCTTATGTAAAAACTCATTGTCAAACTCAGGGTCAGCAAGACTTTCTCCTGTGCTATCTTCTGAAAGTTTTATAGTCTTGTTTTTTAAATTAGGTCTGTTATCTTTTTTGATCTAATTTTTGTAGAAGGTTGTGTACGTCTGGTTATTCCAGCACATAAGTTCACTTTTATTTGCTGCTTTATATATAGTTTCAAATAGACATTTTCAAGTAAAAAAGCCCACCGGATGCCATGCTCAAGGGTCTTTTTGCCATTCCCTTGTTCCTAGGAATTCAGTGTATAGACGTTAGTTTGGGTGGATTTATCTAAACATTAATACTTCTCAGCATTTTTTTTTTTTTTGCCCCAGTCTTAGTTTCTTGGGCTGTTGTGAGCAGAAAGGCTGTGAATATGTGAATGTACTTGAGATCATGAATGAAAGAGTTTCATAATTCAAATTCCATATCAAAAGAAAAATAGAGAAATCAAATAGGAATTAAGGACATGTAGCTCACAATATAGCAGCTGCAGGAGGTAACAGAGTATACCATATATAACTTTATGTTTTCACAAGGGTGTAGGAGATAATAAATGCATGGATATACTGTTACACTCTCTTGTATGGATGGCAACCATTTCTGTCAAATAGTATAGATCCCTTCTTCCATTACTAAGCTTTCCCAGTTAGATAGTCCTTGGACATCTACTTTTTATTTTATTTTGTATTATTTTATATTATTTTATTTTATTTTGTTTTATTTTTACATTTTAAAAGAAACTTATTTGAGATAGAGATAACATGCATGCAAGCAAGGGATGGGCATACAGAGAGGGAAAGGGAGAATCCCATGCAGGCTCTGCACTGTCAGCACAGAGCTTGATGTGGGGCTCAAACTCAGCAATGGCAAGGTCATGACCTAAGCTGAAATTAAGAGTCAGATGCTTATCTGACTGACTCATGCAGGAGTCTCAGATATCTGCTTATTTAAAAAATCAGATGTTCTAGGGGAACTACTTGACCAGACTTTTAACAGTTTCATTAGAGATAGTGCTATTTTTAAAAGTACTTGCAATATGTATATTCTTGCATCTGTACTGGAAAGGTATGCAGAAGAGAAAAAAAATACATTTATGTGTGTGTGTGTTTTATATACCCATGCACATATACTACTTCTTTCCTATCTTAATATTTATGACAAAATAGCTTATATTTATATAGCATGAGGCTTAAAGTGCTTTTAGATTTAATAATTTATTTAATCCAATGGGAGAAAAAAGCTCCTTCTTTCAAATTAACATCAAAGCAGAAGTTTACTTTCATGGGTGGGGATTCAAATATTTGAACATATTTTTTACTTGGCAAGTCATTTTCTCCCCTAGGACAGATAAGACGCCATTAAATTGAGACCAGCAGACTGAGAATTCAGCAAATCAAATGACAGATAAGGAATTGAAATATGAACTGCATTTCAAATTCTGAACTTAGGTAATTTGGGAAAGGAAATGTTTCAATGGGTTTGATATGAATTTATGTTTAAAAAGCATGTGTTCTACAAATGCTGGAAAGGGAGGGAAGGGTAAGCAGCTAAAGTAGGTGGAGATGATAAAGCACATCATTAATCATTCAAAGCCAGCGCCTAAAATATCTATGCTTTTCAATTTTATGAAACAATCAATAGTAAAGTGATATGAAAATATCATCCTTTAGGACTGTCTCTATTAAGCAATAATACAGATTCAGTAACAAATCCCAGATGTGTTTTCCTTGCCATGCTATCAAGAATTCACTCCATTGAGGACACACCATTTTTCACCATTGAAAATTAAAGAAAAAAATGATAAGTAGAGAGGGTATTGGCAAGAAATAGCAGAGCCAAGATTTCATAACTTATTTTTGTTAATTCCAAATTAGTTCTTTATATGTTAACTGTTTGATTCTATTTGCTTGGATTTTAAATACAGTTGAACAATGCAGGGTTTTGGAGCACTGACCCCTGATGCAGTAGAAAATCCATGTATAGCTTTTGGCTTCCCCTAAACTTTACTACTACCAGCCTACTATTGACCAGAAGCCTTAACAGTAATATAAACAGTCAATTAACACATATTTTCTGTTATGTGTATTATGTATTATGTTCTTACAATAGAGTAAGCTAAAGAAACATTAGAGAAAAATGTTATTAAGAAAATGATAGAGAAAATACATTTACAGTACTGTACTATATTTATTTAAAAAAAAAATCTGTATAAATGGACCCACACAGTTAAAACCTGTGTTGTTCAAGGGTCAACTGGATTTGGCCCTGAGATTCTTACAACTTCTTATTAGCCAATGTCTTCCAGTTAGGGTTCAGACACTGTGCTTGTTATCCTGTAAAAATATTTATATAAGAAGTGAAATATGGATTTCCCTGTAACATAGGATTCCTGAGTGGAGCGATTTCAGGTTCACAGGTATGCTACTCTACTTTGCATGGGACACCATGCTCAGACGGGCCTCACACTAGGTTATTGCTCTGCTGTCATTGTTTGCCATTCTTAGTAAGTTTGCAACAAGAGCCCTGCATTTTCATCCTGCACTGGACCTCACAAATTGTGTAGCTGGTCTTATATGTTGGAACAGAAATTTCATGGGCGAATAGTCATGGTTTCAGTCTCACCCCTGGGCCTTACAACCATGTGAATTTTTGATCAAGCTAGTTGATCTCAGAAAGCCTGTTCTACCCTTGTTTACAAGATGGGGATTGAAACTGTTTACAGGATTGTATTTATGGTTTTTTTTTTAATGTTTATTTATTTATTTTTGAGAGAATGTGTGAGTGGGGGATGTGCAGAGAGAGCAAGAGACAGAGAATCCCAGGCAGGCTCCTGGTATGGGGCTCGAACTCACAAACCATGGGATCATGACCTGAGCCGAAATCAAGAGTTGGATGCTAAACTACTGAGCCACTCAGGCACCCAATTGTACTGATGATTGAATAAAATAAAACATGTAAAGAGCCTAGCATGAATATGGCAAATATAGTTTTTATTGCAGCAACAAAGTATAGACAATTGCTTGGACAGCTTGGTGGGAAATGCTGGTATCCCATTTAGGGTCAGAAAGAAATACACCCGGGTTGAACCATAGTCGTAAGTCATGAAGGGACGTCAGCCTGTGGGCCCAGCCTGACTCAGTGGCTGGCTCTTGATAAGCATGCAGTAAGCCTAAGATTTGGTCCCCCTTCCTCTCATGCTTCCTCTTATCCACTTTAAATCCTAGCGACTTCTTCATATCCTGTAGCAAGGAAAGCTGAGACTAAATTCCTTTCTAGGCATTAGGTAGCATTTGTGTCCAAATCAGCCCTCAAATTAGAAATTGGTGATTAAAGCCTTATTTTAAAAGACCCAAGCTTGTCCTTTGCAAATTCTGACTTTCTTAGGTCCTCTATTTAGTTCATAATTGTTTTTGTTTTCAATTTTCCTGCTTAAGTCATCCCCTATATTCATAATCTAAAATGTAGGTTGTTATGCTAAAGGAAGAAACTCAATTCATGAGGTAGAACAGAAATATAAATACATTTTTGCATAGCACTTCAATACAATGCCAGCCATTGACTTGTAGCGTTGTTTTCTAATGAGCCATAATTATCTGCAGTAACTACCCTCATTCGAGGGCATCCTGGACCATGCAGCTCAGAGAATGGAATAGCAGCAGCAGTCACGTAGGCACATTNCTCACACGTGGAGATTTTTTTTTTACCAGGAAATTGGCATGAAAATGGTACAGACTGGCCCAAAGATACACCTAACTCTATTCACAACTCCTATTTCGTAATCTTTTTCTTTTTTTTTTTCATAGCTTTATTGAGATCCAATGAACAGATAACAGTAAGTGTAAGGTGTACAAGGTGATGATTTGATACATGTATATTCTACAGTGTTACCACATTAAGATTAGTTACCATATCCTTCACCTCACCTAGTTCCCATTCTGTTGTTACAGTGAGACTATTTTAAAATTTGCTCTTATAGAAACTTTCAAATACAAACTATTATTTCAGTACAAAACGGTATTGTTAACTGTAGTCACCATGCTCTCCGTTAGATCATTGAAAGTTATTCTTCATATCACTGGAAGTTTGTGCCTTTGACCAACGTTTCCTCATTTCCATCAGCCTCAGCCCCTGGAAGCCACTGTTTTAATTCCTGCTTCTGTGATCTTAATTATTTGTCAATAGGCTTTTCAAACTGAAAGAAGTATTTTTCAACATAAGTAATTCAAATTACAGAACATGCATGTTGGTTGATTAGCTCATTTGTATCAGTCAGCATATTAGTAAACTGAAACTGAGGTCATACATTTTCTAGTGAAAAAAGGAAAGGAAAACAGGACTAGAACCTATCTAAACTCTATTATGCAGCCAAGCCTCTTTGAGTTTTAAGTTCAGGAACCAGTTTCCCCAGATCCTAATCACCCTTGGATTAAATGATCTTAGACTTTTTTGCTTCCCCAAGACCTAGCTGGGAGTTCTGGGAAGTAGAACTGTCCTTGAGTATTTTTGTGAGTACAGATGTACATCATGCACTCTCTCAGTCAGACATTTCTCTGTCAGCTTGTCAGCAGGCAGCCCCTCTCCATACGTGGCCCTAGAAGTCACTGAAATTCCTGGACCCACTGCAGATTGTTAAAGAGCCAGTGCTCAGTATATTAGAGGAGCTGCTTTTGAGGGTAGAATTTTTTTTTCTCTATTTTTTCTCTGCAACCTGTGGGCATCTCACCTGCTCTCTGTAAGCCTCAGTTAATTCATCTGTAAATTTAGCATAATTGTAATAGTTTCCGCTCAGCTGCCTTCAAAGCACTGTGCTGTTTAGAAAATATTTACCAAAGTACTTACTAAAGCATTCTATCAAATTAATATTATAAAATTAATATTGAGTATAATATTAATATGACTCAATAATATTAATGTAATTATATGTACAAACTATTTTAATAAGATGACTTTAAACCAGTGCTTTCAACAGCTTGATCCAGAACTATAATTATTTTTAGAATTCTACATAGTAATCAAATGGATTTCTAAACTGACCAAAATAGGGAAGAATGTTTCTTGGTTTGTAAAGAATATATTGATCTGTAGATCAGAAAGGATAAATGCAATGAAAGGTAACTTCACAACCAAGAAATATATTTGTTGGGGAAAGATAAGGAGAGGGCAGTGGCTGTTTAATGCTTCAACAAACAATCCACTGATTTGAAGAAAAAATCCTCAGAAAGTGGCCCTAAAAGTGGCCCTGGAAGACAGTCACATTGAGAGGCTGTGATAACCACAAAATTGTGCAATGTGTTGAATGGCTAGGCCATGGCTTGGGTTCAAATGCTGGTTCTATCACTTACTGTGATATTAGGCAAACAGTTGCTTGGTGGTTTAGTTCCTTCAAATAGAACATGGTGATAATCAGCTTATTACAATGAGTAAATGTAAAATTATTACTTAGAAGAATGCATGGCACATGTACTCCAATGTTCATAGCAGCACTCTCAACAATAGCTAAAACATGGAAAGAGCCTAAATGTCCATCAACAGACGAATGGATCAAGAAGATGTGGTTTATCTATACCATGGAATACTACATGGCAATGAGAAACAATGAAATCTGGCCATGTGTAGCAACATGGATGGACCTTGAGGGTGTTATGCTGAGCGAAATAAGTCAGGTAGAAAAGGACATATATCACATGTTTGCACGTATAGGAGGATTGGGAGGAACTTAACAGAGGACCATGGGGGAGAAGAAGGGGAGAAATGGTGGGGGAAAGGGAGAGAGGCAAACCATGAGAGACTCTTGAATGCTGAGAACAAACTGAGGACTCATGGGTGTGGGGGGGGAGGGGGGAGATGGGCATGGAGGAGGGCACTTGTGAGGATGAGCACTGGGTGTTATATGGAAACCAACTTGACAATAAACTATCTGTAAAAAAATACATAAAATAAAAAAAGAAGAATGCATGGCATTGTAAATATTTATTAAATATATTGCTTAGGATGTCAACTTATATAGCTTTATTCATTATCTTTATTCTTTTAAGTATGTTTTAAAAAGAAAAAAGAAAAAAATTTAAATGCCATTATATTGGTAGGACACATACCTGTATTAACTTCTTCCATCATTTAAAAGCTCGGCTTTTAGATTTTATTTACATTGTTAATCATTATTAATGATTTTGAATGTAATGAAACAGAAAAGAGATTTTTAACAGGGAGTAGATGGGATGATTGCAGATGGCATTTTTATATGTTTATGTTAATGTTCTTTAAGTGATATTGAAAGATGTTCATTAAGCCGGTGGGTCATCAGAAACCCTGTGGGTTTTCAGAACCATTTCAGAGCATTCACAAAGTCCAACTGTTTTCAGAATGACACTAAAGTATTATTTTATTTCTTCATTCTCATTGTCTTTCAAGTATACAGTGGTGGTTTTTAGAGGCTATGTGATCTGAGATGTCACAAAAGTTTAACGTAGGAAGATCCGAGAATTCAACGGTCTCCTATTAAAACTAACATTAAGGATATTTATTAAATTGCAAAAGAGTGCCACTCTTCTCACTAATTTGGTTTCATTTTTGAAAAATGCATTTTTATAAAAGTATATGCTATTTATGTTAACATATAATGGGTTAATACTTTTATTTCTAACAAAGTAATAAATATTTTAAAGTCAAAATTTTAATCTTTAAGATGTAATTATTAATAGATATGACTGGTTTAACTGTTTTTAATGTTTTATTTATTTCTGAGAGAGGGAGAGACAGCATGAGCAGGGGAGGGTCAGAGAGAGGCAAAAGGAAGTACAGAATCCGAAACAGGCTCCAGGCTCAGAGCTAGCTGTCAGCCCAAAGCCCAACGCGGGGCTCAAACCCACTAACTGTGAGATCATGACCTGAGCCGAAGTCGGATGTTCAACTGACTGAGCCACCCCGGCACCCATAGACATGACTGGTTTAAACAAAAGTTTTTTGGAGTCCTCATTAAGTTTTTATAGTATAAAGGGATCCTAGAACCAAAAATTGGGGAACTACCACATTAGACGATATCTAGGCTCTTAGAAGTTCATCTGGGACAGGTGTTTTCATGGAGTTGCATAAAGTCTCTGGAAAAGCCAAGATGTAGGTCCAGCAGCAGCCAGGGCCTCCAGCTCCACCCTCCAGACTAAGAGAGCATCTAGTTGCTCCTGTTAACTTCAGAGAAATTAATGCAGCAGATGGGAGGCTGTGAATCAGGAATCACTGTGGTGCTTTGTTTAGAGACAGTGAACACATGGGTGTCAATGACATTGTGTAACCAGAGCTTCTATACTTACGTGGAAGCTGTTGGCACTACATATTTAAAGCAGTAAGTAGGCAAGAATAAATAGTGATGTAAAAGTTAAATAGGTTGTGTGATGGTGCTCAGATTTAAAAATGGTACTCTTAGGGGTGCTTTGGTGGCTCAGTCAGTTAAGCATCCAACTCTTGGTTTTGGCTCAGGTCATGCTCTCTCAGTTTTGTGAGTTCGAGCTCCAAATCGGGCTGTGCACTACAGTGTGGAGCCTGCTCGGGATTCTCTCTCTCTCTCTCTCCCTCCCCCGCCCCTGCCATGTACTATCTCTCAAAATAAATAAATAAACTTTTTTAAAAATTATACAAAAAATGGTACTTTTATTTTGATGTAAGTGTGTTTCTTTTAAAGTCAATTTATTACATAGTTTCATCATTAACATACATACTTTTTATATGCATTTGAATGTTCAATACAATTTTAATACTTTAGTTTTCTTGTGTGTTTTTTTTTTTTTTATTTCAGAGAGAGAGATAGCTGAGGAGGGGAGCAGAGGGAGAGAGAGAGAATCTTAAGCAGATTCCATGCTCAGCACAGAGTCTGATGTTGGGTTTGATCCCATGACCCTGGGATCATGACTTTAGCCAAAATCAAGAGTCGGATGCTCAACTGACTGAGCCACCCATGTGCCCGAGTCAGTTTTCTTTTGAATGGAGAGACTGCTTGGGTGGGAGTCTAGTATAAGTGAACATAGCCCTCCCCTTGACCTTTCAGTGTTTAGCGTCTACCTGCCAGTTCCATGGTAGGACCCTTTTAAGCTTTCTAACATCATATGAAACTGTTCCTAAAGAGGTAGCCTGATTTAACAAAGCCATTCCCTCATTCAAGCTCTTACAACCCCATGTTTAGAGTTTTTGTTTTGTTTTTGTTTTTTGTGTTTTTTTTGTTTTTGTGGGTTTTTTTTTTTGTTTGTTTTTTGGGGTTTTTTTGTCATGATACTGACCAAGAAATGGATGCATGTTTGGTTCTGCTCTTTGCAGCATGGTATTGCTGGCCTTCATATTGTGAGGAAAGTACAGTTGCACTCTGCCTTACCTCAGTGCTTGCCTTAGCACCTACTCCTTAGTCTGCTTCAATGTTGGTCTGCCCCACATACTACTTGGAGAACTTATACTAGTCATGTCAAACCTGCTCCAGAAACCATGTATGAGATTCAAAAATTTAGACAAGAAGTGGAAAAGAAAGTACATCCCAACATGATATTCCTTAACTATGGGGTTAGATACACCCTCTTTGTGTGGATGCTGAAGAAGGCACCTGGAAAAACAAAACACCAACTCAAACCCACAAGATGTGTCACTAATTGACGGAAGGTATGTCACCCAGTTAGGAATTCAGTCATTGCCAGCTGTGTTCCTAACCAGATGTTCATTCAGGAACAGGAGTTGCTACTGGGGAGGAATTTCCGTGGTACTTATTCTCATAATGAACCTATTGAAATATCAGGTGGGGAGCATTCCAGGTGTGAGATCACATTACTAAAGAACTGGTAATGAGGGGCAATTCTACTTGATTTAGATATTTATGTAACTTACTAAGTGAACTTTCTGCCAAAGACACCCCTTGGAGTCTGAAAAAAAGTGTGTTAAGTAGGTGGACAAAGGGCTTTGATTTTTCCCTTGCTTTAGATGGAAGGTAAATGCCAACCTCCACAAGCCTGGAAACACAATCAGCCAGGTAGCTGAGAGAACATTATCTTCAGCACTGACACTATCACAGGATTCACTTTCTCATATATTATAGGTTTGCAGTTTCCCATTGACTAGGGTAATTGGCAATTCCAGTGAGCTAACTTAAAAATCTGCCTTTCATTTTAACTAAGACATAATATAAAATCAGTATCAAATTTCTGTTCTGCAATCATTGAAATAACTAATTTCCAGAAATGTTTAGAGAGTATAATAGTTTGTACCCAGATGTAGTATCAGAACAGTCACTAAAAAATGGTTGTTTTCTTGTATGTAATCCCAACCTTCCACCCGTGTTAATTGCTAGTGACATTTTGAGTTGTTTTTCAACACTTTAATGAGAATGAAAGCTTTAGCAAGGATTATTACTCTATGGCCCATCCAGATGAATCCCTACTACTGATGTTGGTGCTAGTCTGTGAGGAAAACCTGACTTCGAATGGGAAAAATAGCAACTAGGGTGAGGTACTTTATTTAATTTCTAGCTCTAGTAAAATTAGAATGATTATCAGGGATCCTGTGAGTATGCATTATGGCCTTTGAATGGGAATGGGCATGTGTATAGAGAGAGTTCATGTTTCTGCATCTGAGTACATCAGGATTTGGGTGTGATTTACCATGAGACATACTGGAATGTAAGTTACATGAGTGTGAGTCATTGGAAGAAGCTAAGAAGGCCCAGGTTGAATTGAGTGATTAATCCCACAGCCTGATAGATGCTAAAGAGGCAAGGTCAGTAAGGTAATTACTGGCTACTCAGAATGTGGCCCATGGACTTAGAGCAGTGGCATCCTCTGAGAGCTTATTAAAAGAGTACATGCTCAGTCCCCACCCCAGACCAGACTGAATTAGTTTAACAGTTCACCCAGGTGGCTTGCATATGCATCACAGAGCTCTGTTAACAAGGGTTTATGGGGCATCTGTGCTCAGCCTGGACTGGATAGAGCACCAGCTGGCTATCAACTGACATGATAATTGAGGCAGCTGGGATTCTGGCACTAGTGATGCTCAGCATCAGGTAGGGGCCAGGTTGGTGTCCCAGTTGGACCTTGCAGTTTGGACCTGGAAGTCTCAATGAATTGATAGGGGGTTAGGAGAGCCAGTGGTAAAGGGAACCACATTTGTGTACGGACCACACAGAGGCCCAGAACTTTGTTAGGCTTTAGTATACCAAGATGAGATTCAGGTCAGGGATACGCTGCAGAATGGGTGATTCAAAAGTAATCAAGGTAAAAGTGGCATCAAGACCACAGCCATATAACATGGGTTAGTGTCATACGATATGCAAGGTTCAGCTCAGACTCATGAGCTTTCAGTCTTAGAGACCATATTCTAGAACCCCTTCCCTGGTAAGAGAGGTTCCTCAGGCTCTGCTGGATTTGTAGCCTGAGTGATTGTGTTCCACTGAGTCCTAGAAGCTAGGCCAGGCTTAGCTTAGTCCTATTCAGCTAAAGTGGAAGAGTATGACATACTTAGGTCAATAAATGTCAGCTTCAAGTTACAGTATTTTGTAGAGAATAGACTTCTCCAGCCACCATTTCCATAAATTAAATGGATGTAACAGTATGGAATACTTCAAAATGCAGTCAATTTTGACAGGATCCCATGATAAACATGTATAATTTTAGCAGGATCTAAATGATGATAACAACCAAAGAGTTATTAAAATTGAACTCAGTAAACCTAACTCCATCCCAACTCACATCCTGAATGATTCTACTGCTTCATGTGTTCTTAAGGATGTTTTTTCTTTTAAATATGTGAAAGCCTCAGTAGCATTGACTTTCCTTGACTGCATCATTTCCTTAAACCCTTGCGTCAACACTGTGAGGTAAATAATCAGCCTCATGATTAAACTGAGTCTTACAGAGGTTAAATAACTTTCCCAATTTCACAGAGTCTTCAGAAAACCACAGCTTCTTTCAAAATAAATAAATAAATAAAACCTCTGGAAGTTTTTCTGCTATATTCTACCATTTCCCAGTGATTTGGGATATGCTTAATTAGGCATTTGTGAAGTATTAGTTGTGTAAAGCTGGAGCATTTCTTTCATCAGTAACTTATTCATTCAACTACTCACATCTTACAGGTCTTAGGAACTAATAGATAAAAATAGAGGGATAAAAATGGTCATAAAACAATGAAAACAAGCCTGGATTGCATTCTGCAGAGAACTCTAGCCTTCCTCCAATGCCAGCCATTCTGGGAAGCACTGGAGAGGGTTTACCCTTTGCACTCTGAATAAATCCCATTTGCTCCTGTAGATTGTACACCATTTCCTTCTGTTTATGCTCTGGTTATATGTGGTCACTATGAATTAATAAGGGTAGACTAAGCTGCAGGAATAAATATACCTGTATATATAATGGTTTAATAATATATGATTATTTACTTCCCCATAGAAGTTCAGAGATGTTTCAGGTAAGGGGGCAGGAAGACCGTGGCTCTGATTTTTAATGTCTCTCTGAAAATAATTAGCCCAACCAGCCAAAAAGAGAAGAGAATATGAATAAACATACGTGAGAGGTTTTCTGGGGGGGGCTGTCTGGAAGTGAATGTGGATGATATCTTCCCACACATTTCATTGACTAGAACTTAGTCAAATGGCAAACCAACTATGAAGCAGGCAAAGGAATATAGTTTGCTTTGTTCCCAGGAAGAGGAGGAGATGGATATTTGGTGGATACTTAGTATTTCCTCTGACACTGTCAATCTCCCACATGGAAGCAGTGATATCAATATCTAATAGAGGCAGCCACTGACACTGTAGCCTCAAGGCTACTTCCGCTGATGACAGTGACTCAGGCAACACTACGATGCTTTCAGTGTCAATGACAAGGTGACCTTCATGCAGCTACCTATGCTGTTGGCACAAACCTCTACCATGTTCTGCTGTTTTTAGGGATTGGAGGAGATAGATCTTTGAACTTGTATTTCGGTTTTACTGAAGACCCCTTGCCTAGGTACAAACGTGAGTTGTAAAGATTGAAGAAACGTTGACAGAGAGATTTTAAGCATAAAAATATATCTTGTGCTATACTCCAAATCATCCTCTCCATCTAATGCTGAGATGAATTAGCTTTGGCTCAGATGTAAACACAAGCATTCCTGTCCCCCTGGGGCACCTAGGTGACTCAGTTAAGCGTTTGACTTCAGCTCAGGTCATGATCTCACAGTTCGTGATTTCAAGCCCCACATCAGGTTCTGTCTGTGCTGACAGCTCAGAGCGTGGAGACTGTTTCAGGTTCTGAGTCTCCCTCTCTCTGCCCCTTCCCTGCTAGTGCTCTGTCTCTCTCTATCTCAAAAATAAATAAACTATAGGGGCGCCTGGGTGGCTTAGTCGGTTAAGCGTCCGACTTTCGCTTAGGTCATGATCTCACGGTTCGTGGGTTCGAGCCCCGCGTCGGGCTCTGTGCTGACTGCCAGCTCAGAGCCTGGAGCCTGCTTCAAATTCTGTGTCTCCCTCTCTCTCTGACCCTCTCCTGCTCACGCTGTCTCTCTCTCACTCTCCTAGAAATAAATAAAACATTAAAAAAAATTTTTAAATAAATTTAAAAAATAAACTATAAAAAATTAAAAGAAAAAAGAATCTCTGTCCCCTTGAAGTTCCTTCTAGCTGAACTAGAAAGAATCACATTGAAATGAGGCAGATTAACAGGGGAAAATCAAATTTAATAGCATACATATGGGGAATTTCAGACATGGAAATCCCAAAGACAGGCAAAATGAGTTATATAACTCATCCTAAACTAAAGAGAAGGGGATCGGGATTTGGGACTTCAGAGGAAAGGAAGGCACTTCACAGGGCAATAAGAAGAGCAGTTGTTTGGTAATTAGATTTCTGCCCTGCTATGTAGATAGGTCACCCAAATAAAATGTATCTCTGTTAATAACCTTGTTCTAGGAAAGACTCCAAATTAGATTCTTCTCTGTGGATAAGGGAGGGACCAAAGTCGCAAGCACCTCCAGCTCAAAATAATGTAAAGTGTCATTTTCTAATATTCCTTCCTCCATTTTTCTTTCTTCACTCTCTTTATTTGTTTATTTATTTGTTTATTTTAATTGTGCTAACTCTGCCCCCCTCTCTTTGGTTTGTACAGTCTGTAGACTCAAGGTCCTACAGTTATGACAAAGGTCAATGTGGTCACATAGAGTAGTAAGAGTAGTAGCCCAAGAACACTGTGAGGAGAACACTCCTGAATGGTTTATAAAAGTTTGTTGCCCCATAGGGCTGAGTGAGAAGCCTTGCTCTTGACCATATTGAACAGATCCCTGTTGGCCAGATACATGACAATAAGCCTTTAGTAGATTCTGAGAAATGGATACTGTTTAGATTCTGAGTTTATGATAGTAGATGTAGTAGAAACGCCACACTCAGTATTTGCATTTAATAATAGTAGCTCCTTTTATTTATAGAAAAGAAACATGCCGTGCTGGAAATATTAAGAGTCTCACCGGGTGCAAGTTACTATTGATCCTACTCTTTGTGTGACTTTGAATGGACTAATTAACATTTCTAGGCTCAGTTTTCATCTGTATAGTGTTATAAATAATATGTACCTTATGACTTGATTTAAGATTGAAAGGTGCTAATATATGTGAAGCCTTTAGCACAGTAGTCCATGATGATCACTGTTATAATTATTATCAATACTTTGAATAAATAGGTAGATATATACTCCTAAGAAAGAGCTTCTGTTTTTATCTTTTTTCACCCATATATCCCTGGATGCCATTGAATATTATAATTATATAACAAACTATATATAACAAATCTATCATTTATTTTAATGAATAGGACAATTATAGTACTGTATAATTCTTTAAGTTTATCTTGAATACTGATTATTATTCTACCCTGAAAGTTATAAACCTGTTCACTTGTGCTTTAGGTCTTTAAAATTGTATTTTTCTAGATTGCTAAAAATCTGCTTTCTTTGAACAGATGTTTTTTATCCCAGAACTGGTTTTTGTTTTATGTCAGAGCCAGTACACCTTTGATTTATGCTCAGGTTGTTTTCTGAGGCTTTAAAGAATCACAGCTGGGTGGAAAAATGATTCTTGGCAAACTGATTTTCCAACTAAGAAACCCAAAGTGATGGATTGCTAGAATAATGGTTGCAATATATACTAAGATACAAAGAAGATACATGCTTCCTTCAAGATGAATTTGGATTTGTAAGAAGTGAGCCTGTATTTTATTAACTTTCTGTGTATAAGAAAAATCAGACTATAACACCAGTTCTGCATAAATTCATGGTTGTCCATGTCTAGCCTATTCAATTTTAATAGTGAACTATAAACAACCTAAGGAGTATCATAGTAGTAAGTTCTTTGTGTTCCTCAGCACAGAAAGGAATTGTTCCCATAACAAATTTTATAATTACTTTTTGAGCAAAAGTACAAGAATTTCTCAAAAATAGTTTGCCGTTAAAATTTTAAGCTGGATTATTAGATGTATCTAATACAAGTATTTGAATATTTCAATTGTTTTTTAATATTCCCCATGCGTAATACAATTGTTTGTAGTACTAATAACCACAAAACATATAATACATAACTATTAAGCCCAGCTCTTTGAATAGATTAGTTCATTTAGTATTCATATCCCTCTGAACTATATGCTATTTAATCCACTTTTGTAGAAGAGGAAACTGAAAGGTACTATTGTGGGTTATAAAGTGTGTGATATGTTGGAGCTAGAATGTAAATTCAGGAAGTCTTGCTCCAGAAGTAGAGCTCTAAATTTTGACACTGCCCTACCTTCCTTTGCAGCTATGGTGTGCACAGGTGCATGTACATTTTATATTGTTTTACCTTTCTTTCATTAAGAGGGATAAAACAGTTTCAAGTTAAAATTATAGAAGTGAGGCACATAAAAGGGAGACATAGCAGTTTGAAAAGTTTTTGGTGCATTCAGCATTGGCTCAGTCTTCTGAAAACTTGGAAGAAGGAATGGTCTTTGGAAATATGGGTATATAGTCAAAGTCATCGTCATCCTCAGCAGTAACATCATATATTCCATAAATTGTTCAAAATCTTTTTTGGGTAGAATTTCTGTTTTAGGAGCACATAATTAATAATGGCAATAATGGCAGCCTGGTTCTATGTAGCTTTCTCCTTAGTCTTGTATTCAGGGGTATTGGACATGAATCTTGTCCAGAAATGCCATAGCTCTTGCTTTTGAGGTGATGATAAAGCATGGTCCAGAACTGACTGTGGCACATGAAAGAAGCATTAAGGAGATTAGGCCTTAGTTTTAGAAGTTTGGTAGTGCCCAACATCTAATCTTCTTAGGGCTTGGACTGAGGGTAAAGCCCCATTCAGTTGTGTATACCAAGGTGTTCCATGCCAGACAGGTCTTCTTTCAGCTCAGAGAAAACCTGAAAGGCAAAATGTTGATCAAGGAGCCTTGGAATGTAGATTAATAGAGAGCAAATCCAGCAATGGATTCACCAAAATACAAGGTTGAAAGGAATGAACCAGAAGTCTATGAGACCACAAAACATGCAGAATCCATATTAGACATGCGTAATAAAGTGAGAATAGGTCAGGGTTATTCTTGTTAAACAACCATACATACTTTTTTCCAGACTGTGTACCCCCACAAAGCCAACTGAAAGATCTTAAAGAGGCAAGCTTCCTTCAGACAGGTAGGATTTGGATATGTAAAGGAAAAATGGAATGAAATCTAGACAATATTAGCATGGATCAAACCTGGGAGGCAGACTTTCTAGAACACATTTACCATATTTTCAAAGCACTGTAAAGATCAAGCATTTGATGGTCATTTATTTTATGCCTGACACTGGTTATTATCACATTTTTTGTTTATGGCATGTATCAAGACACAGATCAGAAATCTTATTGAAGAAATTGTAGATATGCCCTACAATAACTAGTAAAGCTCTTGCTCTATAGCACAGACGATAGAAAACTCCTCAAAATACATGACCTAATTTACTTTATGATGAATAGAATACTCACTCACTTGAAAATGCCTTTAAGTTGAACATTGGCCACATAATTCTATTCTAGTGCATTAGTGATTCCCCAGGAAGCATTTTCTGACTGCTCGTCCAGGAACTGTTGAAACAAGTATTTACTGCCTCATGTCTGCTTTCTTCCTTCTCCTTTTCCTTTAGGAACATATCTTAGATATCTCTGTCTCTGTCTCTGTCTCTGTCTCTCTCTCTCTCCCCCAGGATTCCTAGTCCTGTGATCTAAACCTATTGAAATGTGTCTAAAATATATATAAAATATGGACAGATCTAATATGAGAAACAATACATTTTTCCAAATATTTTATTTGCTACTACAAGTCTTTTCTACATTTAGCTAGATAACTGAATCCTAGTTATAACCTCTTCCTCAATTCCTAGATATTACAAAAGTATAATTTCTCTACCAATGGCTGTCCTGGAGCCATGTGTGTGCTTATCTTCTGGCTCCATCTGCTTTTGTAATTCTGCTTCATAAGGTGCTTTTGGTTCCTACCCTGGTATAATGGTTAGCATCCTTCAAAAGATCTATATTTGATGTCTTTGGCAACAGAAGAATGATTATATGAAAGAAACGCTCAATTTATTTCTCATGAACACAGAGGTTATGCATAGCTTCTGTATGGAAACAAAAGAAAAATTTCCTCTTATTATAAAGAAAGCTTCAAAGTCGAATAGCTGATTATAGAAAAGATACCCTATAAGTAGTAAACTTATTCACTACAGAGAGGTTGAAGCTCTCGGAAAATCTCTTAAACCAGGATGAGTGGGAATTAATATATCCTTAGAGCTACTATAGCCTATTTATTATCTCTGTTACCCACACAGGTGCAACATTGGTCAGATCTGACTTGGAGTCATTGAGTACTTTGTTTTCTACCACTTGTCTAACTGCTGTAACTAAAGTATAACATCCTTGAGGATAGGGCTCTTCCTTATGAAACAGACTTGCACAACATACTATGTTCGAAGCAAATTGAAATCTTAAGTCTTGTTAGTTCAGCTTTAATCCTAGTTTACTAGTTGTTTGACTTTGAGCAAATTAACTTCTATTAGACCCGACTGCCAATAGGAGATGCTCTTTGCTCCATAAGCATGCAAATTACTGAGAGGCTTATATGATAAAATGGTGTGAATATGGATCATTAATTTACTTTTAAACACTTTATTTTTATTATTTGCTGAGGTATAGGAGCTAATTAAAAACCTAATAAAACAACATATAAATGAATGAATGAGTGAATGGATAATGTTCAGGTTATCCCTATGTTTAAATATATGTAACTTCCCTGGATTCCTAGGCTTTATTATAATAAACATGCTTACCTGCAAAATGAGCCTTCTACTACCCCCCCAGTGATTCTTTTACAGGTGGTAAGAAGCTAAGACCCTTTAGGAGCTTCAGGAACCACACACTAAAATATTGTTGTTCTTCACCTAGTGCTTGAAACTGGAGAAGCTGGACCACAGTAGATTTGGAAAAGTGGTGGGCTGGTTCTTTTTTGGGGAGACTCATGATTGGCACTTGTATCATAGTAGGTAATAATGACCAGAAGGATGAGGATTTAGGTAAGGCAAAGTCTTTGGTAGTTTCAGTGGCTATAAAGTGTCTGCTCTTTGTTCTCAGGGTAGGAGGGGAAGGTATGGTTGCTTCATGCTGGCTAGGCTCATTTTGGGTGGCAGGAGTCTTGGATGCATGAAAAATTTGAGCCCTGGGACAAAGGCATTCAGCAGTCCATGGAGGGTATAAGGATTGGAGAGCTTACTCACCTGCAGTCCACACAGAACAAAGCAGATTTTTACACGTGTGATTTTTAATCTGTTAAAATAAATCTAGCCCACATCCCTATCTCTCCCCATAAACATATATCCTCAGTGGGGGCCTGGAGGGGGGATATAACACAGTCAAAGAAAAGAGTCCAGTTCATTGCAGTGCAGATCTGACCGTGTGTCTTACTTTAAGAAGCCAATGGCAGGGCTCCAAAGGAAGAGACTGAAACAGTCAAAAGACAAATATAGTCAGTGATTTCAAATTCTTTTGTTTCCATGTCCCTTTTGCTGCCTCCAGTTATCTGTCTTTAATTCCTGAGGAAGGCTTTGTAGTGCTTTTACTTGTTATTGAATTTATATGGTATGGTTCCTGGCATATTTGCTCCCACAGTTTTTCTTTTTTTTTTTTTTTTTTTTTCTTNTGATTTTCTACGTGTTTCCCTCCTTAGCATATGGGTTTTAATAAAAGCAATTTCCAATATTGAATTTAGAAATGAAAGGGACCTTCCCCAAGTTTTAAGCAACTGTAAAGAAACAACAGAAATATAGAAGTATAAATATATAAGTTTATGTGTATAGATTCACATGCAAGTGAAGATGAGGAAAATCTAGAGACAGATTAGGTTTAGGAAGGATTCGGCAATATATTCAAGACTAGTGTGATAGGAAGATAAATTTAAATGTATAATAGATAACAATTTCCAAGTGATGTATTAGGATCAATGCAAACTTCTAAAGGAAATAAAGGAGAACTTTTTCATGGCTCTTAAAACCCTTTCTACATTTCTACTATTTAAAGGAAATGGAGGGGCACCTGTGTGACTAAGTATGTTAAGTGTCCAACTTCAGCTCAGGTCGTCATCTCACAGTTTGTTAATTCGAGCCCTGTATCAGGCTCTGTGCTGAGAGAGTCTGTGTCTCGCTCCCTCTCTGCCTTTCCAATAGTCACACACTCTCTCAAAATAAATAAATATTTTAAATAAATAAAGCAAATGGAGATGAGCTTGTAAAGCGGGGATTTATGAAAAAGTTTATATATATGAAAAGGTCATGCTGTGGAATAAATGGTTGTTTGTCTCTTCTCCTCAAGACCAGAAAGAGGGGCTTCAACAGGGCCCCTCTCAGAATGTCCTCACTTGATATTTGTCCCCTGTGGTTAAGGGCCCTAGGGAATTGTGTCTGAGTTAACCCTTCAGAAGACTAAACAGCCCCCGACACCATGAAACAGGGCTGATTGCAAATGGAAGAGTCACTGCACGCAGTCATTTCTGATGACAGATCAAATCTCATGCCAGAAATAAAACTGAGGATAGGCTTATCAGCCTAGGATCATTTCAGAAGGAATCCTATTCAAGAAACAGATTGCTAGGCTCAGGGAATCCCAGTAGCAAAATGCTAACAAATGAATGCCAGAAGGAGAAGTTTTGGGGAGATCGGGAGAAACAGCTGCAGATGTGGCAATTTTCATATCATGGAAGAACAGTCAGAAAGGGTTCAACCAGGATATGTCTAACAGACTTAAGAAAGTTCCCACAGAAGAAATGCCAGCTTTGAAAGTTTCTTGGAGGTGTCTGCCAAGTACCGACTCTCCCTATCTCCCCACTTACCCAGCCTCTCTTCTTGCCCTTTAAATCCTGTTAGTATCAGAACGAGCAGAGTAGTTAACTACCAAGTGAAGGAGATGATGAGTGAGAGGAGATAATGACAGGAAGTGAAGGATAGGTTGGATTTATGAGTGAAGTACTACATGGAATCAGCACAGCTTCATTAGTGATTAGATATGGGTACTGAAAGGGAAAGAGGGCAGAGGCAACATACAGATGTCTATTTTGAGCCCCTGGGTGGATGTTGATTTTGACCAGGACACAGAGAAGAGCAGGTTTAGTGGGGAAGAAAATGTGTTCTTTATGACTCTTGTTGGAATTTGAGCTGCTGGAGGGAGGTAGCCAATGGGATATATCATCTGCCGTATTGACATCATTCTAAGAATAAATGATTGTTGAAAACCATGACAAGGAATGAAATAATCTGGAAAGATGATAAACAGTGAACAAAGAAAAGGCTCTGCCCAAACCCCAGGGAAAGCCTTTGTTTAATTTAAGATGGATGTGGGGGGAGGGGGGGATGGGCATGGAGGAGGACACTTGTGGGGATGAGCACTGAGTGTTATGTGGAAACTAATTTGACAATAAACTATTTGTGTAAAAAAAAATTCTTTAAAAAAGAAAAAAATAAATAAAAAAATAAAATGTAGGTAATTTAAAAAAAAAAAAAAGGTGTGGGCAGAAAAAGAGGTACCAATGAATGAGACAGGAAGGACAATAAGGGGAAAACCAAACAAAAACATTGGTGGTGGTGTCCACGCTGAGAGAAATTTTACATCAGTGAGCAAGTAGGAAGACCTGAAGACTGCTTGGCTGCAAAGGAAAATGGAAATGTTAGAAGTGACTCTAATGCTTTTAGTGGTGGGTGGAAATGGAGGGAGCCTGGAATTATACTGACACCCACTCCCCCATGTGGAAAAAATGGTGCTGGAGGCCAGATCAGGGAGAAAATAATTATTTATGCTCTTGGCATCTTGTGTTTGCAGTGATAGTAATATCCATACTTTATATAATTTCTGCACCTATAAAATAACAACATTTTTATATATCCATAAATTATGTAAATAGTGATCTGGGCTTCTGGGTGAGTTAGGGGTGGGGGCAGTTTTCTTTATGAAATCTTATAACTTCTGTCAATTATTTCATGCACTTTGCTACTAAACTGTTTTTCTTTTGCTTTTTATCTCTCTTCCTGTGCACTCTTAAAAGCTCCTTACTTTAATCTATGACAGTGACCTTACAATGCACTTTATAATGCATGCGCCTTTAGATAAGGTGGATTTGTGATTTTTCTCGGCCTGCACATGAATCTTGAGGAGCCATGCTGTATTACTACAGTGGTCTGAGTCATTAAGATGGAATATTATTTAAATTCATCATTGTTCTAGACAGGCCTGAGCAACTTGACAGTGCCTACCTTTTGAAAATTTCCTCAAAATTAAAGATCTTATTTTGAAAAACACACTTGCACAAAGATAACTAACAGGCATCCCAATTACTTCTCTTTAAGGTAGACAAATCTATGCAGTTTTATTGGGAGAGTATGAATATAAATAACCATAGGGAAGCAATCAAACTAGGTTTAATGAAAAAACAGTTCTGTTAAATTACTCTTGATTCTTTTCAGCATGAAGGAGAGTTCATAGAGAAGGAAAACAGATAAGCTGCAAGTGGGAAAAGGGCAGTGTGTATCCCAAAGTTGTGTCCGTGGAAGCAAAAGTTTCTTCTAAACACTTCTTATCTCATGGGCACACATTTACAAGTTTGGCAGAGAAGAGAGAGCCTGCCATGGAGTAAGAAAAGGTATGGTCAGTGAAATAGGAAGAGAACCAGGCAAATATAGTGTTAGAGAAGCCATAAGAAGATGGTTTGAGCATGAATGGATGGCTGGGTGGGTGGATGGATGGATGGATGGATGGAAAGGTCATCTTTATCAAATGCTGCTAAGAAAAAACAACATGAGAACAGATAGATGACCATTTGTTTTGGCAAAATAGCGTCTTTGGTAGCTTTGATAAGAACTATCATAGTGCAGTGGTAAGTATGAAAGTCCAGTTGGTAATGGCAAGAAGAAAACCCAAGGCAGTAAGTACATCAGGGGCTTACTCAAATTTACTGAGGACTTTTTTGAATATAGCTGAGAAATGGGGTGGTTGGAGAAGGAGCTAGAGCCATACATATATGTATGGAGCATAAGAGAAGAAAAAGGGGGATTTGGGAGCTTCAGAAGGAGCACACATGTTCTTTCACTTTAAAATGATGAAAAGTAAAGTCAGTAGGTAAAGATACATGTAAGTTGGTAAAACTGGGTGATGGAAATATGAAATCATTCTCACCTGAATCTTAGTGGTGGATGCAGCAAGGTCATCAGCAGGGAGGAGACCAGGGAGCATATGCAATTTTTAATACAGAGGATGAATGATAGAATTGTCATCTCTGAGAATATGAGCATGCTAACCAATTATAAAATATGTTAGGAACAAAGGGAATAGACCCATTTTTGAGGATATATGAATATAAAGAACAAATCAAGCCAAACAAGATGCAAAAGAGCAAGTAAAGATATAAAGACTGATACTTTCCATTTTTTTAAATGTAGGACTAAAGCTAAATGTTTATGAGAATTATGGTGACAGAAGCTAAAATAAACCATGACAGTGCTGAATTAATATTAAACCTAACAAAAATCAGAATATGGAGATACTCAGAGAAAAAAAAGGCTAAAGTAAAAACAAACTGATTTTTCTCATCATTCATAGTGAAGCATCATGCTCTATCAATGAGAGAGAAATATATCAGCCCTTAAATGTATAAATATAAACACTTGAAAAATGATAAAGAAACTAAAATTATAAGGAAAATAAGATTTTGGGTACACCTAAGATGTATATATCTTACTGCACGTTAAGTTTTACCAAAAAAGTACCATAAAAATATTAAACTATAGTTAATTATATGCACCCTAAGCATAGTCTGTCTATAGATTATTAATTTACAATTCCTTAGGGGAAAAAAAGTAATGTGCAGCTATCCTCTGATAAACACCATGTCAGTGTTTACATGATCAAGTTTTTTGCAGAGCATCTAGTTTACATTCCTTGAAGTTGTTGGCATATGGATGACATGTTTCCTTCATTCCCTTAATAGATACAGGGTATGTCCTCTTGTTAAATGCCTTTCGAATTTTATTTCAGTTCTCTTGTTATATTTCAAACAATTTCATTGTTTTACTATATTACTGAAATTCTTCTTATTTGTATATATTTTAGTGTATAGTTATAAAAATTTGAATGGATAAATAAATTTTTATCCTATTTCTTCAGTTAACGCTATGTCATCAATACTTTTCTGAGTTTGTTTACAGATAATAATAGCTGCTATGCTGATATCCTTCATTTTGAAAATAATTAGGTTTCCAATTTGTGACTTTCAGAAAAATGCTACATTTCCCAACATAGAGCCTCCTTTTGTTGACATTATTCTTTGGTTACTTTTCTTTTTAGAAATGGGAGCATTAGATCAAATGACATGCACAGTGGCATGCTTTGAATGCATTTAGTCCAACAATATGGTCAAAGGTCCAATGTTCATAATGATGTAGTGAAACTAGAATTCCAGTAGATTGCCAGAGGAGGTATATTGGTAAAACTTTCAGAAAACAATTGGACTTAGTACTTGGATGGGAGTACTTGGATTGTTTTCCGAAAGTTTTACCAATATACCTCCACTGGCAATCTATTGGAATTCTAGTTTCACTACATCATTATGAGCATTGACCTTTGACTATATTGTTTGAATCAGTGAGGTATTCATTTCTTGTTTGTCTTTTTTTTTTAATGTGTATTTATTTATTTTGAGAAAGAGAGAAAGGGAGACAGATAATCCCAAGCAGGCTCCATGCTCAGAACAGAGCCCTATGTAGGGCTTGATCTCACAACTGTGAAATCATGACTTAAACCAAAATCAAGAGTCAGGTGCTTCACCGAGTGAGCCACCCATGTGCCTCTCTTCCTTGCCTTAATTCCTTAGCATCCTCACTGTCTGTTATTGTTAAGGAATGCATTTTTGAAAGTAAGAGGTAGTATCCCATCTTAGTATCTGTAGTTCTTTTTCTAGGCATTTTGTTCTTAAGCAAAGATTAAATGTCTAGTTCACTATTTGCTTTTTTTTTTTGAAATTTGTCGCATTATGTGCTGTTTTGGTCTGCTCAGTTTACAATGAGATTTATGGTAATGACTTTGTGCCCGTATTCTTGCTATTATGTTCGATACCCCATTCTTTCTTAGGACTCATGCTAGAGATCAAAGAATAGAGTAAATTTACTGTTATATCACTAGAGAACACAGTTAATTTCAGGGAAAATGTGACACACTAACTATTAGAGAATGACATACCTTTTATATGATGTGTGAAGATTTTCATTATGTGTATGTTATATGTATTGAAATTTGTCTTTTGTCAGCACAGTCTGAAATTTGAAGACAAAACTCAGTTCAGATCAAGTCCTTACCACTTCCTAGCATAGACAGATATTTTTCAAATTCTTGAGCTTTCATGTCAGTTAAATATGAAAAACTAGGCCCATCTAATATGGTTGTTTTGAGAATCAAATGATATTGTGTACAAAAACCCAATTACACTGGGTGGGGCACCATAAGTACTCAACAAATATAAATTATCTGGCTGTCTCCTCTTGATATGTGATGGAAAAGGCCAATTCCCATAGGAAGTAAGGGGCATGCACAAGTGGAGAGGTGCTAAAATGCACCTGAGTGACATTCTTCTTGTCAGCCCACAAGTCTTAGAGATTCGGCTGTGGAGGAGACCATCCTTCCTTCCAGAGACCAAACTTGCCTTCTGATCTCTGGGCGGTCAACTGACTTTTCTGCAGTTTTGCAACCCTTCTCCAAGGGGATAGGCTTAGAAATGTCAGTTAACCATCCCAATTCCTGTGTGGCAAAAAAACAAAAACAAAAACAAAAAAGTTAAAAGGCTAAATGTTTGACATGATAGATAGGATATAAGAGGGTAAGTAGTCAAACAAATGGGTAAATGTTGGTAGCCTTTTGGGTCCAAAGTCAGCAACTGGTACTTGTAAAATGTATCTATTGTTAGTATTTTTATTTGTATCTGTATTATTGTTTTTCTCTGATTCAATAAATTTTCTATATTTTCATAGTAATATGTCTTATTTATGGTAAATTGAACAAAGGGAAAGAATTGGTGCAGTTTTTCTTCAAAGCTTAATGGGAATTAGCCTACTTTGGGGGCTGCATGTTGCATCATCAGGAATATGAATGATAGAGCCCCACGCTTTGGAGGCAGAATAAGTAATATTTATCTAGCTGACCCCAATAAAAAATAGCTTCTCCTTCCTTTTTATTCAAGCCATTTTGTAGCTTGGGTAAGTTTGCTAATATACTGTAGAAAGATATTTCTCATTTGTATGATCACAAAGGCAAGTGTCTCCACACTGGGCATGTTTGAATTTCACCTACAGTTTCTTTTGTGGAATGGCAAATAACTGAGAAGCAATATGTGGTAAACTCTAATTGTAGTTCGGTTAGAAACTCCATCCTTTATATTTCCTGCAGCTTCTCCTTTCAATTATGATCACCCATCATTTCATCTTTGAAAGCCATTGTTTGATGTTCAAGCCTGAGCTTGAGAGAAAGCAGAAGTTGATGTCTGTAGTAAAAGTTGTTGCTGAAAAAAAGAGTCTAGGGTGAGGTTATTTTAGATAACATGCTTATTTATTATTCATCTGAACATTGTTAGAAATATTTGTTTTTCTATTTAGGATTCATTTACATAAAATAATTGAATAAAACAACTTAGATTCAACATAAAGGCAAGAAAAAAGTTACTAAGTTGTTTCTGTATCTGGAACCAGGTCTTATACAAATGGTACACTTGAAAGGAAAGGACATTTTCTTCTGTATTTTTAATTAAAAATTTTTTAAATTAATATACACTTTTGAACATATTTAGATTTATAGAAAAACTGAGTCGAAAGTACAGAAAGTTTCCATATGCTCCTTACCAGTTTTACCAGTTTTGCCTATTGTTATCTTGCATTAGTGCAATACATTTGTTAAAATTGATAACACAATTTATTAATAATGTTAAAAGTAAGCATTATTATTTCTTAGGTTTATTTATTTATTTTGAGTTAGAGAGAATGCAGGTGGGATAGGTGCAGGGAGAAAGGGAGAATCTCAGGCAGGCTGTCAGAGCAGAGCCCGACATAGGGCTCCAACTCATGAAACTGTGAGATCATGACCTGACCTGAAATTAAGAGTCAGATACTGAGCTGACTTAGTCACACATGTGTCCCTAAAGTAAATGTTATTATTAAGTAAAGTCCATAGTTTATATTAGTTCATTCTTTGTGTCATATATTCTACAGGTTTTGACAAATATATAAGGATGTATATATAATCATATAGAATAGTCTCCCTACCCAAATATTCCTTGTGCTCTGCCTATACATTATACATTATATAGTATGTCGACTTTTAAGATTGGCTTCTTTTACTTAGTAATGTATATTTAAGTTTCTTCTATGTCTTTTTATGGCTTGATGGCTCATTTATTTTTAGCTTTAATAATATTACATTGTATGGATGCACCATGGTTTTTTTATTCATTCACCTATTGAAGAATATGTTGGTTGGTTGTCAGTTATGAATAAAGCTACTCGAAGCATACATGTAGGGTTTCTATATGGGCATAGTTTCCAACTCATTTGGGTAAGTACCAAGAAGTATGATTGATGGGTCACTCTAATACTTCCTGATTTCAGGACTGACTGTAAAGCTATAATAATCAAGACCGTATGGTATTGGGGAGAAAATAGACAAATAGACCAATGAAACAGACTTAATAGCCTAGAAATAGACACATGAAAATATAGTCAACTTACTTACATAGGGCAAAGACAATTCAATGGAGAAAGCATAGTCTTGTTAGCAAATATTGCCAAGAGTTTTCATCATGAATGAGTATTGGATTTTGTCAAGTACTTTTTCTGCACCTGCTGCTAGGACCATACAATTTTTATTCTATACCTTGTTGATTTGTTTGATTACATTAAACTTTAAATGTTGAGTTAATCTTGCATATCTGCAATAAATTATGGTATGTAATTCTTTTAACACATTGCTGGAGTTGATTTTCCAGTATTTTGTTGAAGATCTTTGGAACCCTATCCATGAGAAGTATGGGTTGTCATTTCTTACATTTCTTGTATGTCATTTCTTACAAGAAAGACATACAAGAAAGTATGTCTTTCTTGTAATGTTTTTGGTGTTGGTCTTAAGATAATTTTGGCCTCCAGATAAGTGTGCAAATGCTCCTTTTGCTTATACTTTTTGGAGGAGGTTGTGGAAATTTGGTATTTGTTTCTTCAATTAGTATTTCTTCCTTAAATGTTTTATATAATTCACCAATGAGCCCATATGGGCCTGGTACTTTCTGTTTTGGAAAGTTATTAGTTATTTTTTCATGTTTGTATTTATTTTTGAGAGACAAAGAGAGACAGAGCATGAGCAGGGGAGGTGCAGAGAGAGAGAGGGAGGCAGAATCCCAAGTAGGCTCCAAGCTCTGAGCCGTCAGCACAGAGCCTGACACAGGGCTTGAACCCATGAACTGTGAGATCATGACCTGAGCCAAAGTCAGATGGTTAACCAACTGAGCCACCCAGGTGCCCGATGAAAGTTATTAGTTATTATTCAACTTAATATATATAGAGGCTTAATTAGATTATTTATTTTTCCTTTTGTGAGCTTTGGTAGGTTGTGCATTTTAAGGAATTGGTTCATTTAATCTTCATTTTCAAATTTATGAGCACAGAGCTGTTCATAATACTTTCTAATTATATTTTTAATCATCATAGGGTAAGTAATATCACCCTTCTTTCATTTATGGTTTTTAATTGTCTGTCTTCTCTCTTTCTTTCTTAACCTGACTAAAGGTTTATCAACTTTATTGATCTTTTCAAAGAACCAGCTTTTTGTTTAATTGATTTTCTCTATTGATTTCCTTTTGTCAATTTCATTTCCTACCCTAGTTTTTATTATTTTTTCCTCTGCTTACTTTGGACTTTAAATATTCTTCTTTTTCTTGTTTGGTAAGAGGGAAACTTAGATTATTCATCTTAGATTTTCTTCATATATATATATTTCTCTGAATCCTACAGATTTTGATAAGTTGCATTTTTTTTTTCATTTAGTTCAAAATGTTTTTGAATTTTTCTTAAGACTTCTTCTTTGGCTCATTTCCTATTTGAGAGTGTGTTACTTAGTCTCCAACTATTTGGGGACTTTCTAGGTATCTTTATGTTAATTGATTTCTGTTTCAATTCCATTGTGATCTGAAAGCTTTATCTGATTTATGTTCTTTTATATTTATTGAGATATTTTTACGGCCCCAAATGTGGTCTATATTGGCGAATGTTTCAAGTGAGTTTGAAAAGAATATGTTATCTGTTTCTGTAAGATGGAAGTATTCTGTAGATGTCAATTAGATCATGTTTGTTGATTGTGCTGCTCAGTTCAAGTATGTCCTTTATTGATTTTCTACCTACTAGATCTGTCAATTACTGATAAGAAAATGTTGAAATCAACTCTAATAACAATTTTATCTATGTTTCCTTGAAGTCGTATCCTTTATTGCCTCAGATAGTTTGGCATCTATTGCTAGGCAGTTAAACATTAAAGTCTGTTAGGTCTTCTGGAAGAATTGAGCAGTTTATTCATATGCAGTATCCTCTGTATTCCTCATGATTTTTCCTCCTCTGAAGTCAGCTTTGTCTAAAAATTAATATAGTGAATCCAACTTTCTTTTGATTAGTATTAGAAGGTATTAGTATTATCTTTACCCATCCCTTTACTTTTAATTTATCTATGTCTCTATATTTAAAGTATATTTCTTATACATATTACACAGTTGGGAGCTTGTTTTCCACTCTGACAGTCTCTATCTTATTTTGCAGGGCATTAACATACCCTTTTAATTTGTTTTTGACTATTTTTAAGTTTTAAGAAATGTTTAAAATTTGTAATTCTTAGTAGGAAAACATTATCTGAATGAATACCCTAATAGCAAACCACTATAAAATGTTTTGGTTGCATGATAGGGATTATCTTCATTGTACCCCAGTTTTCTTCATCAGAAGGTCAAGGGTACACTGGTTTGTATTATTGCAACATCTGTTAGGTGGTCTAAGTTGCTTTTCCTTTAAAAAAATGGCTTTATTTGTCAGAAAAGCACTGTGTTTGATGAGATTCATAACCTTTGGTTTGACCTGATACTTTGACATTTTTGCTGAGTTCTGGATCACATCCTGGAGGGTTGCCATACCTTCTGGATTGCTCAGGGCTGCAAGAACTTCTGGATCACTAAGAATTTTGAGCCTGGGCATTCCTGACATTCCAGGCATGTCCCTTTTTAATTCCAGGTATTCCTCTAAGAAAATTACCTGGCATTCCCCTAAGAAAGCCACTAGGAAAAGAGCCAGTCTGAGCTACTGATTGTCATCTTCCTTCCTCCCTCCCTCCCTTCCTCCCTCCCTCCCTTCCTCCCTCTTTCCCTCTCTCCCTCTCTCTCTCTCTCTCTCTCTTTCTTTGTTTCTTTCCTATTCTTTTTCTGCTTTTCTGGCTTTAAATTAGAAGTATTAGTGCTCATAAATAATTTCATCTTTTCTATTCCTTCATTTTTGAGAGAGAAAGAGTGAGAGAGAGCGTGAGGGTGAGCCAGGGGCAGATAGAGAGAATCCCATGAGAGGCAGAGAGAGAGGAAGAAAAAGAGAACCGCACAAGGGGCAGAGAGAGTGGAAGAGAGAGTACACAGAGCCTGAAGTGGGGCTTGAAAGGGGTGCTTGGGTGGCTCAGTTGGTTAAGCTTCCCACTTTGGCTCAGGTCATGATCTTACAGTTTGTGAGTCTGAGCCCCACGTAAGGCTCTGTGCTGACAACTCAGAGCCTGCTTCAGATTCTGTCCCCCTCTCTCTGCCCCTCCCTTGCTCATGCTCTGTCTTTCTCTCTCTCAAAATTAAATAAACATTAAAAAAAAATTAAATCTTTAAATATGAAGTGGGGCTTGAACTCGCTCAAGTTTAATAATTTCATCTTACCTCAGCATATCTCTCTCTCTCACACACACACACACACACACACACAATTTAATTCTTAAAGTACTTGCCTTTGAGTTTGCAACTAATCCGAATCCTCTTTCAGATAACAACATACTGTTTGCTGTAGCTATAGGTGTTAGAGCCCACAATTTCCTCTGGTGTCCTTTTTTTTTTTTTTTAATGTTTATTTATTTCTAGGAGACAGAGAGAGAGACAGCGTGAGCAGGGGAGGGTCAGAGAGAGAGGGAGTCACAGACTGAAACAGGCTCCAGGCTCCAAGCTGGCAGTCAGCACAGAGCCCGACACGGGGCTCGAACCCACGAACCGTGAGATCATGACCTAAGCGAAAGTCGGACGCTCAACCGACTAAGCCACCCAGGCACCCCTCCTCTGGTGTCCTTGATTTGTCTCCCGCATTATACAAACACCTTACCAATGTGTGGGGGAGGTGACATATTCTATAATCCTATGAGTACATCTGTCTTTTAGTGCATCTTTGGCTCTGAACTCTGGGACTTTGCAAGTGAGTCTCGGTTTCTTTCTCCTACTTTAGGTGGGGCAGGAAGGCAAGAGGAAGCTCATGTTGAATATTTCCTTTCCTCCACAAAGGTTAATCTGGGCCAAACTGGGTATTTTTCTTCCTCCAGGTCACTTAGGCTCTGGCATAATAGTTTCTCTTTAGGCTTTGGGCATCTTTCAGAATAACTTCCTCTCTGCCTTCTGGAAGCACCAAGGAATTTTTTCTCCAGTCTTCACTGTGAGAATTTTGGAGGTAAAACTTACAAAAAAGAAGGGTCTCTATGATTGGACTTCCCTGGCATTTTTAATTCTCAGGTTTATACACACTTAGCCGCAAGCAACTTATCACATCTCGTTTAAGGTTTCCTACCATAGCAATCTTGTTGATTTTAATTAATAATTTACAAATTACATTATTATAATGTCCCTTCCCTTTCTTATGATGGGCTCTCATTATCACTTCTGTCCTAAGATTTTACCATATGCTATTTGCAACTTTACAACACTAGAAAAGGAAGCCAACTCTGAAGGTATGCCAGGAAATAAGATTTGAAGAATCAGAGTGACCCATTCAAAAGTCTCTGTAATAGGCTTCATAAATTTCTTGGCTTTTTATTTGTAATTATTTTATATTAAATTGGAAGAGAACCAGATTCAATCCATGATAGAAGGCGGTGCCTCTCAAAGTATGCCAATGCCTGGCCCACACTTTGATTAGTACTGGTTTGGTATGTGACATCGCAACAGTGAGTGTTAAGACTCACTCTTGTAGGCAAATCTGAGAAGCATACTTAGCACTGTCTATCATTCAAAACAACAATATACTCAGAAAGAAATGTTTATCTTTTCTACTTTATAACTGCAGGAGTGTTATTTTCTGTACCAGAATAATGGTGACAATCAATTGGGAAAATGACAAAATAACTTCGACTTAAACATTGAAGGGTTATATTATGCCAGTGCATTGTGTTTTCTGAAAAAGAAGAGCAAATTGCAAAAAAATTATTTGAAAAACTCACGTGTTAACAGTCAAAAATCGATCCGGTAATTGAAATTCTGGTAATGGAAACCCACTACACCTTACCTCAATAAAAAGCCGATGAAATTTAACTAAGGTAAAATTCAATTATTTTTTTCATTGTAAATTTAAGAAAAAGTCAAAAGGATGAAGACTTTATCTCACATCTCTGATATACCTAGAATATTAGTTTTCTGTTAATATTATGACAAATTACCATAAAGTTAGCAGCTTAAAATAAAACATTTATCATCTAATAGTTCTCTAGATTAGAAATCTGGGGCCTTGGCTGGCTTGTCTGCTCAAAGTATTAGAAGACTGTAATCAAGGCCTCTGCCGGCCTAGGCCCTTAACCTAGAGGCTTTGGAAGCTCTGCTTTCAGGTTGTTTCAGGTGGCTGGTCAATGTCACTGCATTGTGACTGTAAGGCTGAGGTCACTGTTCCTTTGCTGGCTGTCACCTGGAGCCTCTCTCACCCCCTGGCTGTCCTGCTTCTTGATCTCTAAACCAGCAGTGGTGCTTCAGATCTCTCTTCAGATGTCTCCATACTTTACTCACTCATTTCCGGCATCTCTTCTGCCTCTCATATGAGAAAGTTCTCCACTTTTAATTGAGTAGACTTATAAGTAACTACATTGGGCCCACTTGGATAATAATCTCTTTAACTTTAAGGTCCATGGATTCTACCTGAAAATTTCCTTTTGTCATGTAAAGTAACATTCAGAGGCACCAGGGAATAAGTGATGGCTATCATTGGGGCATTCTGCTTCTTATCACATTTTAATGTCCCTCAATTCTGTTATATTTAATATATTAGCATATAATTCCTGAAAAATAGAATGGTTTATAATTAACATTTTTTACTAAACAGCATGGGTGACATCTTTACATATTTTGAAATAATCCGTTCAATCCTCTTTCTAGGTATTTGTTTCAAACACATTGGTATAATTTTGGTTCTAGCATTGAAGATAATTTCACATCTATAGTAAATAAACCACAGAAATTCAGAATGACTTACCATAGTAAACTTTTGTCAGTTTCAAGGTTGGTGGTACAAAGCCACTTTTACTAGTTCATATTCCTTTTTGTTTTCTTGAGAGGGAGAAAAGGGACATGGCTTTCATGCTGGGAGATGTGCATGACTTTGGTCTGAATGTCATTCAGGGTATATACCTCTTGAACAGAAAAAGATTGAGAAATTTTGCTCTGGCCTAAACAAGGTACAGATTTTAAAGACTGTGCTGTATTCCATTATGAGGGGGGACAAATATTTTAACCAAACGTATATTTTTGAGGATAATTATATATTTGTGTACAACTCAATCATGTTTTAAACATATAGCTACAGTAGGAAAACTACTAGGACCAAAATATTAATATTTTAATAATTAAGAATATTTATTGTTAAATTGCTACCCAGAAATAATATCCTACTTTAAATTCCCATCAATATCCTACAACAATGTCTATTTTATTATGTCATCACCAGAATAAATGATGAATATATTTTCATTATACTGGGTGATGGTTTCTAAATTATTTTAAGTCTTATTATTTAGCCCTTTGTCAATATATTCCGTTTTCAATGAATTTTTATCTGGAATGAATTTGTCTTCTCTTAAAATTTTTAACATTTTGTGTGCTCGCTTCGGCAGCACATATACTATAATTTTTAACATTTTCTTTCCCTCTTGTTTCCTTTTTCTTCTTCTATGTTTTTATTCAAAAATTACTATAGGACTGGTTAAAAAATTACATAAGGTAAAAATGAAAATAGTATTAAATAAAGAGTAAACTTGCTTCTCATTCTGGACCCCAAAATAGAAGCAATTGCTGTGAACGGGGTCTATTGCAGCGAAATACAAATATTTTTGATTTAGTGAAAACACATGTGGTATTAATTTATCATGAGGAATAATGCCACAGGTACTAAAAATTCTCAAAATGGATATCACTGAAAATTTTCCTATGCACAAAAGTCTAAAATGAATGGATTTTCTTTCTTTTAAAAAATGTCTGATTTTAAATGAAGTATACTGTTTTTATTTATGAATTATTGGCATTTTCAAAGTCGCTTCAGAACTTTGTTCTTAGATATACTATAAGATTTTTACACTGTCCTATTTTTGTAATGTATGTTTGAAATACGTATGCAGTGCTGATAAGCCTACATTTCCCAGCTGGAGCGTTTGACATTGAAACTATGTACTAATGTTCTAAAATATGTTTCTGACTCGAAAGGTACTGCTTAGCATTGCTGGGTGCTGCAGGATATGTTTTGTGGCCAGGAAGCATGAAGCATTACTAATATCTCCTAGAATATAAAATGAGTTTGTTTTCCAAAGTCAGTGTGATGGTAGGTCCTTCAGAATTTCTCTATAGCTGTTTAGAACACAGAGTTTTAGTCCAGTAACTTGGAAAGTGAGATTTAACAGCTAGGCTGTTGACAGTGTTGTTGCTCAGTAGATTAAAACCCAAACTTGTCACATGCAATTAGGGGTGAATATTCTTTAATCGTACTTCCCAATTAGTCTTTGAGAAGCTACATACAATTCAGGGTATACTTTGTGAAATATTCAGAAACATCAGTATGGTTAATCATTGTATGAAATAGTAATGCATGTATTATAAAAATATGTCTATTTTTAAGTGCATGTAGTTCTTCCTTTGATGCATGTAATATTTTTAACAGCTCATATCTATAAGTTGAGTTAGTTATATTTGAATATTCAGTCAGTCACTAGGAAAACACAGAAGGGGCACCGTTATTTTAAGAGCAAACTGTCTTGGGCCACCTTACGAAACAGTTATTCTTCGTAGGAGACCAGTTTGAAAACTTTTATTCTAATGCAGACATGTAGAGCAGCACTTTCCAATGAGTTTGGCATGTTTATGCTCTATTCACTTTAATTTTGTTTATTTCAAAAATTTTGGGCAGAGAAGTACAAACGCTAGAGTTTCATGCCAGTTGCCAGAATTAATTTAAACAAATTGGAAAATGTAAATAAATTAACTTTTTAAAAGTCAAATTGAACTTAATAAGCATTTGTTAGCTCCAACTTTATGCCTTAGAAGAAGAAATCATTAACAAAATAATCAGTACTTATTGAGCATTAACTGTGCTTTATTATGATAGTTTTAACAGTGAGGAAACTGAAACTAAGGAAAATGAAATAACTTACATGAAATTTAGAAGTTTGGAAGTGAAAGAAGCCAAGATTTCAGGCTCATATATGTTTGGAGCTCTAACTTAATCATTTTTCTATCTCCTATGGAACCACCCATTTTCTCCCCTTCCTTTTTATCCCTTTTCCTATAAGCAGTGATTCTCAGAATTTAATCTGCTCCGAACCTCCTAGAAGGTTTGTGTATAAAATGCAGATTGCTAGATCTTACTGCCAGAACTTTAGATTCTGTAGTTGTAGGTGGGTGCTGATAACTTATATTTCTAAAAATGACAGTGACCTTAATACAACTTATCCAGGGACCACACTTTGAAAACCACTGTGTTTTAGTGTTCCTAATGTTTATGGATAAACAGGTGGTGCCCATTGTTAGAGGTCTATTATTATTCTATACACCTGTTTTGATTAAGCTAGATTTGGAAATCTGTGAGTCCAGATGTCATTGATTTGAAGATGATGTTAAATATTCTAGCACCTTCTTAAAGCTCTTGTTAATTACCTATCATGTAAAAGTCCTAATTGATTAATTTATTATTCATTACTCTAGCTGTGCAGAGCCATTCAGTCTAGACATAGTTTGTGAATTTACAAATGTATCCTAGAGAATTCACTGATTTATTATCAGGTTATAAGAAAAAAATAAAGGAAAATAGCTATATAGCCAAGAATATATCTAGAGTCTTCCACTGCAGACATAGGAAAAGAACTCTATTCAGTTATATATACTCAGTAATTGGTATTTCTTTATTTCCATTTCCTCATTGTTGATTGTATGTTCTTTCTTTATTACTTCACCTATAGACTATTCATAGTTTACAACATCTTTAGTATTGCCCTTTTTAATATATACATTTCAGGTATACTTATTTCTACAAGTAAACACTTTCTTGTAGTGTTGTCTTAACATACTCAACAAAACATTTAAGAATAACCATGTGGTTTGCCTCAAGTCTATTCTTGGCAGATTTTTAAATTATTTTAGCAGGAAGCACAATGCTATGCTCAGTAGATGCCACTAGACATTGTGTTTTTGTGCCAGGTAGGATCCTTCACTTTTGATAGTGACTAATAAATTTCAGGTTCATCTTATTATCACAACTGAAGAAAGAAATGCCAAAAATCTGGGGAGGGGGTGGGTCTGATAAAATCTAGCCATGTAATCTCTGAAGAGGGAGATGTGAAAGGGAAAGGAATTCAGGTTAGATGTACCATAAAACAGAGAGACAGGCAAACAATCAAAAAAAAATTCCTTGATGCTGATTGCCTGAGTTTCCTTGCAACTAACCATCAGTGTCAGACAAAAAGGCTAGTGAGAATGCCAGGAAGGTTCATTAGATATTATTTTTAAATACTAGTGTACTTAGCCTCAAAGTTGCTTTTAAACAGGTCACACCTATGCTACATGCACACACACATTAACTATACAGACACACACACCCGCATACACACACACACACATAAGTGCCCATGTGCAAGCACATAGTAAAAACCTCCAAGGAAATGTCCTTCAACATGTTTTTTAAAAATCCATTATCATCTCCATTATAGAAAACACCATTGCCATAGCAACTTGAAAGCTATTGGCATTCAAAATTAAAACAACCCACCTCTGTACTGATTATTTTATTTTCCTATCACATGGATTTAATAAGATGCACTAATTTTTGTTTGTTTCATGCTGAAGGAGGTAATACTCATGATACAAACTTGAGGAACAGATACCAAAATTTCACTCATTCAGAAAGAAGTGGTTTTTAATATTGTTCATTTCTGTGCAGTTTTTCCTGCATGTCCCAATTTATATTAAACCCATTTGCTCACCACATAGGCAAGCTGAATGTTGCCTGTGGCCAGAAGTAATGATATGAGCACTTTTTCCTGTCCTCTTAACCCCAGCCTTTCATGGAAGGAAACTTACCTGAGATCAAATCGCAAGGCTGAACAAATGTATCCTTCACCTGTTTGTCCCAGCTCAGAACACCACTTCCTGCATGAAGCTCTTTCTGATAAATCATTCTACTCTTCTACGCTATGTTCTCCACCTTCTCTTGCAGCATTTTTTATTATCATACAGTATTCATTAAAACTCTGTAACAGTATGTGTAATGTCTGACACCCATAGATTATATCTTTCTTGAACTTTTCCTTCTATTTCCTGTAGTCAGATGTCTCTCCTTATTTCCATCAATACCTTCCAGGCATAGGGAGGAAGAAAGCTGATTTTCCTGCAGACTGTCACAGGCCTAACCCTCTGTTAGGCATGTGTCTAGTTATCTTTCTTAATCTCTGCAGAGTCAGATAAGGAACAAATTATTTTCACTTTATATATGAAAAAATTGAAAGCTTGAGAGGCTAAGTAGGTTGTTTAGATGAGAAGATTGAAGATAAAGAATACTTCTATGAATACATATTGAAGGATTGGGAATCCCCCGTTTTGCAGAGTGCCTTGGTGGAGGGGAGACTCTGCCAAAAGACGCAAGGACAGAGGCTCTGCTTGTGAAAGCTTGGAGGAAGACATTCTGCATGCACACATACACGTGTACATACATGCACATGCATGCATGCATGCAGAGGCAACCAAAGTTTGTACAGAAGGATGAAACACAAAGGAAGGAGGAGTCTGAATTCAGTAAATGCATAAGGAGAAAAGAGGGAAAGGACCTCTCGGGAGGCTTGCAAGGCTGGAACATAAACATCTTGCTGGGGGCTAGTAAAATCATGCCCTGCGTAATAGACTTCTTTTGATTACCCTCTCTATGAAATCTCCCTGTGAAGTCTAAAAAGAAAACCACAAAGTGCTAGGAGAAATGAGATTTCTTATGAAAAGCGATGTCAAAGTGAGGTCCCTGTACAGCTTGGCATGAGACCAAAGCAAGACATAGGGCAGAGTCTCATAAGTATGGGGGTGTTGCAAGGCCACTTGGCGTGGAAATCATGGTTTCTTCCTCTGCATCATGCAAGTGTTCCCTCAGGTCTTCCATTCTATTCAGGGAGTTTGTTGATGCAGGGAGCTAAGATGCATCTATCTACACTGGACACATGTGTCTAATGTGCTGTGAGGTTGCTTAATTCAGATTATTTGCTGCTTCTCATTAAGTAGTCAACTAAAATAATACATTGTTGGGGAGAGAAGAATATTTCTAAGAACTCTCGTGGGAACCTGTGTCTTGGCCATGAAGTCTACCAGTGATCTGTGTCTCCTGCTCATCGGGGCTGCTGGGGCCTCTGTGGGTCTATGCTCTTGCAGTGTTTTAGATAGATTTCTTCCAAATCGCTCCATTTTCTCTAACGGGCCAAAACATTATTGTGATTAATTTGACTATAATTGAGTTTTATTACAAGAGTGACATTTGTCTTTGACTTTGGCAGGAAGCTTGCCTCTTTGTCATCATCATCTCTAGCCAGCCAGCCAGAACTGTGGTGCCAGACGTTGCACAGCCGACAGTCAGCCTAACCAGACTGAACGTGTGTGCGCACGGGGACGGTGGCAGGAAAGCGATGGGAAAATGAGGAGGGAGGAGAAAGAGGTCTTTATGCACAGCGTTGATCCAGTGGTCATCAAGAAATAGTCAAGACATGACAACCATAAGTTGAGCAAAATGATAACACTGTGGTGATTGCCAGATAGTTTCTATTTAGCGGTTTAGGAAGGAATATGCCTACATCACCTTGAACCTGTTTCACACTGTTTACCCTGAGATAAACCAATGAAACGTTTAAAAAACAAAATACGCCGATGCCTCATTAATATGCCAGTATATGCATTCTTCAGCTTGAATTATGTGTTATCACCAAACCTGGCAGGAAAATAAACAAAAGGAATGAATATGCCACTCACAGTAGGAAAAACAAATTACAGATAAAAATAAATAACTATGTGAATAATTCCAATACCAAACTTTAGGGAAGCCATATTGATATCGTAAAATATTTATTCACGAAACTCACGTGTTCAGAGAGTTTTAGTGTCATATGATTAGGATATAATTTTGACTATTAAAAGCATGATATTCAATGATACAATGCCAATTTTGCACTCCATAGTAAAGTGTAACAATTTTCACATACATGTTTGCACTCTGCTTATAACAGAGCACAATTTTAACAGTGTCTTTATCTGGAAAGATAAAGAAATTGTTCTTTTCTTCTTTATTTTATTCTAATTTCCAAATGTATGCCGTATTTTCTAAAATTTATCCATAATAAAGTACAATTATTTATAATTTGTAAAAATGTATTAAAAAGCAGTACAAATCAAAGATTTTATTATTCTCTACATAAGTTAGGAGAGTTGGAGCCTTGACAGGTTTGGAACTTAAAGCATTGTCTCTTCAAGGTTTCTCTGTTGCTCTAGTTGAAGACCTACTGGCTGGTATAAAGTCAGACCCGCTGGATGGTGGTGAGAAACAGGTCCCTGGGCCCTTCTCATTTGTTTCTCAACAAAGCTCAGTATGGAGGCCGTGGAGACAAACAGTCCTAGAGGAAACCTCAGCTCTGACAACTAACCTCCCCTATCATTGGCATGATTTTTTCCAAACCTCAGGTTCCCCGCCTTGGAATGAGATTAGTAACTACTTTATGGAGATGTGATCAATAAATGGCTGGCTGCATATAAACAGCAGAATGGCTGAGGCAGAATAAATGGTACTTGTCAGGTATTAGTATCATCTGAGATTACACATGGTTATTCTCCCAGAAGACAGAGATCCCAGTAAAAAGCCATTAACACTTTCTCACTGACTATAAAATAAAATTGATCCGATTTACTTAAAGGAGTTTAGACTGGGATGAGGTAATAAAAAATCTCATTTCATTGTCATGGGAAACCTAAGATGAAGCCATCCTTCCTAACCCCCTTTCAGAGATGATGGAAAAGAAGCTTGGTTAATCCCCAAGGTCACACAGCTACTCAACAGTACTGTAATGTTGCAGGCTCAGGCATTTCTGACACCAGCATCCAGATTTTTCATAGCTACTGCAGCCAAAAACTGACTCAAGTCTGTAAGTTCCCAGCATATCTGTATGTCTATCTTGCTTACTTATAGCCTGAACCATGGGTCGGTGAAAGAGAACCCAAGTATTAACCATTGTTCACCATGTACCTTGTTTCCGACCACAAGCCACGTGTCTCTCCAGGGTGTGAGAGGGAGGATAGGATTTTCCAGTTCTTCTCCCCATGTGGGTCAACAGATGGTCAAAAATGGCCATGACTGAGAAACGGCTAAACACATTTAACGTTTGTTCAGAAACTACTCTGTAAGGAGGTAAAATTTTATGTCATCTCTGGCATTTCCTTTTACTAAAATATAATTAAGCATTTAAAAAGCCAGTAAGTACCTGAAAAGTTAGCTGTTATTTATATTAGCTATGTATAAAGGCAGTGGTATTTCTATACAGTGATGATGGTTCTTCTTGAAATTATTATTGAGAAAAAAACATTTAATCCTTCTGAAAATTACAAGATGGCCCTTGGCGGCATAGGGGTAGGTGGGATGGTGTTAATTTATTAGTATTTGGGGAAAAGATACAGAGAGAGTGTCACAATGGATTTGATAAATGTTATTTACTCAAGATAGATACCATGTTCATCCATGAATTCCACCTCCTTTCCTACTGTAGTTTTAAGCCTAACATGAGATATTATGCATGTGTTATCTTTCTACCCTGTGATGTCTGTGCTAGGACATTCTTTAATCATTGTCATTCATTCTTTTATTTGACTAAGAACAGTTGGTTCACCCAGATTGTAACTAATCATAATGATAACATTAACTGGATTCCAGACATGTTATTGTCTCTCGTTATGCTACTTCAGCAGGTAGAGAAGGACTTTGAAAAGTTGACATTGCTAAGATCCTTACTTTTAAAGTTTGGGAGTGGAGCTTAAGCATTCTGGAACTCTGATGTTCACACTGGACTGTCCAGGCAGTCCTCAGCTCCAGGCTGCTTCTAGAAGAGCTCCATGGAAAGTCTGTGCTTCTGTGTTATTGCCCATGGCAAGCCCTCCCAAATCTGCCCGACTCTTCTGTCTTTCCTCCAGTGTGGACTCTCAGCCAAATTTGTTCTTCTCCTCGTTCCCAGGGGTTTCAGAATTTTACTTGCTTCTCTCCCTTTCATCCTTCACACACACATTATATTAACCATCATATTAGATGTCAGGGATGGATACAGGGTCCAGCAAGATAGACGCAGGCCCAGCCTGTTTGGAGTTCTCAGCCAGATCATAGCACAGTCACAGTGAAGCAGACCGGCCTAACATGGCTTACAAAGCAGGAAGGAAAGTGGAAGAGGGAGAAATTTTCAAAATAGAACATTTTATTTCCAAATTAGGCAATGGCCTTTGAAAATAATTCTGGAAACTACTTTTAAGCATATAATCTCTGCCCAGTGTTTTGGGATGCATCTTCGTCATGTGCACAGGATAGAAGTCTCAGCTCCAGCCAAAACAACTCGTACAGTGGCCCTGTCCGGGGCTGCTGTGTTCATTTCCTCCGTAATTGTATGTGATCCTGTTTTCAGGAGCAGGTACAATAGGGAAGGGATTCAGAAAGCTTCCTGAGCCACACCAAAGCATTCACACTCCTGCTTGGACTCTCTTGAATACTTTTTCTTTTTAATGTTTATTTATTTTTGAGAGAGAGAGACCGAGAGAGACAGGGAGCAAGAGCAGGGGAGAGGCAGGGTAGAGATAGAGGAAGACACAGAATCCAAAGCAGGCTCAAGGCTCTGAGCTGTCAGCAGAGAGCCGGACATGGGGCTCAAACACACAGACCTCAAGATCATGACCTGAGCCGACGTTGGATGCTTAACCAACTGAGCCACCCAGGCGCACCCTCACCTGACTACTCTTCCTGATAGTTACAAAGAACTGAACTGTCAGGGGCTTTAAGACACAAATACCTGTCATTTACTTCTGACTTCACCACTTTAGTTAACACCTTCATGCTTTAATTTCATCATATTAAATCTATATGTGGATAAGTAACAGACCTTTACAGTATTATTTTAACATTTAAATGAGATAATACATGTAAAAATCCTCCAGCACATAGTATGTATGAATATTATATTTTTACTTGGTCTGACTTTGGAAAAAGTTGATTCTATGTATTTTATTCAAAACAACAAGAAAATCACCTGTCTTCATAAATTTTGTATTTTCTTGCATTGCTATACACCTCATGTTTGAAGCCACAAGATTTATATTTGCAAGAGAAACTCTTTTGCTCTGTCTCATCCTCATTAATACCACATTTTCCCTCCCTTACTTTTTTTTTTTTTAAATCGTTAACTGTTCTTATTTTTCCCTGGCGGCAAAATCTGGTGATTCTCATCTTTAATCATGAGCAATTAAGTCACAGTGAAATATCTCTGTACCTCTGGAATGCATAGTAGCCTCATATTCTGCCTTATGCACGTGAGAATATAAGATTCAGAATAAAATATTTCCCAATTAAGGATGTGTTGAATAATTTTTTAAATTCAGTGTTTTTAACAGCTTTTTATTGCAGAGAAATATAAACCTAAATTTGCCATTATTTCGACTGTTAAATACATACCAAGATATACATGTATAGGTGCAAATATATAGTGTTAATGTAAGTTTAATATTAAAATAATCATAACGTACCAGGTGGACATTTAAAAAACATTTTTATAAGCAATAAATGTTAATAGAATGCTTAATAAACTTCTAGAATATTAGATCCAACTTAGTACTTAGGAACCACCAACCCTTCATTAAATTCATGAAAGGTCTCTATGTATAATATGTACATTTACTAATGAATTTTTTTGAACCTGAATACATTATCAAGAATCCCTAGATCAGTGAGCTTCAAAGGACCTTAAATGTCTTTCTCACTCTGGCTAGACCAGAAGTGATGCCGCATGTAGCAGTGTCTTCAACACATAGTGGAGAGTGTGCCTGTTGCCTCACAGTATTGGCCTCCTCGATCCTCCAGCTGCCTCATTTTAAAAAATGATAGGGGTGCCTGGGTGGTTCAGTCAGTTAAGCATCCGACTTCAGCTCACGTCATGATCTCGCGGTTCATGGGTTCGAGCCCCGAGCTGGGCTCTGTGCTGACAGCTGGCTCAGAGCCTGGAGCCTATCTCAAATTCTGTGTCTCCCTCTCTTTCTGCTTGCGGTGTCTCTCTCTGTCTCAGGAACAAATTTTTAAAAAATTTAAAAAAAGTGATAATATACCCACTTAAGGATCAGGAGCATGTGGCTCTTAAAGCTAATGTCCCCTCTCATTGATAGTGAGTGGTGAGACAGAGGCTTGTATATGTGAACCTACCCCATGCACATTTGTATTTGCCACACTTCCGGTGTAAAAATAAAATGACTAATCCCAAATCATTAATAACAATTTGCAACAAAGAACAATGTCTTTATTGTCCAGAATTCAATTAAACACATAAATGACTGTCCTAGGCAAAGTTGGCTTATATGAGTGTCTAACTGATAAATGGCTTTCATAGGAATGCAGAAAGACGAACGTTTAAAAATATTTTTTGTAAAATGTGACATCGCATCCTTGGAAGTGAGCATTTAGTCTGAGGCAATTCCTCTTAATGCCAGACCCCGCTTTTGCTTGGGAGCTTCAGAGACTGAGAATTTCAGCTTCCATCCTTGTTTTTCATCTGTCTGGTCTTTGCAAAGCAGAACAGATGAAAATGGAAGAGTTCTGAGCCATTCAATTAGATTTCATGCAACGCTGACCCAGTCATTTCTCCTCGGTCTTATCTGAGTTGGTGGCAGATGTGCAACATGTCAAAAAGCATTTCCAAATTAAAGAGGGAAACATACTAAATGTTGGTTAATGGGGTCACAATATGTATAAATGGTGAAATGTGTCATCACTGTAGCACAGCTATGATGCAAAAGGGGACAGTTTTCTTATTGTGGTGTATTTGGGCCCAGAAGATAAGAAAGGGAGAGAAAGCATCAGTTGTCAAACATGCATTGGAAATTATGGGCTTCCTGATACATTATAAACACCAATGCAAGTCTAATTGGATTGGACACTACATTCTGCCATTCACAGGGCTTCCCATGGCATGTTGGTAATAGAGCTGCATCTGTGTGCTCTGTGTAGGTGGGGCATTGGCATCATTAAGGCTGATGGGACCTATATTCAGGAACCTTCATCATCACCAATTAACTCAGCCTCACCATCAGTGGTTGACTATAATCATGCTGTGAACCAGCTAATTGAAAGGGAGATCCTTGCAAGTTATAGATGGTCAATGAATACTTGTCAGTTGATTAGAGATTTTTATGGGCTTTGGCAGTTTTCCTTTTGGGGTATTCATCCTATGAGGCATGAAAGAGAAAAAGGAGCAAAATTACCAGTGGGTAATCTACCAACTGAATGGATCATGGGAATGATAGAAATCTGTGTATGCTCTGGGGAAGTGGAGAGCCCAGGAAAGTCTTCAATACAGACCAAGGGTGTTCTATAGCAGATCAATGATCTGAACTTCTACAGTTACCCACACACTCAATCATTGCCAGAGAGAGGGTGCAGAAGCAAGAATAAGGAAACAGCCTTATGGACATGTGTCATTTAGACAACTCTTTCTTTGGGCTGTAAATGCCAACTGAGTAAAAAGCATTAACTTAAAAATCATAAGTTAAAAGATTTATAAGGTACATTAGAAATAATTTAGTCTGTTACTTCCATTCAATGTTTGAGTTACCTTTCCACCCCACCCCATGCACAGACTAATATCTGAATTTGTTAATTCTCAGAATATTGAAATTGACATCCTCTAATTGACCTGACATTATCAAATTCCTGACTCATGACAGTCAATAGCAAAGGCCCGCCCATTCCCATTCCTTAAGACCGCTTTTCTGCCAAGTTCTCATACTGGGAATTTCTCCTTCATCAGACTCAAATTTGACCTGCTGCTCCCTGGCATTATCCCCATGCTACTCAGACCTGGTCCTTTCCATTTATCTCCATTCATTATCAGCTGCCTTGAGGAAGACAAAAGACTATTCATAGATTGATTTAGTTACTTTTAATCATCTTGCTATTCATTATAGTTTAAATAGCTCTACAATGGTTTATTGTATGAAAAGGCTGCTTTTGACAAAAGTCCTTTTTCTCTCGGCCATCAGAGCTGAGTAAGCTTTGCCTCTACCCATATATATCCAGCCAGGATATACCCTCTTGCACATACTCAATGTAATCAGCAAGGCATGGAGGCTGAAAATGCCTGAGTTCTCCATTTAAATCACTTTAAGCAAAATACTGGTTGTTTGAGCATATCTTTTGCAGCCTCCTTGCCCAGTAGTAATTTTGCAAAATTACTGGGAATCTATTTCAGGGCAAACTTGGCATTTAAATTAGGTGGTTGTAATTAGCATCTTGACTGCATGCAGTCAACAGTGTGAAAGGAAGGACAGGGGAAAAAATTACATTGCCTTATTTTTGCTGTAGAAAAAAAGAATAAAAAAGTAATACACTGGAAAAAAACAATTTGGAGCAAGATGAACAATTTTTTTTTGGAACAAAAAGGATAAACTGTATCACATATTCAAGTTACTGCATACTGAAAGAATCTTTTCAGGTCTCTTTACCAGAACATTCACAAAATTTACCTTTCTTCTCCAGAAAGTCCTACAGATGGTGCCCTGCTCTTATAGTTATTCTAACATAAATGCCAGGTGAATGCTAACACTCATCCTCTTCTCCACTACTACTGTTAAATTTTACTCGCCATTCAAACCTTGACTCAAAACTCATTTCCATCTAAAGATAATTGTAGCCCAAACGGGATGGGCTCCCTGTTCACTTCTCACTTCTCTGGTGATGCCACTGGCCAGAGCTAAGTGTATATGTTGACTTTATTGCAAGAAAAAAAAAAAAAAGTGATTCCCCATCCATACTGCTTCAGTCTGATGTGTCACATTATTGAGTTCCGGGCACACCTCTGGGCAGCACTCAGAATGGATGACACAGTGCAGAGAAGAGGCTGGAAGTTCTGTCATCTGAAGGGATGTTTAAGGAAACGAGAGCACAAATGCATCTTGGGGACATTGTTTACCACTGCATTCCATGATTTGAACAGATCCTTTTATGGAAGGAGGATTAGACTTATTTTGTGCAGGAGAAACAAGAGAAAGATAGATTTAGCTCGATACTAAGAATATAAGATGGTCACAGCTTGCTGGAATTTTATTTAGAACATTTGATACTGAGCTGGGAACCTGGGCCTGCCACTGTCTTCCTGTGAGTTTTAGTTGCTTAGCCCCTCTGAAATTCACTTCATCAGATGTTACATGAAGACAATAATGTCTGTCTTTTCGATTTGGTAGGAATAAAAATACTAAAAGATAAAGCATTTAGCATGCATTCCAACATTAGAGAGGAACACTCTAGAGATTCTTACAGGCTGTGCAGCCTTTTTTGGGAATGTCAAGTGGGAACTCAAAAGGACACTAAACCTATAAAATTGCTTCCAACATTTGAACTTTATGAAAAATGAAAATATCTACAGTTCTCCCCATAGTCCATTAAGGGGTTCACATGATTACAATGAATTGAATAAGTTTTTTCAGTCCAGATTTTGGGAAAGTAGAGACGAAAATATAACAATAAAGTGAATAATGCGTGCATTTTAATTTTATCTTCTAGAAACAATTACTTCATTTATATGAATGGTTAAAACCTGCAAAAATGTAGACACCAATCTTGTCAGTGAGAAAGAAACAGTGTTGTGAAAGTAACTTCTTTTTTTTTTTTTTTTTTTTTTTTTTTTTTTTTTTTTTTAGTTATATTGAGAGGGAAGGAGAGAGAGCAGGAGCGGGGGAGGAGCAGAGAAGAGAGAGAGAGAATCCCAAGGACGCTCCATACTGTCAGCACAGAGCGAATGGGGAGCTCGAGCTCACAGACTTCAAAATCAAAACCTGAACTAAAATCAGAAGTCAGATGCTTCACAGACTGAGCCACGCAGATGCCCCATAAAAGTAACTTCTTTAATGAAACATTCACCCATGAGCAGAAGATATGAGAGAGACAGACGTCTTTAGGTCTGACTACAGTAGAACTACCCATAAATGGGCCCCCTCATGAGGTAATGAGCTTCCTACCATGGAGGAACATTGGAGTTGGTTAGTTGAGCAATTCCTGGGTGAGGATGTTACAAAAACCACCCCCATCCAGATTGGAGAATTTAACTAAAAGTGGATTTTAAAAGTTCCTCTTTACTGGGGCGCCTGGGTGGCTTGGTCGGTTAAGTGTCCAACTTTCGCTTAGGTCATGATCTCGCGGTTCGTGGGTTTGAGCCCCGCGTCGAGCTCTGTGCTGACTGCCAGCTCAGAGCCTGGAGCCTGTTTCAGAGTCTGTGACTCCCTCTCTCTCTGACCCTCCCCTGCTCACGCTGTCTCTCTCTCTCTCTCTCTCCTAGAAATAAATAAAACATTAAAAAAAATTTTAAAAAAAATATAAAAGTTCCTCTCTGCCATGAACTTAAGACCTGGGAGATGTAGAGATGTATCTGTGACTTAATCACACTGAAAATTAAGTGAATCCTCAAAGATAGGCTGACAATGGGGACAGAAAACAGAACAAGACGATTTTCTCAAGAATGACTTTGCCTCCTGGGTAGACTCAACCTAACTTTCCCTCTTGATTAGTGAAGAGAAATGGTTGAAGGGTTTGTAAGCAGAAGTCCCTATTGAGGAAGTGCTTTTGTATGGTTCCTGGGAAATGACACGAAGGGGAACCCACAGAACAGGAGCCATACCCTCTTCTCCAGCAGTAAATGAGGGCGGGAGACTGCTGGCAACCGCACTGTGGTCCAGGCAGGGAGCATGGAATTGATGCTCCTGGGAGTAAAAGCCCCAATGCAAGAAAAAGATTTGAATTCCAAACCCCAAATTAATTTTAATAAGTTCAGATTAAAAGAAAGTGAGAAGGGCAAGAGAGTAAAAATAGAGAAAAACAAATGAAGAAGTATTTGTAATTGTAAAGAATAGAAGCAATTTGAAAACCTTTTCAACATAGAGTTGCATAGCCAGACTCCTTTCGGCAGCATGAGACAAACCGGATGGCTTTCACATTGCTCTGTTTTTCTTAAAAAAAAAAAAAAAATTATAGGGATAAATCATGAGGACATTTGGATCATAGAGGAAAGAAGAAAGATGACATGTCAGTTCTAGTTACAGCCCCCAAACAGAACAGCTGTTCATATTTGGGCTATTTCCTCCCACTGTTTTCAAAGTAAGACATTTTAGTTGAAAATAGTTTTAAGGGTCAATTTTATATTTAATGGTCACATGAATCCAAAATATTTCTCTTGGTTATTGTAAGCCCTTTAAAAAGATAATTTCAGGGGCGCCTGCGTGGCTCACTCAGTTAAGCATCCAACTTTAGCTCAGGTCATGATCTCGCAGTTTGTGAGTTTGAGCCCTGCATCAGGCTCTGTGCTGACAGCTCAGAGCCTGGAGCCTGCCTTGGATTCTGTGTCTCCCTCTCTCTCTGCCCCTCCCCTGCTCATGTTCTGTCTCTCTCTGTCTCAAAAGTAAATAAACTATAACAAATTTTAAAAGTAAATAAATAAAAAGACAATTTCAGTAATGTGTATCTTAATTAGATACACTTTAATTTATTCTTCCATCTTCCCATTGTTTGACAATGATTTTTCTGCCATTATGTTTACTATTAAGAAAAAAACCTAAAGAAACCATTTTTGTTCACAAAGCTCTTTTTTATTCTTTAAATTATACTACTAATAATGGAAATAATTGGTTATAAATAGAAACAGGGTTTTGATGTATAATGTCAGAATGAATTGTCCAGCTGCCTTCAGATCAACAAGTACAACGCGTGACTTTGTGGTGCGTCTCTTAGGCAGGGTTTTGGTAGTTACCGTAACCTTCCCTGCAGGATCAATTCTGGGAATTAGTCATTAATCTGTCTCTTGAGAAAGAGAACATATAGCACTTTGCAGAAAGCTGCTAATTAATCCTCCTGACTCCCTAGTGAGAGAGGGACATATAAATGTCTCCACTGCAGGCATTGACTAAGAAATGTCATTAATTGATGTGACAGACACCAAATCAAATCCCACATTCCCAGAGAGCTGTCCTGCGAGACGACTAGGATTTCTTCTAAATGTGGTCCAGCTGGCTCCTGAGGTTTCCTGGAAGATTCTGGGTTGCTGCATCTGCCATGGTGAATGTTTGTGAGCACATGAGAACACGTGGTTCTAGTTCAAGATTCCACTTCCACCCCGGTGTGGTCTCCACTCATAAACCTTTTAGTGCTACACTGAAACACTGAAGCTAGTGTTTCAGAGAGTTGGAAATATACTGTGCCCACATTTACTTAGATAAGACATCCAGAGGCTTTCTTCAAGGCACCTGCTATTACCTGAGTAAGTTAGAGATTTTATCTCTCCATATGCTTCCCTTAGTCTGAAGTGTTCTTTTCAATTTCTAGTCCTCCTTAATATCACCATTTCCTTTACTGAAAACACTCATGTTTCAAGGATCAGATCAAATATCCCATGTTTGTGACTCCTTTGAACTTTTCCCTGGCAAAAATTTCTTTACAATGACTCATATGTTGCTATTTGCCCCTGTGTGTTCCTTTGTGTGAGGTGGTGAGATTCTCAAACAAGAGAGTCAGTGTTGCATTCTGTTGTTTTGTTTTGCATCTAGCAATTAGTGGAGTTGGTGACACATTTTAGGTACCCAAAAATACTTGTGCATAATACTAATGGAAGTCATCTGCCCGTATTCACTAACTTTGTTTTCATTTATTTGTTTCACCTTTCATTTTACTTCTCCTCTTGGTGATTATGATTGGATTCACTCACTACCCATTAATTCAGCTCTTAACTCTTTGCAAACTATCGTGATAGCAGTATGAGTGGCAACTTACACCAATTAAGAATGCCTTTGGCTTCAGTATCAGAAAACCGCTATCTAAGATACAGGCATTTTCATCAGTGACACAATGGCTTATTAATGTCATCAAGTTCTCAGGCTTGTTCTTTCTTTCCACTCTGCCATCTACAGGCTTGTTGAGTCATGGTCACGGGGTAGCTACAGCAGATACAAGCGTTTCATCTTTGTAGAACCATGTTTACAGAAGAGGGAATAAGGTTTGGGTAAAAGGGGCTTCTTGTACTTGGGAGAAGATTGTTTTCTAGCTATCCTCCAAAAGACTCCTTCTAGTGCATTTGCTAGAAACAGGGCACATAAATATACCTGGGGGTGAAAAGAACTAGGAAAGGAAATGCCTGGCATAGAGGAGTAGAATTTCAAGGATCATTTTAAAGCAATCATTAATGTACAAGTATGTTTAGGTATGCAGTACACATAAGTATATATGTTTATGTCACACATAAAAAACTTGTGGAGTCCCCTTATTATTCTTTTTGTGATTTTAATATTTCATATATATATAATGATTAAATATATGATTTTAAATATATAAATGATTTAATATATATAATGATTCAAAATAGCATGCTTGATTTCAAAACAAACTGGGGGATGTACATAAAAAGCTCAAATAAAATAGACTTCTTTGATATTTTTGAGAGCCCATGAAAGGGACCCAGAGGAGAATCAATGCTTCCCCTCCCATAACATCTTATGCACTCAGGAAGTCTGGCAGAACTGTGTCCTAAAAGCAAGGTCAAATGCTGATTAGTGAAAAGTACTTTGGAGAAAGTGTAAAGAAGCACTAAATGATAACAGTATATATTTCACATTTGTTAATCAACACATCTTTAATTAATCTTTTGTCTTCAATCTACAGAACAGATGGAGGGTGGATAGAGTGTTGTATGTGATAATGTTACATTGTTATAAATTGTAGGAGATGGAAGACAAGAAGCAATCAGAGATACCTCTCTCTATATATGTGGGTTGGGATGAAGAAAAAGGATGGAGTCTTGCAGTCTGCCCCCTGGGACCCTGGGATATCTACTGGGTTAGTTGAACTGATCTAGACCTCTTTCTTGACCAAATTAGAAGGAAATATTTATATCTTTGAAATTTGTCAAGGTCATCATAAGATCATTATGTGAAAATGCTTGAAAAGACCTGTACCATATTAATTTATATGCAATAAGCCCCAAACCATCCAGAGACATGAATTTCAGTTAGAGGAGAGGCCAGAATAGTACATCAGATGAGAACCTCTAAAGGGCATCTTACTATGATTTGATTTGACCTCTTGTCTTCTCTGTTCTAAAATCGTATTCTACCTTCAGTTTTCCGTGTGTCATAACTGATACAGTTACTTGAAAGGTTCTCTCTCATCATCTAAACACTCAAATTTGACTAAACTTCTAAAGCTATATTGGCCCAAAATTCAACCTACTTTTGTTACTTTTAGATTCTGTACAAATATATTTCCATGCTGGGGCTGTTAGGGTTTATTTCCCATTCCCTGAGAAGGCGCATGTTCTTGTCTTCTGAGGTGACTTCATGACTGAAAAAAATCAAAAGCAAAAAAAAAACCTTCTTTTATGCTGAGGAGTGTTCATGGTTTGTCTTTTGTTGGGGAGACTGTCCCTCTGGCTAACTTTATTGATCCTCATAGTTTCTCAATCGTTCCATACATTTATGACACATACACATATATCTGGAGTGAAAACTGTTATCTTGAAACAACAGACTAAGATATGTAGTATCACTTATAACAATATGAGCATTGTAAAATTAGACTAGAATTTTTCCTCTTCCCCTTCCTTTCTCAAGCACTTACATCCTGAAGCCATGAGGTGGAGCAGGACAAAGTATGCATCCCTGGCCAGCATGGTTGGGGGTGGGGAATACAGTGGACTAGGGCTGGGTTTTGGAGCACAAATGAGAAAGAGTCTATGCAGGGGGTAGGGGTGGGGGTTCCTGGTATAGATGTCAGAGCCAATGGGTCCATCAGGAGGTGTCCACAAGTACGGTGGCCTGGTACACAGTGTCTGATTCCAAGCAGGGTGAGAGAATCTTCATGGGGAAGGAGATAGTGGCAACACTGGAAGATTGATTATATATAGGAAGAATGATCAGTTAATAATATATTAAAGGTGATGGTAGCCATATTTCTCACTGGAAGAGATTATTTCAAATAAAAAAATTAAAAAAGTAAGGTGCACCTTGTGTTGCAGAATTGGTATTGGAGCCTTTGGTCTGGACTCATAGTTTTCAATATACAGAGATAGATATAGAAATGCATGTGTGTGCCTATACGTGCATGTATATGGTGTACTTCTGTGTTCAATCTCAAATCTATCAACTGAAAGAGTCTAGGAACAGTGACGCGCCAGATCTTGGCTTCTAAAAACCATTTTCCTCCAAAAGAAACCAGAGTGTCTTGGAGAACTGATTGATTTCAGATAGCAAGAAAAGTACTATAAGAGCCTGGAATGTTTTTTTCTATAAGAAAGCAACGACTTTCTCAAAGAATGACGAGGATATATTAGAAGGACACACAAATGTAGTTAAATGGGGTCCCACATTGTGCTAAATTTTGGACATTGAAGATTATAATAATGATAGTAATAGATAATAGTTCATTGAATAAAATGGGAAAATACATCCATTTTGATATAAATATATGAGTGATATAAATATTTGATGAGGAACAGGATATTTACATAGTTTCAGGGTACTTTTTCCCAAAATACTTGAGGTGTTTTTTCCACAAAAGACTCATTAATTGCAAAAGAAAAGACTAAATTTACAGTGGAGAAGTGTGCCTTGCACTACTTTAATTAAGTAATCATTGTGGATCTCACCTACAATGGGACAAACCAAAGTATTCACCACTCAATAGGATGCAGTCAGAAGAATGAAATACTCCTCTATAATGCATAACCTGAATCAAATCATAAGAGAACATCAGGAGAATGCAAATTGAGAAATGTTCCACAAAATAACTGGCCTGTAATCCTCAAAAGTCCCAAGTCATGAAAGTCAAGGAAAGACTGAAGAAATATCCAGACAGCTGAAAATGAGGGATAGGACCCCAAAGTGCAGTGCTTCATTCTGATTCAGATTTTTTTTTTTTTTTTTTTTACTAAAGACACTATTGTAACAATTGATAAAACTTGAGGCCAAAGGATTAGATGATAGCAATGTAGCAAAGTTAATTAATTTTGTTAAGTTGTGCTTTATGGTCATACATGAAAATGTCCTTTTCTGTAGGGAAAACACAGTAAAGTACTTGAGAGTGTTAGAAAATCATGCCAGCAACTCAGCCTCAAAATTGTCAGGAGAAAATATTCTTTGTGTGTACTGGCAACTGTCCTGTAATTTTAGAGTTGCTTTAAAATTGTAAATTGAGGGGCACCTGGGTGGCTCAGTCGGTTAAGTGTCCGACTTCAGCTCAGCTCATGATCTCATGGCTTGTGGGTTCGAGCCCCGCTTCGGGCTCTGTGCTGACATCTCATAGCCTATTACCTTCTTCAGATTCTGTGTCTCCCTCTCTCTCTGATCCTCTCCTGCTCACATTGTCTCATTCTCTCTCTCACAGAAATAAATAAAACATTAAAAAAATTTAAAAAAATGAAATTATAAATTGAACTAGACAAGTCTAGGAGAATTCAATGCTGAATTAAGTGCATGCATCACATTACAAATGATTTTCCTGGAAGAAATTCCCTTGCTTCAGATGCCGTTGATGCAATTTCTCCAAAAAGGTTAACACACCCATTTTCCATACCATGTTCAAAGGTGAAATTGATTATTCAACCTATTACATCTAGATTGGAGACTTGGAATTATTATAAGCAATTAGATGGACTTACAAAACAATTGGAATTATAAAATAATTATAAAACAATTAGATGGACTTATTCTAGAAGTTTGGTTCTGTTTTGAATCTAAGTACTCTCATGAAAAATTCAACAATTTATTGCACTGTGTCCTTGGAAACATTTTGTTTATTCCACTCTTAAAAGGCTCACTCTTCTAGGTAATTATTATTAACACAATTTTGCATTTGCCCAGTTTGACCTGGAGGCTGAAATGAATTGTGACTAATACCCCAGCTGGTAGTCCCAAATTATGGCAAAGACTGGATCTCATCCATTGCTGTGAATGACTTCTTGCCAGATCTGAATATCCAAAATCACACTCCAAGGGATTCCTGAAATCAGATTTCAAAACCAAAACCAAACAAAGACACTATCATACAATGCTTATCTTGGTAAGCCTGTCAAAGTGAAATCTTTTATTTCAGGATGTTCCCTTGAATTCTCTTGCTTTGACATGAACAGATCAAACTGAATAAACTACTCTGTAACTCTATATATGAAGTCTTTAAACAGCACAGGTTACCATTTACCCATCTAAAGAGCAATCTGATGAAAGTACAGCCATCCCCAACATACTTGGCCTTTTGCAACCATTGTAGAAAACCAATGGGGTGTTTAGCTAGAAGGATTTGTGAGGATATGTCTCTTTCAGGTTTTGGTGTAATTATTCAAAGCTGCCAGAAGTTCTGGACTTTTTAATACTCCCATTGAAAACCAGAGAAGCTCTGTTCATGTTATCATTTCGATCCCTCCCGCATTTTTAAGACTTTTCTTAGTTGTAGGAAATTCATGACAATGGCTAAAAGGCCCTGGTTGTTTCATCCAGGAGAAGTGATATCTGAAAATAATATAACAATGTATGTCAACTATACTTCACTTAAAACAAAATACTTGTGATTACTAAAACATCAGAACTATAACCATGTAGGCCACTGGCCTTATTTGTATAGATTGGGTTAAATATTGGACTCCATAATGGTGTTTCTGAGGAACACTCTCTGATCCCTATTAATGTTCTATCCTGAACTCAAATCTGTTTTGAACTGGTAACAAGTTTTCTCCAGGAACTGGATAAGGGCAGATTATTCAGCTCCTCCTTTGTCTAGACTGGATTATTAGTAGAAATAGAAGGATACTTTTTACCCATTTTACCTGAAGATGAATGTATTAAGCATTAACCAACTAAATGCTTGTAAAATACTTTCAAGGAACAAATGCAATAAAAAAGTAATAAATATAATTATTATAAAATTATAACAGGCTCATTTAGAGGAGTCATTTGAAAGGTCTTCATTAAACATGATTGGATGTTATGTTTATTAATTAATTAAACTCTACTTCAAATGCCAGATAAATAAAATGCATTATTAACATGTCATAAACTAAATGGAATAATGCCACACAGACCTATTACTTTTAAAGTGCCTTGCAAGTATTAACCAATTCATGCTTATTATTTTTTCAAGGATAGCTTATATGATTTAACAGGAATTGTTACAATAATTTTGTTTGCCATAATACAAAATCCTTACTGCAAAATCTGAACTGTTTTTAAGTTTTGAGTTCGTAGTATTTTTTCTTGAAGTATCATACACTTATTGTAAAATATAGATCCATATAAACATAAAAATTAAATTCATTGCTAATCATTAATCTACAACAGAGGAAATCTATGTTAACATTTTGGAATTTTTCATTTGTCCTCTCAGGCTTATATTTTTTAATCTCCCTCTCTCTTTCTCCCTCCCTCTCTTCTTTCTGTGTGTGTGTGTGTGTGTGTGTGTGTGTGTGTGTGTGTGTGTGTGTTTCACAAAGTTGAAGTTTCATGTTATATAATACCTTATATGTGTCATATTCACTGGAAAATATTAAGTGGAGAACATTATTCTACATGATTTACAATCTTTTTTTATTCTTTAAAAACAAACCAATAACAAAATAAAACAGGATTCATTGGACAAATAGTTGATTCTAAGTCTAGTGTATAAGTTTACACCAGGCATATGAGATGAGCCTACAATATTTTCTTTAAGTATATTTATCTTGACGGAGTAGAAGCAGAAAGACAGAGTGGTGGTGGTGGGGGGGGGGTCGAGAGAGAGAGAGAGAGAGAGAGAGAGAATCCTAAGCAGGCCCTGTGCTGTCAGCGCAGAGACCAACATGAGGCTCCATCCCACAAATTATGAGATCATGACCTGAGCTGAGATTAAGAGTTGGTCGCTCAATCGGCTGAGCCACCCCAGCACCCCAAGCCTATAACATTTTAATCACACAGATAGTAAAGAAACTAGGAGCCTACAAAGGCCCATCACAGTATTCCTGAGCCAGTTTGGAGCCAAAGCTTCAACAGAAACAGAAGCCAACTGGCCAAATGTCAGACAATTCAAGCATTAATAAGGTTAATAACCATGATCCATTAAAATAGATGAAACATGTTAACAACTCATAAATGTATACAACAGTACAAAACAAAACAAAATGTATTGTTTACCACTGCAGGATGCTTATGAATCAACTTCTTATTTAAAAAAATCAGTGAACAGAGAGAAAAATAACAAAGATTTATCTTGTTTTGGGGTTATTTGTTTTTTTGTTTTTGGGGTTTTTTTGTTTTGTTTTGTTTCGGTTTCAGTTTTTTTGTGCTTTTTTTTGGTATTTGCTTATTTGTTTATCTTCTCTACCAAGGGGTCACCAAAGAGTAGATTAAGGAAGGCTTTTGTTTGTTTGTTTGTTTTTAAGTACTCTAGCTGGCAAGTGCCAAAGAACTGATAGAATTAGAGTATTACTGTTTTGTGGCTCCAAATGAATCAATCAACTGAGACATTGATTATTAACAGCTGCTAACATCGATAGATAAGAGGTAACCAAACATCACATGCCGCATGGTGAAAGAATGTACACCACCTATGAGTTAGCCCTGATTCACAAAATATGAACTTTTAATCTGATCAAACCTCTACATCCAACCACTACCTATAGAAAATACAGAAAATGGAGGGATGTGTTAGGTGACACTCTGTATGAAACTAATAAGACTGTGGGGAAATCTACAGGGAAAAAATTCCAAATACCTGGTTTCTTCAATAATTATATTGAAGGGAAAGAAAAAAAAGAGAGGGAGAATGAAATCTATGGGGTAAATAAGGCACTTAAAAGAAATATTAACCAATTGCAATGTGTAGACTTTAAAGACTAATTCAAAGCAAAATACCTGTATAAATTGTGTTTAAGATTTGTGAAACAATTAAAAAGTGAACACTGAATATTTGATTCTTTAAGAGAGTATCATTAATCTTAGGTGAGACAATGGTATATATACATATATATTATACCTACGTGTACATGTATATGTCTGTGTGTATGTATGTATGTATGTATATATATATATATATATATATATATANAGCCGAAGTCAGATGCCTAACTGACTGAGTCACCCAGGCACACCAAGTTGATCATTATTTAAATGAGTATAGGGTTTTTTTATACACTTTGGTTTACTTTTAAACATTTTTGAAATTTATATAATGAAACATTTTTAAATATGTATAGATTCTGACTATTCTTCCTAATAACAAAATAATCATTGAAGATATGATTGCCAAATATCCTATGGTATGAATCATAATCTGTTATAATAATAACCTATTAATAATAATATAATAATAACTTATTACGCTCTTTAACTGGATCTCAAGTCTAAGATCTATAAACTGTGTCACCTTGGAAAAGACTTCAGTCCATTTACAAATTTTGTGTTTTAATTTACTATTTTTTTTGCCAAAAGCTATCAGTTTTCCAAACAATGATTATTAAATTGTTCATCCTTTTTCCATTATGATGAAATGACTCTGTTACTACGTTTAAGGATATGTGTAAGGAAGGGCCTGTTCTCCAATGTTTCTGGGCTAATCTTAGGTTCTGTGAATCTGTCAGTTAGCTCCCTAATTTAGCTCCTCTATTCCACTTTGAGTTCCTTTTGTTCTCTCCCTCCCCAACCCTCACCTGTAGAATTTCTCAAATGTTTGGTCTAACCATTTATATATAAAAACTCTTAAAAAGATGATTGGAAACTCTTAATGTAGCATGAACAGGGTTTCACGAGCAGTGAAAGGTGTTTTCTCTTTGGTTGATCAGTTTCTACAATAACTCTTCTAGTCTTTTGCCTTATGTGCTTGGCTGCCAGCTTTGTAGAAGCTAACAGAGGAGATTTCCTTGAGGCTGGGCGTATGGGTATCTAATTCTCCTTTTACAAGCTTCATGTCACCATGTTTTCAGCTTTACCTCATCTATAAAGGGTATCTGAACCCTTCAATTCCTGAGTTCCATGTATAGGACCTCCCTAGAGTTCACATATAGGAAAGACTTGTTTCTTGTTGGCTTCCCTTTCTCTCTGCATAGCTATTAGGTTTCTAAGGTGTTAACTTCCTAAATCAATTATAGCCACAAACTTCATATCACCATTCATATATCTGATTATTTTCTTTTAATCTTAAGGGTTTATGCCCTTTCTTTTCTTTTTTATAAATTTTTGTTTAAGTTGGGTTTTGAGCTGTTAGGTAAAGTTTTTAGAAGAAAGTAAAATATTTTAGTTATTGATGGGGAAATAGTTAGGTCTTACAGGTTCAGGGAAAATTTTTTTCAAGATGTGTTTATTTTATTTCTTTTAAATGTTTATTTATTTTGAGAGAGAGTGTGTGAGCAGGGAAGGGGCAGAGAGAGAAGGAGAGAGAGTGAATCCCAAGCAGCCTCCAGGCTGCCAGCACAGACCCCAGTGCAGGCTCTAACCCATGGACTGTGACCTGAGCTGAAACCGATCTGGACACTTAATTGACCAAGCCATCCAGGTCCCTATAGGAATATTGAAATGAATGTGCAAATAGAAGCAAAACTGGTTTCTTTAATGGAAAGAGAAATCAGTTGAACCTCTACCAGACAGGACGGCATGTGCATGTCCACAGACAAGAATTATTTTGCATTGCTATTAGTAATCTGCAGTTTACAGGGTTGTAAAATAACCCATTGAATCAGAATCAGATATAACAGGAGAATGTGCTAAAAAATGCATAGTTTTCCAGTGAAACTCAGCTTTTTTTTTTTTTTTTTCCCCCATTCTGGGCCAAAACATCAATGAAGGCAAGGGTCCAACCATCCAAGTTTAAATAGGTTTATTCCCACTTCACCTTTTTTCCCCCCAGTTTGACTCCGTTAGATGAAATGTTTTTCTCTCAAACCAAGATATTACTTTAAAGTTTTGGGAGAGCCTATAGATGTTATAACAGAAGTTACCTGGCTTCCATTGTTCTACTGTGTGTTTCGTATTTCTCCTTTTTCTTCCCAGTATTTTAGTGAGTCAGAAGTACCACAACAAATCTATTAAATTAGGAGTGTCCGATACCAGGTACTCTGAGCAATACCTATACAGTTTTGCCAATGTTTAAACAATAACTGAAATGCTTCTCACTTCTAATTGAAGCTATTAATCCACCCAAGATCTGTCACCATGAAAGAAAAGTTCCTCTTCCAGCACCTTCTACTAGGTGTGGGGTTATTTTATCTGAGCACCAGATTGAAATACTAGATGAAGAACATCAATGAATATTTTGTTTCTGGGGTGTCAGGTGAAGGTCACTGCCCTGGTCCAATCAGAATCACTGTTTGCCTTAGAAGACCCCAACCTGTGCGGTCCTTTCAATCCATACGTATTTCTACAGTCCTGCCTTCCGTCAGTGCTAGACTTCTTTTGAATGTTACACATCTGTAATTGCTCAGAATTTATTCTTCAGTGTGCAGACTTTCTGCCACAACCATCATCAGCTGAACAAATATTATTTCTATTGCTTATGTTACTTCTATTTGTGATTGTCAGTACACAAATTCAGGACAAAGCAAGATTTTCAGAATATGTGAATATAGACCCCTCTCGAATTCTAATGACTTTGATGCTCTTCTCCTTGAGTTGTCTCTTAAGGTTGTGAGAGTACATTTGCAGCCCTTCAAGACTGTAGGTGGGAAAAAAAAAGAAAAAGCAAACAAGACTTTCTTGTTGAGCCTTGCCTCAAAGTCACTTGCAGTTCTTCAAACCCCTTTCTTTTATAATAATTTTCCTGTCTCATGGAGCAGCTCCCCATCTCCTCCAGCTATAGCACCTGGAGATAAAAGCTGTCATCTTGCAACATAATGTAGTTTAAACATATTTCAGTAGAAGCTCTAGGATTTCTGTAAAATTAGGGTTTGAGTTCAGCAATTTGTTTGGAACAAGGCAGAGAGAATATTAAAACTGTGTTCCTATGATGCTTTTACATAAAATTGAGAAAATAGCAATGGTCCATAACAAAGAATGAGAGGGAGTCAACCAGTAAATATTACTAAGGATTAGGATGTGTGCTCCTTTCCATTTACCATCCCAGCTACCTCTAGGTCCTATTACTGACCTTACTACTCCCTTTGAGGAAGAGCTCAAAGAAAATGAACAGGGTCAAGATTTTATAGAGGCCAATATACAAGGAGTCCTCAATAAGTCTATGGGAGTAATGAACAGAGATAGAGATAGGTCTTATCTTAGAATATGCAAGAGCAGGGCCATCATGTGTGTTTACCCACTTCTCATTTCTAGGAACACAAAAGAATGGGAGCAGAGGGAATTCTCAGCTTTCAGTATATCCCAGCTTCTGAGAATACAGAACTCAGATAAAGCTTGATATCACTACACCTCACATGTTTTGTTTAGAACATTTTTATGTCCTTTCCAGAAGTACACCATAGCATATCCCCCAATTTTTCAAGGATAAGACAAATGTGATTTCACTTCCTATTTTAGTGGATCATATTGCCAAAGATAATCAAAGCTGGGCACTGGTTAAAGGCAATTAAAAGAGATTTTGTTTAGTAGAAACTAGTACACTATGGAAGAGTGTCCAGTGTAAAGTGAGGTTCAACTTTGCCAGAATAAAACTCTGGAGATTTGTTAAATGCTGGGGCATGTTGAAGGAAAGCCACTGAAAAGACAATAAGCATTTGGTCCATGTGCCTAGGACATCTCAGTATGGAATTGACCCTTAACTAGAGGAAAACAAATGTCTATTTTTAGTGAGATAGGAGGTAGTGATGCAAGTTGGTGCAAGGTGCCCATCAAAGTTGGGTACTTACCCTCACATAGACACCAGGAGGGAGAGCTATTTCCTTGAAGGTTTGCATTCCAAAGAGATGACTCTCAGGTCCTTGAAAGACAATTTGAGGTAGTAAAAGATTTACGTCTCAGAGGGTACAGAAAGGATTTATAGTTGTAAACTTTCTCAACTATATGCTTTAAGAAGGACTTCAGGGACCTATCAGTCCATCACTAGGTTTTGGCTGGAACAGACAGGAAGTCTTCCTGGCAGCATTGAGCTTTGTTAGATGAGTATTTTAAGAGGGTAAAGATCATCCAAGGAACATGGCCATAAGTTGCTAGGAGCCATAGTAAAGTTTGGTCAAGTCTTAGAAGGGGGTTAGATGGACTGGTTAATTGCCAAGAATGTCTATAGTTCTTAGGGGAGACATTTTTTGAAGCTAACTCACAGATGACTTCTTTACATACAGTATTGGTGGACATTTGCAGAGAAAGAGTATCTTTGTAGCATATTGTACCTCTGTAACCTTTTCAAAGACTGAGCTAAGTCCAAAAATTCCCAAGAAATGTACCCTGTTCATTCAGTCAAGACAGATAAGTTGGGGCCAGGTGGTACTCCGAGATTACTTGGAATTCAACAAAAACATACAAAAACTAGCATGACCTAGTTCCTTGAATCTCAAACTTCTCCAACTTCATTGTGTGTGTGTGTGTGTGTGTGTGTGTGTGTGTGTGCGCGCGCGCGCAGGCTGTACAGTATATTTCCCATTCTTAGTACTTGATAATAGTTCTTCAGGCTGTACAGTATATTTCCCATTCTTAGTACTTGATAATAGTTCTAACAACTTATGAGACTTAGGAGTTTGCCTAGACTGCTATTCATTAGCCAGAATACTGGCCCTGGGCTATAATTGCAGCTGCCAACTCCTCCCCAAAAGCTGTTAATTCCTTTAAAAATGTTCTGGTAATGTGCTATCTCAATTTATAGCATCTCATGAAAAATAACAATAACACCTAAGGTTATATCAACAGACACCTAAGGTTGTTTGGTTGACCTCTCCTATATCAACATTTGGGATTTGTCTATGTCACCAGAAAATAAGAATAAAAATCACAAGACTGATGCCCAAATTTTGGTAAGAACGTGATTCATAGTTGGGAAAATCACCGGTGATTCTGACTTTGAGTATCATAGACACTGTTAAGTAAGATTAGAAAGTTAACACAGAGTGTTGGGCCTTATATTCACATCAGTTTATGTAACAGCGGTTAATTGGTCAAGTCATTTTCAGAGTCATAAGAATTTTGATGTAATTTTTTTCTCTTAAAAATCCAGAAGAAGCTCTCCATAATCATGTAATCATTTATTGT
>NW_027533256.1:4520442-4548488 GCF_008692635.1 Crocuta crocuta
TCATTTAGCTGTTTTAAGAGCAGACACTGAGTTCTCACTTTCAGAGATATGACAGTCTGTCCAGATAGAAGTTGGATTTCCACATTTCATCAAGTGACTCTCACGTAGATATTTCACGCCCATACACGGGAAACACCTCTTTCAGACACTTGCCATATTTAACCAGAAAAGCTTTTCCTCAAATTTGTATACAAACACCTATAATTGATGTAAGGGTAAATTTAGGCTGCTAGTCGAAAAAGGCAGAAGGTAATAGGATGACAGAGAGGTAAAGAGGAGAAAGAGTAAGGAAATAAATAAGACCAGCAATTTGTTGTGCTTTTATTTCATTTTCCTGTTTAGATTGGCTACAAGAAGGCAGCATACACAAGAGGTGAAGTGAGGTGATGGAAGTTTAGAAAATTTAGAGATTAATGTGGGCTGTGGAAGTTTGGAAAAGAAGACAAGCTTTAGAAACAAAGGGATGTCTGTGTGAAAAGGACTTTAGTGTTCTCCCGATTAAATAGAGAATAATTATGGGGAGATAAATGTGGGATGAGGGAGATGAACCAACTATCACATGATAATTTCATGAACATTTTATATAAGGGCCTTTTTTTGTTTCTAAAATTTTAATTCCAATGTAGTTGACATACATTGTTACATTAGTTTCAGGTGATAGTATAGTGATTCAGTAATTTATAAGGACATTTTTTAAATTGGGGGGGGGAGGATTCTGGTACTTTTAAAAATATTTTCAAACAATTTCTTGATACTTCTCCCTTCAAGAAATGGGGCATAATTCCTCTTCCCTTGAATGTAGATGTTATTTGGTGGCTAACTTCTAACAAATAGAGTATTTGTGAAGGACTGGGACTTCCAAAACTAGGTCATAAGTGACATCACAGCTTCCTTCATCTACATGCCTTCTCTTGGATTATTCACTCTGAGGAAAGCTAACTGTGATATCAGGAGAACACTGTATCAGCCTTATGGAGAAGCCCATATGACAAGGAACTAAGGCCTCCTTGTCAATAGCCAACAAGGAGTCGAGACCTTCAGCCAACACTCCGGTAGTGCACCATCTTGGAAGAAGCACCTCTAGCCTAGTAGCTTTCAATTGGGGGTGATTTTGCTGCCTAAGGAACTTGACAGTGTCTGAGGATATTCTGGTTGTTAACAACTATGAAGGGAATTAGTATTGGCATCTAGAAGTTAGAGGCCATGGATACTGTAAAATCCTATAAGTTAGAACAAATCCCCATGCAACGAAGGATTCATCCCAAAATATCACTAGTCTAAGGGTGGAGAAATCTTGACCCAATCAAGCTGTCAGATGTCTATAGCATAGTTGGCATCTAGAATTGCAATGTCATGAGAGACCCTGAGTCAGAACCACCCAGCTAAACTGCCGTTAGATCACAGACACTCACAAAGTGTTTAAGGGAATAAATATGTTAAACTGCTTTTTTGAGGATAGTTATGCAATAATGGATAATTAAATCAGCACCCAAAATATTTCTCTGAGCAGGAATAGGTGTTTTAAGAAACTGAATCAGACTGAGAATGATAAGGGTATTTGGAAGGTCTTAAAGGCACAAGAATAACATGGTAAATATTTATGCAAAATAGCATATTTAGCAATAATGTAGAGTTTATTGTTGTAGTTCATGAGGCTTACCAAAAGCTCAGCCAGTGATAATTATAAAAAGTGGTAGGATATAACTGAAATGTGTATGTTTAATAGATCTTGGCAGAAAGTTACTGGTAACTGTTAAGATTTCTAGGAACAAATTAGAGGGCTGAAGGAGAATGTGAGGTACTATGGAATCAGTAAGTAGAGAAACAAAAGTCCTGCATTCACAAATGTGGTAGTGAAGTGAGATGTGCTAAATGGCTAAGCTAGCTGGATAGAAGAGCGATATTTTAGAGATCATGTTGGCATTTTTATAAGCTTAGTGGAGGGCCTAATCAAGACTGAAGATGCTATCAAAGAAGTACAGGGCAATGCATACAAATTCCATGGATACCTTGTGAAAATACAGATTCTAACACAAGGCCCTCAAGGTTCTTCATCTGGGTAAAAGAGTGCTAATTGAAGATGGAAAGGCTTGATTCTGTACGAAAGACATTTCTTCTTTTAAGACCTCAGGAATGAGAAGGGCTTGTGCTAAGAAGACCTATATTTAGAGAAAAGGAAGATTATTCTATTCTTATACAGACAGGTAAAAAAATACGATAAAATTAAAAAGCATCACCATAATCCTGCTAAAATTGAAGATGATGGGAATGGAGGAAGAAAGTAGTAGAGGAAAGGAAAGGGCTTGGAATAGCCACAAAGACCGACTAAAATGATAATTGTGTCCTAACAGTGAGGGTCTCACCAAGTTTAGATAGGATTTCCAAATGTCCATCGACTGATGAATGAATAAAGAAGATATTGTGTGTGTGTCTACACACACACACACACACACACAATGGAATATTATTCAGTGAGCAAAGAATGCAATCTTGCAATTTGCAACAACATGGATTACACTAGAGTGTATTTATGTTAAGCGAAATAAGTCATCAGAGAAAGACAAGTATCATATCATTTCACTTTATGTGGAATTTAAAAAACAAAAAAGACGAACATAGGGGAAGGAAAGGAAAAATAAGATAAAAACAGAGAGGGAAGCAAACCACAAGAGACTCTTAAATACAGAGAATAAGCTAATGGTTGCTAGAGGGGAAGTGGGGAGGATGGGCTAAATGGGTGATGGATATTAAGGAGGGCACGTGTTGGGATGCGCACTGAGTGTTATATGTAAGTGATGAATTGCTGGTTCTACTTCTGAAACCAATACTATATTGTATGTTAACTGGCTTGAATTTATTTATTCATTTATTTTTTACTATTTAAGAAATAATTTAATATTGATCCTTGATGAACCATTGTTGTTTTTTTTTTTACAAATAGTTTATTGTCAAATTAGTTTCCACATAACACCCAGTGCTCATCNAACTGGCTTGAATTTAAGTAAGTATTTTTTTAAAAATAGATAGGGTTTCTTTGAGCCATACTAAGCAATCACAAAAACCACAAGACTGGAAGCCCTTGCCCTTAAAAAATGCAACACACACACACACACACACACACACACACACACACACACACACACACTAGGTGAGGCAGGGGGATGTAGTGCCAGAAATTAGGTACTGCTGTGGAATTTTATCTTTCAAAGAGAAATGGCAATAGCCAAAATTTTCACCTGGAGAGCAAGCTGCTTAGAGCAGTCAAACAAGAGGACCACATTATTTGTGTAGTTTTTAGGGCTTGTGAAATGGAACTACAAATACCATTTTTCCCCTTCCTGGGTTTCATGGGATATGATTTTAGGTGACCGTACAGCATGGTAAAAGCCTGGACATGACTCCTTTCCCTCTTAAGGGAAGGTTGAAGGAACTAGGTTGAACAAGAGAATTTAAAATGCATTTTATTATTCTCAAGCATTTTATCTCTCATTGCAGGTTTTTTGGCATGTAGTTAAGATTCCGTGCAAATCATTTTAAAATAAAGAGTGTTCACACACTCACTGGCTATGTAGTGTTCAAGCCTCTGAATATAGCTTGGTGTCATTTTCTAATAAAATGAGAGAGACTGTGCTGCTGGCTGAACCTTGGGCTCAGAAGAATTCAAACATAGCAGTTTTCCATCCCTACAACATGCAGTGTGTAATCTCTGAAAAAAAAAAAGAAATTCAGTCAAGGCAAACAGAGGTGCCCAAGGTGTAAAGAAATTTATTATTATATAGCCATCTTGGGTTTCTTCTTGATGTATGCAGAGCACAGTACATAAGAGAATGGATGTTGTTAAATGTGTCTATCGGAAATGTCCTTCATTAATTCTTTTATTATATATTGATTGATTGCACAGTGTGACTTTTTCTGTTGATATCGAGGTAAATTAAACATAGTTCCTTTCCCAAATAGTTCACAATCTACTGATGAGGCAGCAACGAAAGGGGCACAGCAGCGTAACAAATGGTGTGTTAAAGACAAACACTGGGAAAAAAATTCTTCTAGATCATAAGATATTTTCTTAGGTGTTCAAATCTTTAGGTAACATAGAAGTTGCTTATCACTGAAGAAAAAGTGTTTACCACCAAAAATATGTTATTGGGACACTTTTTGAAGTATCTAAAAATATAAAAATTATATCTGACTGAAAACAGGTTCTTGTCTAAATGGGTAGTATGAAATTTGTTCCATTGAGAGAGGCTTATTTCCTGCCACTATTACATGAAATATATTAATAAAGTATAGTTACTTAGATTTAAAATTACATGCTGCTTATTTTTTATATACCAGAATAAATTTCAAATGGATCAAGGATTTAAGTGTTTTAAAAAACAACACCATGGAAGGACATAAAGACAAAATTGAGTTATTTTTTTTTTCGTTCCAAAGAAGCCATTTCTAAGGGAAATGTGACAGAAAAAAAATAATGATAAAATGAATGTTTTGATAACATTTAATGTTCTGTAGTATAAAAACAGCATTAAAATGACAACCTGAGGTAATATCTTTGCAACAAATAGGATAAGTACTAGTTTATTAATTCATAAAAATATACTTGAAATAAAAAAAGAGCTATAACCTAATGGGACATAAAAGAAATACATGAAACAAGGAGCCCATAAACATGCAAACAAAAATGGCAAATTGATATAGTTACTCTAGGTGTGGAATATGAGAACAATTAGGGGCGCTTGGGTGGTTCAGTTGGTTGGGCGTCCAACTTCAGCTCAGGTCATGATCTCAGGGTTCATGGGTTTGAGCCCCGTGTTGGGCTCTGTGCTGACAGCTAGCTCAGAACATGGAGCCTGTTTCAGATTCTTTGTTTCCCTCTCTCTCTGACCCTCCCCTGCTCATGCTGTCTCTCTCTCTCTCAGAATAAATAAAACATTAAAAAAAATTTTTAGAGCAATTAGATGTGAATTCTCCCTCTTGTGGTTATCAAAGGTCATTCACAAGGCTGGAAGAATATGGAAATATAGGCACCTTCATCCACCCTGGGGGATGAGATGACATATCCTTTAAGATAAATTTGGTAAAAGTAAAAAAAAAAAAAAAAAAGTTGACCCAGCAATTTCACTTCTAGGAATTTATCCTGTATATCTAGTTGTATGTATTCATAGCAGTGAGGCTCATTACAACATTGAAATAACAAAACTTTGGAAGCATCTAAAAGCCCGTCAAATGGATATTACTTAGCTTGTAATGTGTCCATAAAACTATATAAGTATTAAATATCATGATATAAATTTATCTGCATGGGTTTTGAATTACATTGAAGATGTATGGATATAAACACAAAAACGATATTAGAATACCTTTATAAAATTCTCTTGTTCATTAAAAAAAATATATATGCCCTTGTATTAGGTTAAACATTATAAAATTACTGATATTTGACTTTCTTTATTTGGCATTTGACTTTTTGACTCAAAAAAATGGAAATTTCAGATAGTTGAACCTCATGTATAAAAGATATTTCCTGTTTACATTCCCACCAACAGTGTAGGAGGGTGCCCGTTTCTCCACAGCCCCTCTGGANTATTTAGGAAATTATATAAATGCTGTTTGACTCTGGGGAGTAGAAGAGCCTAATGTAGAAGGCAAGTACAATTATAAACTTTCAAATAAGTCCATGTGTTACTTATCAGCTGAAAATCTGATTAAATTTTCAAACTTTCAAGAAGGTAAACTAGACAGCCACATTACCTAATGAAAAAAAAATTAAGCCAGTTTTTTTGTGTTCTTTTTTTACACAGTTTTTATCACCTGAATACAAGACCTTCTGATACCTAACTTTTTCCCCCTGGTGGTAGCGCCTGTATACTGGGAATGCCTCCAAAGCAAGTTTTAATATGGTTTCATCGAAAAGGACAACACATTTATTTATTTTTTTTTAATAGTTTATTGTCAAATTAGTTTCCACATAACACTCAGTGCTCATCCCCACAAGTGTCCTCCTCCATGCCCATCCCCCCCTCCCCCCACATCCATCAGTCCTCAGTTTTTGTCAGCATTCAAGAGTCTCTCATGGTTTGCCTCTCTCCCTTTCCCCCACCATTTCCGCCCTTCTTCTCCCCCTTGTTCCTCCGTCAAGTTCCTCCTAATCCTCCTATACGTGCAAACATATGATATTTGTCCTTCTCTGCCTGACTTATTTCGCTCAGCATAACACCCTCAAGGTCCATCCATGTTGCTACACATGGCCAGATTTCATTGTTTCTCATTGCCATGTAGTATTCCATGGTATAGATAAACCACATCTTCTTGATCCATTCATCTGTTGATGGACACTTAGGCTCTTTCCATGTTTTAGCTATTGTGGAGAGTGCTGCTATGAACATTGGGGTACATGTGCTCCTATGCATCAGCATTTCTGTATCCCTTGGGTAAATTCCTAGCAGTGCTATTGCTGGGTCATAGGGGAGTTCTATTGTTAGTTTCCTGAGGAACCTCCACACTGTTTTCCAGATGGGCTGTACCAGTTTACATTCCCACCAAGAGTGTAGGAGGGTGCCCGTTTCTCCACATCCTCGCCAGCATCTAGAGTTCTCTGATTTGCTCATTTTAGCCACTCTGACTGGCGTGAGGTGGTATCTCAGTGTGGTTTTGATTTGTATTTCCCTGATGAGGAGGGATGCTGAACATCGTTTCATGTGTCTGTGAAAAGGACAACACATTTAAAATAGAAAAGCATTAAAGAAATATATAGATATCCACTATAGGTTTTCTTAAATGTTTTAAGAAATGGAAATCATATCAAATAAAACACAGCAAAATATAATAAGATCATTTTTTCCACTTCTCTTTTCCTAAGGAACTACTCCTCTCCTCTTTCTTCCCAAATACCTAGTAACCCACACCCCATGCTTTACCCTAATTCCTTCTCCTTCAGTCAGCTCACATGAGCCACTTGACTAGCCCGTGGGCTCTGCCATTTTCACTCAGCCCTTAGTGGTGTCTGACCAGCAAGGACCTAGAAGCCTGCTGGTAAGAGGTGTTGCTTTCTTAGCGGCCATGGAAGAGGAAGATGACAAGCATTATGACAACACCCTCTTTTTTTTTTACCACGTTATGCATCAAGTATCTATTTTATAGCAATTCCAATAAATGAATGACATCAAGATGATATCTTTAAAATTTAAGTCATGCTGTGATATAAGACCTCATAAGATCTGCTTTGCCCTTACTCCTTCAACCTCTCCCACTCCCTTTCTACATCTCTTTTCCTCATTACACTGGCCTCCCTACTCTTATTCCAGCGCCCCATGCTTGCTTTACCAGATACCTGGATGTCTCCGTTTCTGCTTCTTCACTTCTTTCAGATCTTGGTTCAGATGCCACCTTCTCCAATAAGGCTTACCGTGGCTAACCCTAGTAAAGCTTTTGGTGCCTACCTTGAATTCCTAATACTGTGTTCTCTAATATTTATATAGCGCTTACCACACTTAAGTATAATACAAGTTTTACTTGCATTTGAGTACATTGTTTACATATTTCTGACCGTTTTTGGAGGTCAGATGCACCAAATGAGATTTTTAAAATATGTTTTGATCCGAATAACTTATATCAATGCCTGGGACATAGCAGGTGCTCAATAGATATCCGTTGATTGGAGGATGTAGAGAGAAGAGATAGGAAGAAAGGAAGGAGGAAGGATGGATGAAAAGGAGGGAAAATAATTTAATGCAAGTTCTTTCCCTGTCTTCATCTGGAGCTGCCAGTATTTCATATAATCAGTTAAAACTCTTGAAAAATACTAAGTAACACCTTTAGATTCTGCACAAAGATAAACCAGACCACACCAGATTATTTAGTTCTGCTTCTTCTTTCCTCCAAGTTTCCAAAAAATTGACTAATAATTGACCCATCCACACCAACCAAAATTATTGAAGAATGGTTTTTTTTTTCTGATGAGTTAAACATCTTATTTTGCATAGGTGATTTTCTTTCTTCTCCTTTCCTTACTTATTTGGTGTTTTTTAGATGTCAATATTATTTTCAAGTAGCTATGAATCGATTTGAATTTTAATCTTAGAAACTTTGGAGGAATGAATTGGTTAGTTGCTCATGGTAGTTGCCTAATGCAAATTAGAAAATGATAATCGCCTCTGCAAAGACAAAGCTCCATTTCATATAACTTAATGGACTGTATTCACTTTGTGCTGGGAAGCACATGTGCAAGAAACAGTAGTATATAACAGCCCTGATCATGGATTGTAAATATGAGGTTTGGGTGAAAATAAAATATAGTAAGATGTAAGCATTTTAAATATATAAAAGGAATACAAATATAAGCAAATGTTTTAAATATAATAAAATTATGAAATCTGAGGATTTCTACTTCCAGCCAACATGATATAACAAAGACCAGATTTACCCATTTATGTAAAACAAACATCAAGAAAAATGGTTGACATGACACTGAGTATTAGGCAACAAAAATTCATAATCCTAAGATATGGGAAACTAATAAAGGAATCTCTGTGATTGACCTGCTACTATCCCGAGATAGTTTCCTGGCCTTAGCTCCACAAAGAAATGAAATGGAACCTACTGGACACATCCTCAGCTGAAGAGACAAAGTTGAAAGTCTGGAGAGATTAATAGAGCTATAGTTTGCAGAACAGAGTACCAAAATGAGAGCACTGCACAAAGAGAGAACTACAGAGATCTATGAAGGATTGTTCTTGATTATTCAACTAAGAACAATCCATGCATATATGTGAGTAAACTATTCAAGTCAAGGGGGGAAAATCCAAAACAATTGGAGGGAATAGTGCCTGGCACTCACACAGGATCAGGAACAGTGCTGTACCCATGGAAAACCTCCTGAGTCACAGGAGCAAACTACCCAATGTATCTTGACTTTAGCAGTGAGGATAATTAACCCTAGACTAAACACTGGTCCTTCCTACCAAATCTGAAAAGTAAGATCCGAAGAATGAAACAATTTCCAAGGAACATAGGTGCATTTCAGAATAATGCTCAGGAATATTTAGAAAGATTCAAAATATTCAAAATGATTTTAAAAAATTCACAATATCTGGCATTCAATAGAAAATTCCTAAGTGTGCAAAGACAAGAAAATATGACTCATACGAAGAGAAAAAACAATCTGTCTTATCTACTCTAACATGACATAGATGTTAGAATCAGCACATGAGGACAATGATAGTTATTAACACTGTTGACTCTAATTCTATACCCAGCAAAAGTAATTTTCAAAATTGAAAGTCAAATTAAGATATTTCAGACATAAAGAAGCTGAAAGTTCCATCAGCATTAGACACACTCAACAAGAAATATTAAAGTAAATCCTTCAGGAAGAAAGTACTGATACCAAAGGGAAATATAGATCTACGGGAAGAAATGATGAACAAAGAAAAGGTAATTACATGGAAAATATATGATTTTAAAAATTAATTAAGTCTGGGGTGCCTGGGTGGCTCAGTCAGTTAAGTATCCAACTCTTGATAACAGTTTACATCATGATCTCACAGTTTATGAGTTTGAGCCTCATATTGGGCTCTGTAATGACAGCACAAAGTCTACTTGGGATTCTCTCTCCTCTCTCTTTCTGCCCATATCCTGCTTGTGCTCTCTCTCAAAATAAATAATCTTAAAAATTTTTTTTGAATAAAATAATTTAAAAAATAAAATTAATCTCTTTAAGAGATTCTTGACTATTTAAACAACAATGATAACAATATGTTATGGGGTTTAAAATATATGTGAAGGTAAAATATATGGAAAACAGCACAAAATTCAGTAGGGAAGCAATAGAAGTATAATATTATAGGTTTATTATACTGTATGTGTCACAGTAAAATATCACTTGATGATAGACTGCTAAATTAAAGAGATATACCGTATACACTAGAATAACAGAGTTATAGCTAAGAAACTTAAAAAGAAGATAAAATGGAATTATATAAAAAAATGATTCCAAAACACAACCAGGAAAGAAAAGGGGAAGAAAGAACAAATGAGACAAATAGAAAACAAACAGTATTATAATAGATTTTAATGTAAAAATATCTGTAACTTTATTTTATGTAAATGTTCTAAGTTAATATTCTAAATTAAAAAGAAAACTATTTTCAAAGTGGATGATAAAACGAAAACCAACTATATACTGCAGACAAGGAACATAATTAACATATAAAGGCACAAATAGGTTAAAAGTGAAAATGGGAAAAGATACAGCATGTTAACAGTAATCAAAAGAAAGTAGGAGTGACTATATTAATATCTGATAAACTAAATTACAGATCAAAGCATATTACCAAGGATTCGGAAATCATTACAGAAGTAGAAAGAAGTGAACTCATTAAGAGGACAGACTGTTGTAAATATTTATGCACCTAAAGACTGAGCTTTGGGGCGCCTGGGTGGCTTAGTCAGTTAAGAGTCCGACTTTCGCTTAGGTCATGATCTCGCTGTTCATGGGTTCGAGCCCCGCATCGGGCTCTGTGCTGACTGCCAGCTCAGAGCCTGAAACCTGTTTCAGAATCTGTATCTCCCTCTCTCTCTGACCCTCCCCTGCTCACGCTGTCTCTCTCTCTTTCTCTCCTAGAAATAAATAAAAATATTTAAAAAAAAAAAGACTGAGCTTCAAAATACATAAAGTAAAAACTGATGGAAAGGCAAGGTGAAATGGATACATTCACAGTTACAGTCAGAGATTTTGTACTGTATCTCAATAATTGATAGAACAAGTAGAGAGAAAATCATTAAGGATATAGAAAGTTTGAATTTCACTATCATTTAACCTAATTATTCACAAAACACTCTACTAAAAAAAAGCAGGATTCACATTCTTTTCATGTGCACAGAGAGTATTTATCAAGTAGACCATACTCAGGGCCATAAAACAAGTTTCAGTATATTAAAGTAATTTAAGCCATACAAAATATGTTCTCTAAGCACAACAGAATTAAATTATAAATAAGTAACTGGATGATCTCTGGAAAATCCTCAAATATTTGGAAACTAAATAATACACACTTATGTAATAGATGGATCAAAGAAGAAATCAAAACAAATTAGAGGGCATTGGGTATGTAGTGAAAATTTAAAAGAAACATATCAAAATGTATGGGATGTCACTAAAACAGTAGTGAGAACTGAAAGCATTGAATGCATATATTAGCAAAGATATATCTCAAATAAATGACTTTACCTTTCATTCTTAAAAAAAATTACTAAAAAAAGAAGAGCAAATCAACTGCCAATTAGATAGAAGAAAGGAAATAATAAAGATCAGAGTGAAAATCAGTGAGATAAAAGAGAAAAAAAGAAAATCAAGGAAAGTAAAAGATGTTTTTTATATCAATAAAAATGATCTAATTAGAAAAAGAGAAAATAAATTATCAATATCAAACATGAAGCATATGAAAACGCTACATATTATCATCAGTATTAAAAAAGTCAATAGGAAATACTATGAGCAACTTTGTGCCAATAAATTTGAAAACTTAGGTGAAATGGACAAATACTTTGTGAAGCACAAATTACTAAACTCATTCATGGACAAACTAGATAACAAATATTCCAAAATCTATAAAAGAAATTGAATATGCAGTTAAGTACCTTACACAAAGAAAGCTCTAGGCTCTGAAGGTTCAATTTTGAATTGTACCAAACATTTAATGAAAAATATACTGGTTCCGTATAAACTCTTCCACAATATTTAAAAGAAGGGGATGTATTCCAACTCATTTGATGGAGTCAGCCTTACCTTGATACCAAAGCCATACTAAGACTTCATAAGAAAAGGACACCATGAACCACCATCCCCCATGAACATAAATGCAAAAATCCTTTAAAAAAATCTTGAAATTTTAATCCAACCATACTGTATATAAGCAGGATATTGTATTGTGAACAAATGGTATTTACTTTAGGGATGGAAGACTGGTTTAATATTTTAAAATCAACCATTGTAATTCACTGTGTTAAGTAACTAAAAATGAAAGAAAAAATATAAAACCATCTCAAAGCATAAAGAAAACTCACTTGACAAAATCCAGCATCCATTACTGGTAAAATCTCTCAGCAATGTAGGAATAGAAGGGAACTGTCCATTAATGACTTCTAGGAAGAACCTAGAAGTCACCTGGGTCAACTGGGTGGCTCAGGTGGCTAAGCGTCCAGCTTCAGCTCAGGTCATGATCTCGTGGTTTGTGAGTTTGAGCCCTGCATCAGGCTCTATGCTCATAGCTTAGAGCCTGGAGCCCCTTAGGATTCTGTGTCTCCGTCTCTCTCTACCCCTCCCTTACTCATACTCTGTCCTTCTCCCTCAAAAATAAACATTAAAATTTTTTAAAAAATAAACCTACAACTAACATCCTATTTGATGGTACAAGATTAGATGATATTCCTTAAAATCAGAACTAAAATGAAATGTCCACTCTTACCACTTCTGTTCAGAATTGTACTGGAGGTCCTGGACAGTGCCATCAGGCAGAAAAGGAAATAATAGCCATTCACATTGGAAAGGGAAAGGTAAAATTATTTCATTTGTATACAAGATCATCATCTATGTAGAAACCCTGAGGCAATGTACAAAAAAAGCAACTACAAGTAATAAGTACTTTAGCAAAGTTGCATAATGCAAGATCAATATACAAAATTTACTTCAGTATGCTAGCAATAAACAATTGCAAATTGAGACTAGAAAGTAGTGTTATTAAAAGAAAAAAGAATCAAAATACACAATATTAGAAGTAAATTTGACAAAATATGTGCAAGACCTGCATACTTAGAAGTACAGAATATTATGAGAACAATTAAGGGTACACTAAGTAAATAAGAGAGAGAACATTTTCAAGGATTGATAAGACTAAATATTTTTAAATTTTTATTTTTCCCAAAATTGATCTAGAGACTAAATAAAATAGAAATTAAAAATTCAGGGGCGCCTGGGTGGCTTAGTTGGTTAAGCATCCGACTTTCACTTAGGTCATGATCTCTCGGTTCGTGGGTTCGGGCCCCGCGTTGGGCTCTTTGCTGACTGCCAGCTCAGAGCCTGGAGCCTGTTTCAGTCTGTGACTCCCTCTCTCTCTGACCCTTCCCTGCTCACGCTGTCTTTCTCTCTCTTTCCTAGAAATAAAACATTAAAAAAAAAAAGAAAGAAATTAAAAATTCAGCAGGCTTTTTTATAAAAGTTACAAACTGATTCTAAAAAGGATAAGGTTGGGCTCCTGGGTGGCTCAGTCAGTTAAGCGTCTGTCTGACTCTTAATCTCTGCTCAGGCCATGATCTCACAGTTCCTGGGATTGAGCCCCACATCCAGCTCTGTGCTGACAGTGTGGAGCCTACTTGGGATTCTCCCTCTCTCCTTTTGCCCCTCCCTTGCTCGCTCTTGCTCTCTCTTAAAATAAATACATAAAGTTAAAAAAAGAAAGAAAGCATAAGGAAATGCAAAGAACTTAAATAGCCAAAACAGCACTGAAAAAGAACAAAGATGGTATACTAACATTACCTGATTCTAAATATTATTGCAAAGGTATAGTAATCAAAAAGGAGAATATTAGCATAATGGTAGACATGCAGATAAATAGAATACAAGACAGAGCCCACATAAACTAAGAAATGGGTTTTTCATTTGTTTTTTTGACAAAGATACAAAGTCAACTGAGTGAGAAAGGATAGTATTTTCAACAAAAGATAGTGGAACAACTGGACATCAGTGTGCAAAAATAAATGAATAAATAGACATTGTTAAAATAATGCACAGAGGACCAGGTTGAATATAGGACAATATTTGTATATATTTTTATATTATAATATTTCTCTATTTTTATTTAAAACCCTCAAAGTTAAGTAGGTCAACAAGCTACCCAATTTAGAAAGTGGGCAAAACATTTTAACAGACTCTTCACCAAGGAAGATATATAGCTGGCAGGTAAGCACACACAAAGATGCTCAGCATCATTAATTGTCAGGTATCAGCAAATTAAAAACACAATGATATACTATTAGATGGCTAATTTTTATTTTTACATAATCATACTAAGTGTTGTCCAAGATGTGGACAGAACTCTCATACCCCACCCCTCAGAGGGAGTATAAAACAGTAAAATAACTTTGAAAACACTTTAGCGTTTATTAAAATGTTAAGTATACAGCTATGATCTCCTAGGTATTTACTCAAGAGAAACTAAAGTATATATCTATACTAACACTTGTGAATATTCACAGCAGCTTTGATTCCCATTACAGCGGGAACGTATCTCAAGAAATGACACTGAGTGAAGGAAGCCAGAGACAAAACAGCATATACGGAGACTCCACTCAGACAGAACATTAGGAAATGCAGTCTCATCTATAATAACAGAAAGTAGATAAATGGTCCCTTGAGGAAGAGTGACTGAGGAAGGATGTGGGAAACTTAGAAACTTGTGAAACTAACACATAGCATTCTTATCCAGATTGTGATCAGTGGTTTCATGGGTATATAAATGTAAAACTTAACCAAATTTGGTATTTTAAATATGCATAGCTTATTGTGTGTCAGTTAAACCTAGATAAAAATGTTAGAAGACAATTTTTATTCAACGATTTTTTTCACATGGGAAATATTATATATATTAGAATATACACATGTATGTGTACATGGTGAGAGGGGTGTGCTTTGAGTTATTTTGACTCATTTATCTGCCTATCATTGTGCCACTTCATAGGGATAGGTTTTTAAAGTACTATGTGCTCTTCTATTTAGTAGTTACTCTGGTATCTATATTGTCTATTGTATCCATATACATGGATATTACATATGGGTATTGTATCCATATACATATTATATAATGGATGCAATAATGGATAAAGGATACGGTAGATTATATGTATACATCCATATTTATGTAGATCCTCATTTATATATAAAATATATTTCTTTTAAAGCATTCATATAAATAAACCTATATAATAAAATGTTTTATGTATTATTCATATAAAAACGAATATATATGGATAGGTATTAAGTGAGAATAGAAACATATATACCTGTGCATGTATGTATGTATATGTATGTGTTCTCATATTCTCACTTCATCTTCATGATTAGTTCTTTTTTTGCAAATAAGAAAGCAGAGAATCAGAGAATCACAAATAGTACATAAATTGCTCAACATTTCCATGCTGGAAAAAAAAAAGAAGCATTTTAGGCTAGGTCTTGACCTTGTATTACAACACACCATCTTAGTAAGGAGAACAGACTCCCCAGGGATACCAGTTTCTCAGATGCTTGGGCCTCAAAAATGGGACTGTGAGCAGTTTGAGAACTAAGACCATATCGAATTTATCTGGGGATCTTCAGGGCATAGCAGCATTCACTGGGCAAACAGTCACAGTAGCTCAATTAAAAATTGTTGCTTTTAATTCAGTTGGTAATTCTGTTTACCTTTAATTGTGATCAGACAATGATGGGAGTTATAAGAAGGAGGATCTCTACAGCTTTCACAACTGTTTGTGTGTGTGTGTGTGTGTGTGTGTGTGTGTGTGTGTGTGTTGGCCAGGGGTTCAATGATTTTAAGTCTCCATCCAGAGTTAGGGCCATGTACCTGGTGTATTTAAGTATACAGATCTGCAAGAGTCACAATGACCTGTTGAGGTAGTATGAAAATGAATAAAATGCAACCCCAAATGATCCACACACACTAACTAAATCCTTGTCTGCAATAAGAAGCAAGAACAGGTCCAAATAAGAGCATGAAACAGGAGCCCCTGTGTCATTGAGTCTACATGCCTTTGAACTAACAAACACAGATGTAAAGAAGCTTCATCAGCAGTTGGGGCTAGGTTTTCCATCTGCTGAGGGAGTGTTTTGTGGAGGGTTTGGAGGACAAGCACCCCCTCTTTTCCACACTCTTATTAAAGCAGGCACTTAAAAGCCAGGGAAGAGAGCACAAAGCCAAATGTGGCTGATATTGCTGGTGATATTGATGTTGTTTTTGCTGTACCTACATAGTTCTGTTTCTAAAATAATAGACCTGTATTCTAGGCTGCTATGGCTGTCTCTTCTCTTTTCTTTCATTTCTTTATTATGTTTTGAAGTGACTTTGATGTGTGAATGCAAAGGAAAATGTGAAGGGGGGCAGAGGGTGATGATGAGTGCCCCGCAGGCTGATGGTTAGCTGTCCATCAGACATAATCGCACTCTGCTTTAGAAAATGTTGAAAGCCACCAGCAAGGCTCTAAAAGACATTTTTTAAATCATGAATACACATGAGCCACTTCACAGATTGTGTTTATAATTAATAGGAGGCCTGGGGTATCCTAACCTCTAAAAGATGTGTAGACACAAAGCCAGTCCTTGAAATTATCAAAGCATTTGTCTCAAAACCACTCAAGGAAACAGCTTCAACTCTCACTATCAGAAACAGAGTCAGTAAATGCTTAAATGGCTACATAATGTTTCAGAAAGCTGGGACTAAAAGTATAGGGCAAGGAAACTGACATGTGCAGAGGGCCAGCGTCTCAGCTGCTACCTTAGAATTTTGATACACACTCCCAAGTTGAAGCCTATTCCATTACTGGGAGGAAGCATATCATTTAGATACTCATGACTTGACCAAAGGTGTTAGACAAGAGGGAGGTGTATTTCCTTTTCATATAGAGACCACAAAGGACCTGAGTTAAGAGTCCAGGGCAGGTAGGAAAGGTTCATAAAGTCAACAGGGTCACTATCTCCTTTAAACTTTATGCTTTGCCCTCCTTCACACATGGCTTCCATCCTCAAGGTCATAAGATAGCTATTAGAGCTCCAGCTATCACGTCTGCATCCCAGAAGGAAAATGAAATAAACAATGGGGTGAGAAGAATTTTCCTTAAAGCCCTATGTTGTGACTTCTGTCTGTAATTTCTTAGTTGTACTCGTTGCCATTCCAAATGAAAAATCATGGTCTCTTACCAAACAAGATGCGAGAAGGATATGGGATAGATAACTAGCAGTCTTTAGCCAGAAAGGAATAATTACCCCAATTAAAAACTGAGTTTCTAAGAGTTGAATGAACTGAACCAAGGTCATCACCCAACCCATGAATGGTGGCAGTATTCCCTAAGGAACCTCAATTAGGATGTGGACCACAGAGATCAGATCTTGAGCCTGAGCAGGGACTGAGGTTAGTTTGAGCCCATTTGTCACTGGGTTGCCAGGTGTTGGATTGCATAGGTCAACTAGAATTGAACTTTTGGCAGGAGAAAAACAAAAAAGCCAGTGTGTGCATAGAGTGTGAACCTGAAAAGGGCCATGTGGAGTAGGGATGTGAAGAAAAGTCATAAGCTCTCAGGGTATCTTTTTCCATGAGCCCACATCGGAGCCTCATGTCCTAAAGGGATTTGGTAGAAGATAAAAGGAAATTCTATGCGTGCTAAGCTGGTTGGCCTCATTCAACATGCAGTGGGCAAGAGGATATCTGCTGACTTTTTGAAGACCAAGGGAGGTCTTCAAGGATGTCAGCACCTTGTCAAGGGTTTGTAGCTTTAGGGAGATGTGTTCTTGCCAAGGGAGATGTGTTCTTGCCAAGGGAGGACATTAGCTCCAGGTTGGCTGCCAGTAGGGTATGTTTATGTTGTAGCAAGCCTTCCATACCCAAACCCTATCTGGACTTTGAAAAATCAATGGTTAGAAGTGTTTCTGGGACCAGGAGACACATCCAATTGACCTGCCAGGTCACTGACCTCAGTGAATGTAAGGTTTTATTGGAAGCTTGGATCATCGATATGGTCAGCCTTATGCTGACCCCACAGCATGCCTACTGCCTGGAGATGCTCTGAAAGTACGGGACTGGAAAAGCCCCAGGCTTACACTGCCATATTTACGTGTACTCAAATCTACTTTTCTTTTAACCTTTAACTTCTGTTACAACTGTGCTTCTAAATGAGTTTTTATCCCTTAATGTATATCATCACACAACAGCAATTGTACCAGAGCCGCTTCAATCTTCGGGCTGGTAAGTGCTGTAAATTATAGCATAAAGTTTTTGTCATTATTCTCTGCATTGCAACCTGTCCTTCGTGTATTCTCATCCTGTCCATCAGTCCTTTTAAGTACTAGATGATTTTTAAAAAGCACCTGCCAATAAATCCAGTAACCTATGAAACATTTGAGACCCACACTCCCAAGCTTGCTTTTTCATCAGTAGTGGATTAGTAACAATTTTCTAATGAAGATTTCCTTTTAATTATTGGGGGAAAGGCATTCCTTAATTAATGGAAAGGAGGATTGGTTTCATCCAGATTAATTATTGCTGGCAATGTGTCCCAAGTTCACTAGGCACAAGCTATTTAGTGAGCATATTAACAACCAAGTTAAGCAGCTTGGGGTTTAGTCTTAATAAGGTGGACCATAGTAATTAAGTTGGGGTTTATGGATGGATGGTCTTCAGGGGGTCCAGGAATTCATAAAGTTTGATACGATCTCTTCCATAATTTCCCCCAGCTTTTCAGTAGGGTTTGTGATGGGCATATATAAGCGATGGTCTCAAGGAACACCATCACTCTGGGGCTTCACAGCACATACCTGCTCGCTCTCCATGCTGGTCCAGTCACCAGTCATTCAGTCATGGTCAGAACCTATTGCTGAGGGAGCCAAAGCCTTGATTTGGAGAGGCATTTGAGACTCACACAACCTGTTCTTTCTATTCACTTGTTTATTTCAGAATTGCTCAATGTGTTTATATCATATCCTTGTTTTCATCAGTACTCCATAGCTCATGAGCTATATTTTCTACCCGGTCTTCCTGACCTTCACTTCCTTGTCTCTCTCGCAAAGATCACCATGATGTCTGGAGTTTTGACTCCATATGTCACGGATCTCTTCTATTCACATCCTCATCCATTTCCCTCCTCGGTATTTGCTCCATCACCCTTCCTTCCTAAAAACTGGCTGTCCACTGTTGACACTCCTTCTCTAGGGAAAGTTTTATGTTATCATTTTTACTTTCTTCCCTGGGCACCTCATCGTGTGAAAGTGGGTTTGGTTTCCTAATGTTTACCCACTGCCATTCCAATAGCATTCAATTCTTCAGTTCTGGAAGAACAGAATATTATTCTTTGAGAGTCGATATAGCACAATGAATCCTATTCTGATTACTGTCAACTAAAGGATTTTTCACAACCAGTATTTTATTAAAATGTTGCCAGGGAGGGCCTGGGTGGCTCTGTTGGTTGAGCCTCTGACTTCGACTCAGATCATGATCTCACAGTTTGTGGTTTCAAACCCTGCATTGGACTCTCTGCTGTCAGTGTAGAACCTGCTTGGGATCCTCTGTCTCCCACTCTACCCCTCTCCCCTTGTTTTATCTCTATCAAAACTTTAAAAAAAATTTTAATGTTGCCATTACTCCATTTCTACATCATGGCCTTGACAGACTCATCTCCAATATTTTTTTTTCTTTCACTGTCATATCCACCCACTTGCATCATCACAGCTTGGACCATATCATAACCTCTATACTAATTCAGTTGCTTTTCTCTCAGAAAACCTCATCTTCTACCGGCTAGCTTGTTCAGTTACACCTGCCCTGATCTGCTTTTATCATCAATAAGTATCTCTAGTACCTCGATCCCTTCTTTTGTATACCAAGCCAGCAGCCCTAATATTTTCATTTTCTGCCTTATCCTGCTTTGATTCCTGAGCCCATCTAAGCAACAATTTCAGTGCCTCTCCCTACCACAGTGTAAAGAATGTTTTTGAGCCATTGTCTCACTTGAGACATCAATAATATTTTACTATGGTAAACCCACCCTCTGTGTTGTAACTGTCTTTCCCTTTGGGCATCATTGGTGTTGCACTCTGCTGGCCTTCATCCTACTGTCTGGGTACTTCTTCATGGTCATATCTGCAAGCTCATCTTCTTCTCAGCCATTAAATGTTAGAGTTCTCCGCTTACTCTCTCAGGTTCTTTTCTTATATTACTTCATATTCTCTTCCTTGATGATATTCTTTTAGCATCTGTGTGCCCAAGATTTCCAAAACCTTTACCTAGAGCTCTAACTCTCCTGTATGGTCGAGACTTTCATAATGTCTTCCCTTGAATGTCTCAATGGCACATTAAATTCAACCTCCTGGTAACTGACATCCCAATTACCCTGTTTAAGCTGGTTATCTTCTACTGTTTCCCTCTCAAGGTAACACCTTGTCCCCATCAACCTCAATAAGCCAAAAACCTGAGCCTTCTCTCTGATACTACTCTCTCCCCTATTTGCCATTGGTAAAATTTGACTTTCTTTCTGTCAGATCCACCTATTTCCTTTGATCTTTGTTTCTACCATAATAGCCAAAGTTACCATTTATTATTTGGTCGACTAATGCTGAATAATTTCCAATTATTTAATTGTTTAATCCTTTTAATCGTCTCTCTACTGTATTAGAGAACACTCTAGTATTCTTTTCAAACTGCAGTTCTGAAGTGTACCTCAAGCCATCACCCTTCCCTCTTCATGGCCTCCTGCTACTCAGTTTGCTTTTCCAGAGGCAAATTATTCCATATCTCCTTATTTTTAATACTCCAGCTATGGGCTCAGTCTTTTTATTCACTTGAATATGCTAATAAATATTTGTGAATTGGCTTAACAAATACACAATACATAATAAGTACATAGTTTAGTGAGGCTCTTGCAAATCATATAAAACTTTGATGCAACAGTGATCCTAAACATACATCTTTTACATTGCAAGGAGGTTCAACAGCACCGGATTTAAGTGAAAAACAGCAGGCTTCTCTGCTTTTGACTCAAGTCCAGAGCAGAAGGTGCCTGCCTCTCCAGTCTCCTTACCTTGGGTTCCAGCGCTGACATAGAAAAGAAGGACTTCAGTCCTGTGAACTCAGGAGTGGTCAAAGCATAGCCTAAGGCCCAAAGGAAGTTGGCAGACTTCTCATGGTCCCTCCTCCCTTTGTGGCACACAGAGATTTTTGTCTTTCTACAAAAACATGCACCAGCCCTGGGGCAGTATCACGGTTTTGAGTATAAACACAGCCCAGAAGTAGCTGGCCTCAGGTCCAGGGCAGACAGGAAGAATGCTGCTCCCCCCACAAGGGGCAGGGCCAATGATCTGATGCTGAAGTTGCTTTCCAGCTGTGACTTAGATTTCTAAGCAGTAGACATCTCAGCCCCCAGCCCAGGGACTCTAACAAGCTCTTTGGTGTGGTGCTCAAAAGGCTTTAACCCTAAGCACCATTTTTGTCTAACTTGCAAGCCTTAAAGAATCTCAAAAGAAGAGACAAATAAAATTTTTTTAAAAAGCTAGACTTGAGAAAGTATATGACCAAGGGCCTGTGGCATCCATGCTGGAAAGCATCAGCCTCACTCCTTGCAAAGGGTGTCAGAATGCTGTTATGTGCCTGCTTCTCACCATTGCTCTGAGCTCAGGAAGACAGAAATTGGAATCATTGGCAAGTTTAATGTTTCAACCAAGTTCTCACTCATCTCAAGAATAACTCTCAGGAGGCATTATGATTGTGATATCCCACATAATTTAACATTTATATGTATATTTGTGTACACACACACACAAGCAGGAGGTTTTAGAGGTAAAACTGGTAGCATTCCAAAATTTTGATCGCACTACTAATTGTAGACACACGCTAGATAATGCAGATACATCAAAGATTATATGGGACCTAACTTTATACTTAATTTTTTTCTCACCACTGCAATTCTTTATTAGAAATTAAGGAAGTGAAAAATTCAACCAAAGATCTTTCTTTCTTCCTCCCTTCTTACTGCCTTCCCTCCCTCCCCCCTCATCCCTCCCTCTTCCTTCCTCCCACCCTCTTTCTTTCTTTTCTTTTCTTTTCTTTCTTTCTTTCTTTCTTTCTTTCTTTCTTTCTTTCTTTCTTTCTTTCTTTCTTTCTCTCTCTCTCTGTCTCTGTGTCTCTCTCTCTCTCTCTCTCTTTCTCTATTTGTTTGCCACCTTGCCTTTGACTTCCATTTGCAAGCCACTTCAAGGAAGAAACTAACTTATTGCAGAATTGCTAAAAATACAGGTTCTCTGGAAACTCAGAATTGTTTATAATATAGTTGCCTTCATTGGTACTACCAGGGTACAAGAATAACTATGCTAATAGATCCTGGACGTGGCTAATATATTTCATTGATTGGTTCTACTGCTCTTCATTCCATTGTATGCACTAATCCCTAGATTTTTGACATGTTTGGATATTTTGTAATCAATCAGATTATCAAGAGACATGAAGGTTTCGCCTGTATGAGTCAAGTTGGCATTCTCACTGAGGAGTCAGGAGACTTTTTATTATTAGATAGGGCATTTTCTTGATAGGGTACATGGTCAAATTTGCCCCAGTTCTAAAATTTTGAGCACTGTAGTCTTAATATCTTGGTGTGTCTTCTATCAGGAGTGACCAGAATACACAGGGAATATCTATAAGTTGATATTTAAGAACAAGTTTCCATGCTCTGCATAGATAATGAAAGCGTGCTGAACTGTCATTAGAAGCTTTTCCAGACACTGAAGAATTCTGTTAGGAGACGTGAATTCTGAGTATCTTTCATGTGCATGGTTATCTCAAAGACCTCAGTTGACTTAAGGATGAGTGAAACAAAATTATCCTCTTATAAGTGGAGGGTAGAGAATATGAAATTGGAAACTAAACTTTGATATCATAGATAGACTTTATGGCCAAGTGGCAGTTTAGAATCATGCTGTTGTTAAGGGATACAGAACTGGAAGGACATGAGCTTAAGGCTGAGCTGTTCTGTTTCTCATCTGTGAACTGTCATTCAAATAAGCCAGGTGCTCAAGAAATTGGTCAGAGCTCCCTTTTCTCTTCTTCATCTTCCATCAACACCACCACCTACAACTGCCATGACAACACCAGATATTGATGTTACTAGAATTGGTGACATGTCTTGTTGACTCAGATATGTGATGTGTCGAAAGTCCAGTGTCATATAAATATGAAGGAGCAACTATGGAGATTCAGTAGGAATAGAAAGGAAAGTAAATAACCTGATCTAGTCACCCATTTTTATAGTGATAATAATAGTAGTAATAATTAGCAATAATAACCTAAAGTTACTGTGAACCTGAGGTATTTGGAGACCAGTCCCTGTAATATGTGTTGTTTGTCTTGAGGGCCGTGTACAATTTTCTAGTGATAATGACTTTCTTGAGTTGAAGGAAGAGTAAACTTCTGGTACTTTATTGTCCTGGTTCTTCTGTTTAATTTTGCTGCCCAAACTCCCTACCAATTCTGGTTTATTTATCACAGAACTCCAGAATTCCCTGGCAATTTGTAGCAGTGAGATTTTATGTGACTGCTGGAAGGCAAATTCTAAAACATAAAGAAGGTTTACTATTGGCAGAAATGGCCCCCATGAGACACATTTATCAAAAATGTGAAGCAAGAATCAAAGGATTGGAACATATGGGTTTTTTTTTTTTTTTTCACCCTTTTGGAGCCCAGGTGACAAGAGGAAACTTTTCCAATTGAAGATTACTTGACTGAGAGTATTTGTCGGGATGACCACAAGATCTTTTTGTTATTATCTTAATTTTCCAAAGGCAAAAAGACAGATTTTCTTCTGACAATTGGAAAAATCTTGTGTCACTTGCCCTCCTTGTTTTCTTCCCTCCGTCCATCCATCCATCATTTCTTCCCACCGTCACTTTTCTTATTCACCATTTCTTCCTCCGTCTCTTTTCTTTGGTTTTCCACATTTCTCTTTATGTCTCTCTGTCTACATTTCCTTCACAACTCAGTAAATATGCTTCTCAATCTCCACCCCAACACTTGGAGCACAGTCACACATAAACACCAACACACAAATAGAGACACTCAGTATACACACACATACTCACTAAACCCAAACACACACACACACACACACACACACACACACACACCCCACGTACAGACTCTCTTTCCCCAAGACTGCATACAAATTGTTAGAGATGGAATAATTCTTTTCATTATTAGTTAACCCAGTAATGTTTGTTCTCTGGTTCTGTGTTATTTTTCTGTACCCAGATGGTCAAGCACAGTTGTAGGATTTTGGGATAGAATACCTATTGTTCCTGAAACTGTAGAAAGCTTCCTGACTCCCACCATGTGGCTTCCATCATTGCTTTCCTCTTTCAGCTTATTTGTCCTGTAATAATATTAAAAAACATATTCACTGTAAAACTGAGAGAAACTTAAGGTCATAAGCTCCAGGACTGACAAAACAGAGATTTTCCCCCCATGTGTCCTAAAGTCTATACAATCCTATGACCCTTTTTAAGGAAAAGAATACAGATTTACAAACATAAAAAAAAAAAATTGACAACTTGGTACTAGCAACTTGGTCATCCGGGTTTCCTTTTTGCACTTGTTGTAAGCAATGTATTGGAAAACTGCTTACATAGAAAGTTTCCTGATTGCCTAAGAGGTTTTTGGGTGCAGGCATGTCCAGACCCTGCAGCCAAGAAAGATGTCTTGAAGACATCTTTGGTGCAAAAGGATGATTTTATTAAAGCAAGGGGATAGGACCCATGGTCAGGCCAAAAGAACTGCACTGGGAGATGTGAAGAGTGACTGGTTATACACAATGAAGTTGGGTGAGGTAAAACCTCCAGAAGGATTTCGATATGCTAAAGAGGACTCCTTAGATACAGGCCTTGGTATTGTTAAGCTAAGTTTGTTTTTCCTCCAGTAAGGCAGTAACATTAGGACAGTAGGGTTCCTGGAGAAATATTATACTCTGTATTTGCCTCAAGTATTTGTCAGTGGGCTGTAGATTACAAGGAAATTTAATTTTACTTTCTATTTCCTTCTTGTTTTTCTTCCCCACATCACTATGGAAGGGAAGGTGATGTTAGGGGCTCTAGGAAACTGAATCTACAGGTTTCTGGAGATTAGGCTATTGATAAAATTGCCTTTTTCTTATAATTTACAAAGATATTTGTAAACTGAAGGATACTCATATCCTGCATGACTGTAATCTCTTATCAGTTAACCATTGTTTCCTTTCCTTTGTTCTTGGGCAGCCAGGAGTGCCTAAGGAATATCACACATAAATATCACATATATCCCACCAGGAGATGGGGAGAGACTGGTTTGCACTTTGTCTTCATCTTGCCTTATGGTCCTTCATCAATTGCAACCTGGCTTCTCCTCTCCATCAGAACATTCTGCATTTGCCATCAACCCCCAACATCCCCAGGGAAAATCATGCAGGAGATGAGCTCTGAAGCTTCAGCTTCATTTTCTGCACAGTAATTCTACCTCTGTTGGAGAATATGCCCAAGATCTAGGTTTCCCTCTTAGCTGAAGAATGACTTGGTTTTGTGATAATGAGTTGGGGGTCATAGCCTCCCCATAAGAGTGTCAGATCTGTTTCTTGTCTTTCTATGGACTCCATGCCCTGAAGTCTTCATCAGCACCTTGCAAACCTATCATGCTTTAGTGCTTTGTACCCTCAAAGCATCTGCAACAGCTGGGACTTCTGTATCTTGCTCTCAGTAAGCCACATTGTTATATAAGAATGAGCCTAAAGCTGGGTTCCTACCCTGGGTGGTATCAATCTCATTGGTTGCAGCATCTTAATGATAAAGTTTTCGGGTGATGGTGGGGTTCAGAGCTGACGACTAAGAAAGAATTTTTGAAGATGTCTTTGATACAAAAGGTGATTTTATTAAAGCATGGGGACAGGACCCATGGTCAGGAAGAGCTGCACTGAGGTTGTGGTGGCTAACTCTTAATGTACTCTCAGATTGGGAGGAAATCAGGGACAGCATAAGTCTCTAAGGAATTTTAGAAGCAAGGTTTCCAGCACCTTGAGGGGCTAGCTGTTGTAAGGAAAACACCATTTTTTACCGTTTAGTGAAACCTCAGTCATGAGACCCTTAAGATGTATATCAGGAGGCCATAAGCTTGGAGTAAGATTGCCAACCACGTATCTTGGGGGAGTTGAAATAAAGGAAGTTTCTAAAGGAGTTTTTGTATGTTAAAGTAAACTTACAGGATTGTGGGGGGTCAGAATAATGTTAAGCCAAGATTCCCTTTTGCCCCTAGCAGATTGTCATCATCAAGGCAGCTTAGCTTCTAGAGGGAGGTCACTCTGCCCAGTTCACGGACTTGTCAATAGGCTATGGGCAGTAAGGGAATTTAATTGTTAATTTGCCTTAGTTTCCCACATTGCCATGATAAGCATTTAAATCCCTTTCCTTTGTTCTTGGGCAGCCAGGAGTGTCTGAGGAATATCACACATATCCCATCTGGGGCAGAAGGGTGCCCTTAGCCTTTACTTTGCCCTCAGCTTGTCCCACATTCCCTCATCATTAACATGGTCTGAAAAGCCAGAGCGTTCTGGTCAGTTTTTATCAAAATAGAGATCTGGTATTTACAGAACCTGCCCAGAGCGACCTGGACTGCCAATTTAGCAGCAGTTTGCCTTGAGAACTTCAGCCTGGCCTGAATGTGTCACTTTAAGCATTCCAAAGGCCTCTGTGGGTGCAGGGAGCAGTGCTTGGTGAATCTTATCCTCTGAGAGCTCTGCTGTACAGGGTGCAGAGCTGACCTGGAGTTGCACACATCTGCATTCTGGGTTCTAATCCTGGCCCTGCTGCTCATTGGCTGTGTGACCTGGGGTACATGACTGAACTTCTCTCATCCTTATTTTGTCCTTTGTAAAATGAAGTTAATGACACTCCAGTGGTCATGGATTTGATCACAGACAGTGAGGCAACTCAGCTGAAGTAATATACCTACTCGGTGACAAGACTGGCATTAGAGACACCGATGCCACATGCTGAATGCCTCACAAGACCTGTTGGGAAATAGTAATTGCATAGTAACCAAAAATAAATTGAAGACAGCTATCCTCCATTTAACGTAAGTCAGGTGTAGATTAGTTTAATTAAACGAGTGTGGTCACTCTTTTTTGCTTACCCATAACTTTTCTTCATTCTCTCTCTCTGTCTGTCTCATATCTAAATGGGTATGTTAAGACCTGAACTCTTCTGTTTTCTTTCCATATTTTCTCTCCTCACATGTCTCTATATTCGCGATACCTGCCAATTTCCATTTACAGATTGGGCCTCTATTATATGCCTTAGCCTACATCTCCAGAGAATGATTCTACCCTCTCCCTCAGTCGACATAGTTTGCATATTGCCAATCAAACTGATTCTATGCATTTGTAAAATATGGAAAAATGACATAGTCAGGAAAATGAAGACACTTTCTTTGAGGGAATGAAAACTGAGCAGAAGTAGAAAGAAGCAGAAGCAGTGGCCAGATGAGGAGGATAAGAAAGAAGATCCTTGGGATTAGAAGTGGCAGGGATTGTTGGAGCCCTGAGTGGCTCTGTCGGTTAAGTGTCTGACTTCAGCTCAGATGATAATCTCATGGTTCATGAGTTTGAGGCCCAGCATCAGGCTCTCTACTGTCAGCACAGAGCCCACTTCAGATCTCGGTCTCTCTCTCTCTGCCCCTTCACACGCATACTCTCTCTCTGTCTCTCTCAAAAATATATAAATAAATATTTAAAAAAATGTGGCAGAGATTGTTGAGAGATCAAATACGAGCATGAAGGAAAGTAAGGGGCTAAACTGACTCCTGGGTTTGGAGCTCAACACTACTTAGGTGGGAGTACACTCATTGAGATAGGGCACACTGGAGGCAATCCAAGGTTTTTTGGGGGTACGAATGGGGTGGGCCTGAATCAACTATGAATCCTCATTTGGCATTCAGATAGGTTGAGTTTGGTATAACTTTGAAATATTTATGTAAAGATCCCAGCTACAGAGTTAGATCTGGAGCTCAAAGGTCAGGTCTTTGCTGAAAATATGAGTCCTTTTTAACTTGGTGACAATTTAAGTCAGAAGCATGAATGCAGATGCTTAGAGAGAAAGAATATGGAGCCAGAAAGGAAAAAGTCTTGGACTCAGGACTGAACTTTGTAACTTTAACAATAAAAGATGAGTTTAAGAGAATGATGTGATCAGTGGAGCATAAAGCTGGCTTGGTAGTGGCTGGGCTCCATTAGGG
>NW_027533256.1:4548614-4573130 GCF_008692635.1 Crocuta crocuta
TGGCTGGTCATCATTAGGGTGGCATATAACTGGCCAAACAGGGAAACATTTAAGAATGAAAAATGCTAACCAGATAGAATACCAAGGCAACACCTAGAAATTAAGACTCTGTGCTATAATTCCAAGGAAAGAAGGATGTTGGATTTATTCAAATATGAATTGTAATAGGTAGGCATTCCAGGAAAACAGACCAGAGGACTTAGAGCATTGGGTTAGTCAACCATAAAATGCCATCTAATTGACATTCTTACCTATCTGTCTCTTCCTACACATTGCTACATAAACTTTCTATCCTATATCATTTTCCCCTTTGCCACTCTCCTGCTCAAAAAAATTGCAAAGGCTCTCAGTTGTCTAGGATAAAGTTCAGAATCCTTAGGTTGGGATTCAAAACACTTCTTGGTCCAGATGGGTTATTTTCTAATCTATCACTTACTTGTTAGTTCTCCTTTAGAATAATATTGTCTTGGGGTTACTGGGTAGCTCAGGCAGTTAAGCATCTAATTCTTGATTCTGGCTCAAGTCATGATCTAATGGTTTGTGAGATGGAACCCTGTGTAGGACTCTGCACTGACAGTGCAGAGCCTGCTTGTGATTCTCTCTCTCTTTCTCTCTCTCTACTTCCCCTCACTTGCTCACATGCCTTTTCTCTGTCTTAAAATAAATAAACAGTAAAAAAAAAAAATAAATAGTTGAGTTTTCAGTGATACTTAAATATGCCTTAAACATCACCAAATCTAGGCTTTTAATAGGTGGTTGAATATCATCCCCTTCATGACCTTAGCTGTGAATGGTCCTTATTGTCTACCACTCACCTGATTCTATTAAGAGGATTGTTCATCACGCAGTCTCTACATCTGCCAACCTACAGAGCACCAGTTCCCAGGGAAGTACATTCAAGTAAGATGCCAGCTTTGTGCTTAATGGAAAGTCTGAAGTCTCTCAGACGAAATCCAGTCGTTGCCATCATGAGTTCTAGCACTCTGTCATGTAAACAGGCAAAGAAGTTCGTCTTTCACATCTACACAGCTGGAGAATAACTTATCTAACTGAGTGACAAACCTCTAGGAAAGCTTCTGGAATTCTTCACCTTGTTGTGTTTGCAGGACTTTCAGAGTTAGAGAAGAAACAAATAGGAAATAGGGAGATACATTACCATTCAACAGCATGAATAAAAATATTTTTATTTTGGGGCTCAGTCGGTTAGGCGTCTGACTTCCACTCAGGTCATGATCTCGCAGTTTGTGAATTCGAGCCCCTCATCAGGATCTGTGCTAACAGCTCAGATTTTGTGTCTCCCTCTCTCTCTCTCTAAAAATAAATAAGCTTAAATAAATAAGAGTCTGCTTAAAAGGGGTAGGAAAATTCTAGCCTTTATGTTTGCGTTTTTAAAATACTGCAATAAGGAAAAAGAGAGAAAAACCAAGGAACAGACTCTTTACTATAGTGCACATACCAGAGGTTACTAGAGGGGAGATGGGTGGGAGTGACGGATGAAATAGGTGGTGGGGATTAAGGAGGGCACTTGTAATGAGCACTGAGTGTTGTATGGAAGTGTTGAATCACTAAATTGTACAACCGAAGCTAGTATTACACTGTGTATTAACTCACTGGAATTTAAATAAAAACTTTAAAAAACTTTGCAGTAACAAAATTGACTTGTTTCTTCAGTTGGAGGATTCATAGCTGTAGCTTGCAAAGTGCTACTTCAACAGAAGATTAGGGCCTGTATTTGGATTGTCTTATGAAGAACCAACCTATTTTTTCTTCCTGCTAAAGATGTTTGCATTCCTTGTCACTCTAAAGGTGAAGGGCATCAAAGAGCCCCCTGCAGCTAGCCTCCCCCTGAACCACAGAGGAGGATGGAAATCCTTTTCTCTGTCATTTCCATTTGTTGTTCTCTAGGACAAGTCCCTGAATTTTTATTTTGTCTTTGAACAGTGTTTCTTTTGTAGTTTGGAGCTGCTTTTAAGGAGAGTTAATGCACTGCTGGCCTCTGTGTCATCTGGGGCAGAAAGAACTTCAATCAGGCTTCTTTGTTTTCTTAGATATCTGAAATCTTCCAATTTGTACAATGTTTGTGCTCAAAAAGGTCTATAGCTGATGTCTCTTTTAATCTTTTTTAAAATCTTCCCTTTTTTTCTTCATAATCCTTTTCATTAGGTCTTGCATACAGTGGTTGAGAATTTTGTTTTGTTTTGCATTTTCTTTCCTTTTTTTTTCAGGGTCACTTTCTGCTCTGTGCTTGTTGTTACTGATATTTTACATACAACAAGACCGTCCGTGCAGAAGTAAAAAAAATATGAAAATTGGCCTCTTCTGTGTCTCGCTCAGGCTCCTTCTTTCTCTAGGGACCATTTTCATCCTCCACTTTCCTCCTCTGATCCTTTGTGGAGTTGAACATTTCCTAGAGTTATAGAACAATAGTGCCACTCTCAGAGTCCATGTTGGAGAGATCACTGTGCTGTATGGGGCACACTGGGCACGCTGGCACATAGCAAATCTTACAGACCATGAACTGGTGTACCTGCTACACCTTCCACTCCTTTTCTCAGAGAACGTTGAAGGAACAAAGACAATATTTCAGAACACTGCGCCGTTGTGTATTCTCCCAGACATTGTGCTATTGCCAGGACTTAAGTGAATGTTTTTTACGGGGGAGGGGAGGGGGACATAATTAACACATGGGTGCTTTCATTTTTTTATTTATTTTTTCCAGTTTGGAAAATTTTACTTCGTTTTTCATTCCAATAGAGTTAACATACAGTGTTACAGTAGTTACAGGTGTACAATAAAGTGATTGAACAATTTTATATGTTATTCAGTGCTCATCATAAAGGTAAATGGTTTTTAAAGCAATTTCCTTTTACTTAAACCTCCATCTATGTATAAAATGAAAGACTTAAAAATACGCCACTCACATATTCACTAACCAAGGTGGATAGAAACAGAAATACAGAAATTGTAGTTAGAATTCCCAGTGTTTAAATCTTCACACTTTCTTATGATTCTGGCTAGGCTGCACTGAATTCCTTGAGCTTTACTTTCACCATCTGTTAATGAGCAGGTTGATAATACCCACTTTTCAGGAGCTTTGCTAGCATTGGAAGAAATGACCATTGTACCCCTTAGCACATAGGAGAAGCTCAAGATGGTTTTGATCTTTTCCTCCCAGAGCTGCCCTCAATTACACCCCTACCTAACTCTGAACCAGTTTGTGGTCATAGGCAAGAACTTTGTGGCCAAAGCCTATCATAAAACTAGCATATTCTTCATGAAGAATCTTATAACAAGTAGTATGTCATATTGAATGCTGAGGTAAGTAACTGTTTAAATTCTGCACAAATATAAATATTTTTTTCTTATTCTAGTGAAAATAAAAAATACTGGATTTCTATAATCACTTGGAAATAAGAATTTATCATCTATAAAGAAAATATAGTAATACTTTAATGCATAGTGTTTTCTATGTACCAGATACCATCCTAATCTTTTACATATATTAGCCCATTTAATTCTTGCCACGATTGACTATATAGTTTGTGGGGCCCAGTGCAAAACAAAACTACAGAGTGCCTTGTTCAGAAATTATTAAGATTTTCAAGTCAGTGATGTCAGAGCTCAGAGTCTTTCAAAGAATGAGGCCATGTAAAACTATATAGGTCACATCCTGTTGATGATCACATCAGTTCTATGATGTGGCTTTTTTTTTTTTTAACTTTTATTTGTTTTTGAGAGACAGAGAAAGACAGAGTGTGATCAGGGGAGGGGCAGAGAGGGAGGGAGACACAAAATCTGAAGCAGGCTCCAGCCTCTAAGCTGTCAGCACAGAGCTCAACATGGGGCTCAAACTCACAGTGAGTTCATGACCTGAGCTGAAGTTGGACTCTTAGTTTCTTTTCAGCATAGATAATGAAATTGAGACACAAAGGGAGAAGTTAATTCACCTAAGGTTAATAGTGATAGGAAGTGATAAAGTCAGTATTCCACCCAGGCGACCTGAGTCTTATCTTGCCCACTTAAAAAAAAAAAAAGTATTTTGTTTATATAATAACTTTAGTTTATAAATCACTTTATCTCCATTATTTTCTTTCAGAGCTATGAAAACCTCTACACTGACATGATTATATTATAGAATATTCCATATTCATCTACATGGTGCTCTCTTTGATCCAGGTAGAGAAAGAGACTATGGAAAGTATTATTCATGTAACTAATAATACCAAAACTTATATGGAAATTAACAGTTACCAAATGGGGCTGTGCTGAGCCCTTTACACACATTAACACTGTATAATTTTCACTAACATTTTATGACGTAGGTGCTGGTATTACTATCATATTTCAGATGAAGAAACTAGAAGATATGCATTTCGAATGATGCCACATGGATTATCACTCTGAGGTTGGAATTTGAACCCAGATAGGCTGGTGCAGGAGGCTGAGTGTTAAGTACCACCCTGTGCCCCTCATTGACTGTAGGAGGCATGATGTGTATATTCTTAATCTTATCCACTGCTGAATCATGACTAGCCGAATGCCTGACACATTAGCTACTCAAGCAACATTTGAGGAAGTAATGAATAGATTGAATTTTTGAAAATTAAAATTTTACTTATGCAAGTAATACAAAAATGCTTGCTTTTTGTAAAATATTTACATATATTCTAAGGAAAGCGAAAACTTCCTCCCAACCCAAACTTCTTCCCAGACCATACTTTCTTCCCTGGTTTCTGTTTGAATCTTTATTTTCTAGACGTTTTCAGTAAAATGAAGATATTCGGTGGTGTTCAGTGTTTATGAATTGCTGTTGATCATGGCATTAGCCAACGAGGTTGATGTTTGCTCTGAGTACTCAAGATAGCTCCATATGATCATGAATGTAGTGTAGCTTCATTCAGAGCCATTTCTTTTGCTGGACACACGTAATAAATGCCCTAGTTTTACAATGCAGTGTTGGTGGAAATTGAACTTGAAAGCTCAAAATTATGTAGATAATTACAAGCCGCTTCCATTTCAATTACCATCCAATCCTTCCCTGAAAGCTCCTTTCCCAGGGATATTAGCTGTGTGACCGTGGTGACTGCTGGAATTTAAGGTGTTCTGCGCAAAAGTTCACATGTCCTAGCCATGTTTAGTCTTAGACAAGTTTACATCTTTCCAAGTTGTTCTTAACTATGTTCCAAATAGCCTTGCAGCCTAGGCTTTAGGCCAGGTATTAACCAGATTTTATATGTCAAAGAAGAGTATACTTTTGAAATATAATTGAAGAATCACTTTTAGTTGGTAAGTTTTACTTATAATAAGAAATTATGTGGGTGGAAAGCTGCCTTTTGGTTAAGCACAATAGTATAATAGTTAAGAGCTTAGGTTTTGGAGCCAGATTGCCTGGTTTGAAACCTACTGCTGCCTCTTACTGACTGAATAGTTGGCAGAAACCAGGCAATATACTAGACTTTCTGAAACTCAGTTTCTTCATTTGAAAACCAGAAATAATAATACCTCCCTAATAAGATTGTGGCTACTCAAATTGATGCAATCAATGCTGTGATCTCAGTAAATATTAGCAATCCAAGTAATTTTATAAGCTAAAGAAAAAACTAGGCAGGAAAAACAATTTCAGAATAAGTGGAAATCTTTCCCACTTTCATCTAGTTGTCAATCTTAGGCTGATATTTTTGCTGAGAGCTGGTGAAAACTTCAGCTGGGACTAACAGAACAGCAGTGCTCTCTCAGACTTTTCTAGGACATACTGTTCTCCCCAGATGAACAAAAGATATGCTTATCATTTGTCAGTAAAAGTTCACATTCTAAAATGAATGAATTATTTTTTGGCTTCCTTGCCATTTAATGATGTGTTCATAAATGAACTGACTTGTTAATGAATGTAACTTGAGTGAGTCTGTGGTGGATAATCTCCTTTATGTCTGATAGAATGCCTAGAACATTTCTGGCCCATAGTAGGCACATTTAAAAAAAGAGAGAAGAAGAAGAAAGTATTTACTGATTTACAACCCATCTTCTTCCAGGGGAGAACTCTTCCTATTGTTTGCATCTCTTGACAATGAACCAATGCTTGTTAAGCTCCATTGCATAAGATCCTAAGCCCCTTCATTTCTCCTCTCTGAAGACTCAGCACAGATGGGTGTGAGCAAGGTTCTCAGTGACTGCTTGCTGCACCAAATACTGGGAAAGAGAAGCTGGGCTTTGAGAGGCACTGATAGCTCTCAAGAGTGATAAGAGCCATAGATTCAGAAGAAAATTTGGAGAGTGAAAGGTTTGGAAAGGGGATAGAGTAGAAGTGGGGAAACAAAAAGACTTTGAAGCACTCTTTCCTTTGAAGCCTCGTGTTCTGTCACCATTTACCGTTTATCAGGTACCCCAGGATTGTAAACTAAGTGTGACCCTGTCATCAGAATCCTTTTCATATGCTCACATTTGCTTCCTGCTTTTTGGAGCTTCTATTGTGTTTGTGAACATCATACACTGTTCATTTAGCTATAGGTAGGTGGGTGGGTAGATAGATAGATAGATAGATAGATAGATAGATAGATAGATAGATAGATAGAATGTCCTTATCATTTATCTACTGATGGGAAGCCTTAAAGTTTGGAGCCAGCCTGACTTAGGGTAAATTATAGTGCTGGTATATACTGACTGACTGACCTTGTACCATGTAGCAGAAATAGCCCCTTTAGGAATAAGGACTACAGATTGTTTTTTAAGGTATATTAAACAGAAAAAAAATTCTAAAAATTTTATACTTACCTTAAAATGTTTTCTGATGATTTCAAACATGTAAAACTTTTGGCAGAGATCTAAGACTTTTCTTGAGTATTGGTCTCCTTAACGAATTTCTCACAAAAATCACTCCCTTATATAATCTTTACATATAAACTATAATTTCGATTGTTAGTTCCTTTAAATAAGACAAGAACCAAAAATCTTTGCAAAGCATTCTATGGGTAGAATTAATAGATGTTCCCCACACTTCCTTTCCCAAATAGTTCACTCTATAAAGGTACAGATGTTTTAATTTTAGTGCTCTCCTTCTCTCTCTTCCTCCTTTCCTCCATTCTTTCCTTCCCCTCCTCTTTTTTTTCCCACTTTGATCACAGTACCAACTATAGACCTCTGTAAATAGTAGCTTCCTGGGATAGAGAAACTGTTAATAATAAATTAAAAGTTGCCTACTCTAACACTTAATATGTACATAACATTCAGTAAAAAGGTCATCATTATTATTGACAATTATATTTATTAGTTTTATTATTATATTTTTACAGGTGCAAGGTAAATTGGTAGCTCTGAGCTAATACTAAAAAGAGGTTTAGATGAGGAGTTTTTTTCACGTTTATTTTGGAGAGAGAGAGAGAGAGAGAGAGAGAGAAGGAGGGGGAGTGAGAGGGAGACCCAGAATCCAAAGCAGGCTCCAGGCTCCAAGCTGTCAGCACAGAGCCCAACTTGGGGCTCCAGCTCACAAGACCATGACCTCAGTTGAAGTCAAACGCTTAACTGACGATGCCACCCAGGAATTTTTAACAAAGATCCGAGAATCAAAAAGCTATAACTAGCTGATCCAAGTTCACATTCTACCTACCCTTACAGTGGTAAAAGCTAAGGTTTTCCAGCCCATTATATTGAAATATGTATTCTCATATGTAGTTTTCCTAAGTAATAGTTGTATTTTTGTGGTGCAATTGTTACGCTCTTAGAAAAGAGTAAAGTCTAGGCACTGTGTTCCAGAATCATTAAGGGATTGAGTTACAACACCAGATTTCTTACTTGCTTTACTTTTCTTGACTTTTTCTTAAACTATGCACAGGCAAAAGGTATTGAAGCCGATCCTGTTTTATAGGCAAGGGCTCTGAGGTACAATTTGTCTGGGTGCCATTGAACTGAGTTTACATCTTTGCAAACAGAATGCTTCTTGCAAAATTGTTTGTATGTGTACATTAAGAATGCTCCTGTGTTCACAGTTTAAAGTATTGAGTTAGAGATCTCGCTAAGCAATAAAGTAGCATTAGCTCCCCATAGATGGGCAATCCTATTATATTTAGATACAAGGATACATTTTAATAAGTACAGATAGAGGTTAAAGCAGAAGATTTGAGGAAGCAGCTGGTTCCCAGAGGGATAATGGGCAATGCAATCATTCTTTCTCACCAAGCAAATAAATTAGAAGGGTTTGTCACAATGGACAGAATTCACATTTTTATTTCTCCCAAAAGTGTTGGCTGTGTGATTCCAAACTAAGTCAGTGTAACATGTCTTTTTACATCATTTCCTATTTTTGAAAAAATATTTAAACTTGAGCCAATAGGCAAGTATATATAATGCTAATTGATGCTTTAGGGAGATATATCTTTAAATAGAAGCCTTCCCTTCCATTGCCATTAAAAACCAAATTTTAGAATTGAGCTCCTAGAAGTAAGTGAATAATCAATTCCTGTTGGTGGAGCAGAGGAAGCAGTAAGTTTTGGTCACTATTACTGTTTCTCTCATTTCTGTCTTTGATAACTAATTACCATTATATATGACACTCTCTAAGCCAAATAAAAGATTAGTAAAAGTCTTGAATACATTCCAAGTACATCTTCTCTGTAACTAATGGAGCAAGACACTGGTTTGATAAAAGTTTGAGAAGAGCCTGTGGTCCTCTATGCATCATAGAGGAGGTGGGCGTCTTCTACCCATCCTCTCTGCATCTTGCTCTAAAGAGGAAGGGACCCTAGAAAAGTATGTAGTAAAAGGACAGTAAAGCATTCCAGGAACAATTTGACTAAATTTGAATTGTAGGAAGTATCAAGAAAATTGAATTGAGGCAGGTTGTGAAGGGCTTTGATTGCTTTGATGAGGAATTAGACTTTAGAACATTTGAAGGATTTTTCTGCATTGGAAAATGAATATAGGATAGGGGGAAGGAAGGCCATTAAGAAATTAGAGAGCCTTAATTTTGAATATTGAAAGATAAATGAGTAAAAGCATATAAAAATTGGATGGGCAAGACTATATAGATGACTGAATAGGTAGAGGCCCCCAAAAACTTAACCATAATCCTCCTCTTGCAAGAGCCAGCTGTTTTTCCTATTCATCATCTCTGCTTCTCAGTGGCTCATGCAATTTTAAAGCAAGAAGAAATAATAAAATAATGATGAAGCAGATGCACTCTGTAAGTGCACCCTGGGATGTATAAATTATAGAAAGTGCACTGCACTAGGAAAGAAGGAAAGGAATTATTCAAGGAAAATGGGCTTGTGATTTTCTCATTGAGTTCAGACTCAGCCATCCTCCGTACAAAAGAAGTAGGTACTCATGGTCTGGAGGCCTGAACAGAGCCTTGGGAACTTGTGGTACAGAGATGCCAAAAGGGATGGGGAAAATTCATTGGTCTCCACACTTGTCTAGTTCAGGTTCTCTACTTCTTGCCTGCTTTGGATTCTGTGTTCTCTCTCTCTCTCTCTCTCTCTCTCTCTCTCTCTCCATCCCCTACTCATACTCTGTCTCTCAAAAATAAAACACTAAAAAAATTTAAAAGGATCATGCACATGTTTTAGTTTCTTCCATCCATTGTCCTTCTTCTTCTCATCATTGGGTCACCCTTGACCATGTACTGGTTCCCATGCTGCCTTCTTTGATCTTCTCTTCTCTAATACAAGTTACACCACCCTAGCTCATATTTCTAGCTCATATTTATGGTGCTATTTCTATCTAGCAGATACTATTTAAACAAATACTTACTGTGCTTCACTCTTGGCTGACCATTCCTACATCATGCTACTTTCTATTGAATGTGTTTCTATCATGGTCCAAATGTACCTGTACATGTGCCTGTGCATGTCTGTGTACCCTTTTAAACCATGAGAGTCCTAAAAGCAGGCATCTCTGCTGCTAAGTCTGGAAAATAGCAGTGATCCCCACTGTAATAACAACTTATATTTATAAACACTAACTTTATTCTAGTCCTGCCAGACTTCTGTTTCATCTAAATCCAATAACAATCTTCTGAGAGAGGTACAAGGGGTAATGATGGTGACTACCACATAGGGTCTTATGAAAATTAAATAATATAGAATTAAAAATGTAAAACATTTAACCTATGACAAGTTCCCCAGAATATTACCTGTTGTTATTCATTCCAGGGATGTTAATAATACATATATGTGACTCAAAGCAGTCACTCAAGATTCAATGTGCCTGTGTTTGAATCTGAGGAGTCATTTTATTGATTGTCCTCACAGTAACATGCCTTTTCATCTGGGTTGACAAAACCCCCAAAATCTGGTCAATGCATATTTACCCTGGGTTTATGAAAGAAGTAAATAGCTTGCCCTGAAGAGAACAGTAAGTGAATCTGCCTTGGAGATGTAAATGTCAGTGAATAATGAGTCATGGGCATGAGACTTATTCTTGGACTTCCCAGAGACCCAAACACTTGGAGCTCTATGACTTCACGTCAAAGAAATACAGGTAGAATCAATTTAGCATTCCTGCTGACAAGCTTCCATCTCAGTAAGTAAGTCATCATGCCCTCCAGAGCAGCCATCTTAGGTCAATTGAGACATTTGGCCTCATTAACCACTTTGGATTCATCTTAAGACTTTTTTTTTTTTTTTTTTATAGTCTTCCTAAGGCTTAATGGGCTTCAAAATGTACTTTGCCCTGGTTCACATGGAGTCTTACCAAGGTCTGTGCTTTTACTCAGCAGGCAGCCATTTGGCTGTCAGCTTTTATATTTTTTATCTACAAGGCAAGGAGAGCCTTATGGACACTCCTGGGTGCCCAATTAGCATTTCCATGTCACTTTATTCCTGCTTGTAATTATTCTTTATGCCATCTTTGTTTCCTTGACCATCGGGAATGGATCAAATCACTTTAGTATTGTGACTTAGGTCTTCTCTATGTTTCAAGATTGTCAGATTTAAATTCTTCATAATGTAAATCTGTTCTTTCAGTAGATTCCTGTGATTCTGGTTTGTGTTGTTGTTGTTGCTGCTGCGGTTGTTTTTTGGTGTCCGAAGTAGAAGGCTAAAGAGGGGCCATGGTTTGGAAAAACAGAGAAGGGGTACTGCAGGCAAAGAAGTTTTGAAAGCAAAGATAAGAAAGCAGGAATCCAGTTGGGTGTTGGTGTATGTCTGTGGATGTATGTGGGGTAGAGGATGCACTGATAGATTAAAGGATTAATATCAGGTTAAGGAGGGGGAGGGAATAAGATATCAATTAGAATAAGAATGAGTCTGGGGAACAAATCTCCACAGCTTTAATTCATCCCACCAGCCGTTTAGCAAACAATCTCCCCAAATCTCATCTTTTTTATTCCCTTACTCTATTTTTCAGTGTCTCCAATGCCTTTGGCTAAATTTCAAATTATTTCTTGCCATTTCCAACTCTATGGAGATACCACAAGTGATTTTTCTTTATTATTTAAAAAAAAATGTTTATTTTTGAGAGAGAGAGAGACAGAGCATGAGTGTGGGAGGGGCAGAGAGAGAGACAAACAGACAGAACATGAGCAAGAGGGGAACCAAGAGAGAGGGAGACACAGAACCTGAAGCAGGCTTCAGGCTCTGAGCTGTCAGCACAGAGCCCAACACAGGGCTTGAACTCATGAATGCAAGATTGTGACTTGAGCTCAAGTTAGACGCTTTACAGACTGAGCTACCCAAGCACCCCACAAGTGATTTTTCTAAACTAAGTTTCAGTCATTCTTTTCTAACCATGCAGTTCACAATTCAGCCACACCCAACAATGTACATCATTGAACTCACCATGCATATTCATCACTCAAATCACCACCCGTGTATCTTCTTCCTCTGATCTATCTCTTGAGTCTACTTCTGGACTCCTACACAGTATTTAAGATATAGATAAAATATAACTCATTGTATCTCTCCCCAGGCATAATTATTCATTCCTCTACACGTGAGGAATCAGTGTCCTTGAACATATTTGTATTTTAGCACTTATTGAAGCATATTATATTTATGAACATATATATTTAACTTGTCACCTAGACTTGAGATCAGTGAAGTATTTATATTATTTATCCATATTCCGCTTAATGTTTCTCATGATACTCCATAGGTAGTAGGTGCTCAGTCAGTATCTGTCACAGTGCTTTGAATGGAGAATCATTGCAATTTTCTATCCTAGGAAATCCTGAGAGTCTGTGGTATAATCAGACTGGTTATTGTTTAATTAATGTTTTCTACTGGAGATTTCTTTTAATCAGTCTTCAATTTTTTTTTAGTTAACAAATATTTTTGAAGATCCTTAGGGCCAAAATTATTTATAGAAAATCACTTCTGTGGTTGTTGGTCACTCACTTAGAAAGGATTCACTGAACACTTCCAATTAATGAGCTAATTTCAGTTTCCTGAATCACAATAGTATTTATTTCCCTAGAAATAAATTTCTGCATATAAATTAGAATTTTATTAAGTAGCAGGTTTATAAATCAAGTGATTTAGAATGGCATTCAGTTAGAACTAATCCGTAAGTCTTTTTTAGTGAGAAATGAAAACATAGCCTCAATAATTTTAGATGTAATTTCCATACACTTTTTGTTATTGGATATTATATATTGATTTCTGCTCCTGATAGACTTGGAAGTTGTTTAAGCTTATAAAAGCCCCAATATAATTTTCCACAGATAAACAGAGAGAAAGAGCCCCCTAACTACAATACTCTAATTTGTGTGTCCGAGTCCCTCATCTTTTAAAATACTCTCAGTTTTCCCTTTTCCCTTTAGCAGCGAGAATGTTTATGATGTTTAAGAAGGAATCCAACCTGCTTGTTAAAATAAAATGCTTTATTATTGAAAATAAAGACAACATTGGGGGAACCTTACTTTCTTGATCAAAACTGGTCAAATGTTGGCAATTTCATATGGTTCACCATCATATTTACAGCTTGATTCTTTGGGAAGAAACCAATTAAAGGAGGTTAAAAAAAAAAAAAACCCTTCAAGTATTTGATGGGATATGTGAGAAAGAACTATCACGTGAATGCTGTGAGGTATGCAGGTGTGTAATATATGTTCAAAAAAAAGTTGTAATCTGATAAGACAAGTGAATGTTCTCCTGTACTATGCCCCCCATGGCAGAATAAACTTTGACTTGTTTTCATTAATCAGCTAATGCAATTAAGCTTGATTCCATTTGGAATGTTTAAGAAACTCATCTACTATTAGAACTATATCAGGATATCAGTAAAAAAAACAAAAAAAACTACTATTAGTGATGAGTGTGGCAGCCCACACCTGCTCAGCAATTATAAGCAAAGCTTTAGTTGAGCACCCGTGATAGTCAGGATAGGTTATGCTTCAGTAACAAAAAAGCTCCCTACCAATCACAGCAGCCTAATACAGTTAACGTTTAAGTTATGCTTATAATTTTCATGAGGGTTGAGTGATACTCCAGAGCAGATTTTGGAAGAGCATATCAGAGGGTCTATGCAGGTTTTCATTGCATCAAGCTGAAGTAACACATGCCACTTCAGTTACTTTTTATTGGCTGCAACCATGGCCTGATTTCATTGGAAGGGAAAAGAGAAGGACTGTGAGTGAGGAAAGGAGAGCAAAAGCAGGTATGGGTGAGCACTGGGTATCTCTACCAAAGATTTTGAGACTATAGTAGATTGTACATTTTATTTAACATTTCTTCGTACTTGCTTGTCAGCATTTTCCCATGATACTTGGCCAACTGGTAAAAACAAAGATGAAAGCCTGTGGGGAGCCTGGGTGGCTCAGTCTGTTAAGCATCCAACTTTAGCTCAGGTCATGATCTCACGGTTCATGGGCCCGAGCCCCGTGTTGGGCTCTGTGCTAACAGCTCAGAGCCTGGAGCCTGTTTCAGATTCTCTGTCTCCCTCTCTCTCTGACCCTCCCCTGCTCACGCTGTCTGTCTCTGTCTCTCTCTCTCTCTATCTCTCAGAAATAAATTAAACATTTAAAATCTTTTTTAAAAAAAGATGAAAGCCTGAAACCCAAGAGGTTACCCTATCTTAAAACTGTTTGATGATGATCATTTTCCTGTTACTTCTTGCTATATGAAGCATTCGTCCACATAGCAGGATTTTGTTCCATGAGGTGTCTTCAATTTCATAATTCTGTTCTCTACTATAGAAGCAGAATAGTCTACTGTGTCAGAAAGGGTCAGCTGTACAGTAGGATGTCCCAAAAGGAAGCATGTACATAGGAGTAGAGTTTCTTATATTTAGAAAAGATTTAGATTTCAATAATGTTTTATTTGACTTAATATTGGCCACATTTCTTTTCCATTTTATGGAAACATTAGGAAATCTTAAATCCAGAATCAACTGGTGTCCATTGTTTCTGTTTGGATGGGTGAGGACTGCCTCCCCATCAGCATCACATAAGCTTCATAAATGGACAACGTGAAGATAGAGAAGGGAGACGTAGTAGTTTACATGTTCTTCCCTTGCAAAAGTATGACCATCAAAAATATAAGAGAAGCTATCAATTATATAATATGAAGCAGAAGTCACAGTTCTGTTTATTCTGTCATAATATAAACTGAAAAAACTTCCATTGATATATAGAAAGAGAAGACTTCCAGAATCTGTGCTGAAGTGAAACTGAGAGTATCCCATCTCACTGCCTTTATGTGGCTGACCTGTTCTCCCAAACTAACTGTACCATCTGAAAAGTTGTCATCATCTGAAACACAAATTTCTTACTTAACCTTCAGTATTTTGTTATCTTCCATGTTTTATTATATTTCTTCTATCTATTTAGTTAGTTGTTTGAAAAATGATGTCAAAATAGAGCTCTTAAATCCCCTCTGCAATTTCTGTGCCAATCTCTCCCTGAGAGTCCCTGTTCATTCATTCTCTTTCTTTCAGTGTGTCTCTTTGTTTAACTTTTCTCCCCCTCGCCCTCCCCCTTCCTCTTCCCTTTCTCTTTCCTCTTATCTGGAACTGGCTTTATTATTCATCTGAATCAAAATTCCTGGGAACAAAAAGCAGGATCCACTTAACTTAAAAAAAAAAAAAAAAAAAAAAAAAAAAAAAAAAAAGCTGGTTTTTAAACAGCCCTCAGTGAAGGTACAGGAATTTGGTCTCCTACTCCACCCATCTAGGAAAATAGCTTACTAATGCCAGAACCTATGTGAAGGGTTAGTAAGACTAGTGATGGACTCTTTGGCCCTGATCCTAACTGTTGTCTTATGTTGTTATTTCCACTGAAATACTGTCTTCTTGTTCTGAAGTTGAATATTACCTTTATTTGTTTTTTTCTAGCTAGTATCCCTTTACTCCGACATACACAATTGTGGTACATTCCAGATCCCAATCCTGGCTGCTGTATCTTACTGTAAATGCAGGCTCCATCTAGAGTTATGAGGCCAAGACTTATCATTTGGGATATTAAGACCAGACCAGAGGCATAAGTGGATATACAACAGGATCTTAGTAAATCTCTTTGGGTTTTGTGGGAGACAATGATCTCTCCATTTTCTTCTTCTCTCTCCAGTGCCTATTTCAAAATATGAATCATCTTAAGAAAAAAGATGAAATGTACAGTGTTCTCATAGAAAGTGTCAAGAACTATTCCAAGTGCAATACACACAATGTCCTATTCAATTCTTGCACAAAGCCATCAAAGAAATATTATGATCCTTTTCTATGATGAGGAGCTGAAGTCCAAAGTATCAAGCACCTTGCAAAGGCACACAACCATGTAATAGAATGGGGATTCCAGTTTGGGCCACTTTGTTGAATGCATGCTCTTTCCCATGCACTATAATACCTCCTCTAAAGTAAAAGTCATCTAGAACTTTACATGTCCTGGCTTATTATTTACCTGAATTAGAATTTCTAGGAATAAGAATCATTATCAACTTTCAAAAACAGCACATACAGTTAGTTCAAATGCATTTCTCCTAATGACTACTGGAACAATGATTATTTTTATATTTTATGAGAAAACTGGACTATCAGGAATGTGTATGACTTGACCACCATCCATTGGTAAAAAGAAAACCTAACTATAGAAAATAAGACTTGAGAGTTTGTAGTTCAACATCATTAAAAATTTTACCACATATATGGAATTGAGGGGAAAAAGTATGTAGTACTTTCTTGAGACTCTTGAGTCAAAGAGAGCTACTTCTTAGTAGTATTCGTATATATTTAAGGTGGTTCTATCATCTGACCTAGTTATTCATAACTTTTTAGTATGCCCTCTAATTTTTTACTGGTGAGTAATTTTATTTTTGATATTTTAAGAAAATAAACAGAAAAATATGCACTAAAATGTAAATTTCAGTGTGATGTATAAAACAAAATGATTGGCAAAACACAGAGGAACCATGTTTGTAGGAAGGCTATATATAATAAGACATAGTGATGCAATGTACTAGTAATGGAAACTGCACATGTTATTATCGGGAAACAGCTGGATACAACTATGTATGCCATGTAGGTATACACACATGTATAATTTCTAAAATATAGTTTTAAAAACCTATTGAGTAGATAACGGGTCAGAAGAAAATTTCTCAGAGTTTTAATAGTGATTACTCCTGGAGAATAGGTTTTCCCATGTTTCTCTCTACTCTTCATTTTCCGAAGTTTCTACTATAATGTTGTTTGCCTTTATAGTGAGGAAAATAAAAGGACTTTATTGAATGGATAGAATATTTAATCACTATTTTTGTAAGTTCTCCAAACGATATGTTTTCTGACCCTTCCTGGATCATGTGACTGCCATTTTATTTTATCTGGGAAATGACAACTTCGCCTATGTCATTTTGAAGTGCCTCATTATGCAATATAGAGGGTGGGAGGAAGGCTCTCTCTTGAAGCCTTTACCTGCAAGCTTCCTCCAGAGCCTTTTTGAGTCAGCATCTACATCTGTGGCCCTAGATGAGAAATGATGTACTAAATCACCTTGACAGTTGTCTGTTTGCATTATATCATCAGCTCCTACCTCATGTGCTGACACCACACTCCTCACATCCCTTATTTGCCTTTCCCTAGTCCAGCGCTTTCAGCTTGAACAGAGAATTATTACTTTGCTAAAAAAGACACACAAATGTTAGAGNCCATCTGTGGCCCTAGATGAGAAACGAGTACTAAATCACCTTGACAGTTGTCTGTTTGCATTATATCATCAGCTCCTACCTCATGTGCTGACACCACACTCCTCACATCCCTTATTTGCCTTTCCCTAGTCCAGCGCTTTCAGCTTGAACAGAGAATTATTACTTTGCTAAAAAAGACACACAAATGTTAGAGTTATCTTCCCAGAATTTCTGTGCAAGCTTATTACTATTTTTTAATCAGGGATAGGGTTCCCAAGAAGTCAGACCAGGCCATGCTCTCCTTTGTATAGTTTGAGTGCTTGACTCAAAGTATTTTCCCCAGTAGACTATCACAGTGGCAAAATATCCTCTATGCAGAGAGGAGTCATTGACAATTTACAATAAGGATATTAGCACATATATTTAAAATATATATCTAAGATGGTTATATTATCTGACCTTGTAATTCCTAATTACTTAGAATGAATTTATTTGAAAGAAAATTACTTCAGGTGAATTGGGAAACAGGGTAAGAGTGGGGAATAAACCCAGAAAGGATGATGCACTCAGGAAAAAGTCATGTGGAAAAAAAATAGTAACTTCTTTTGGTGATCCCCATAGTCCCTAGAGCTAGCCATGCTTAGGATCAAAAAATACCTTTTTCTATGATTTGGTCAGCATTTTCTGGGGCTGTCCTCGCAACAGGCCTGATGTAGGATGCTAGCAGTGAGGACAGAGCCAGACATATGCCACCTTATGGGAACTTTCAGCCAAGTGGGGAAAACAGTGCCAAGAAATAAGCAAAAGGCCTGGAACTTTTAGAGAATGTGCAGAGAAGTGTATCCAACTTTGCCTCGGCAAGAGAAAACTAGCAAGCTGAGAGCCTTGGCTTTCTCTTAGTGAATTTTACCATTTTAAATTAAAATTGATAGCACATTTGTTTGTCCAGTCTGACTGCTGATATATTGTAAATCAATCACTTAAAAGCCATTATCTGTGATGTAGTTATTACGGATTCTCTCCACTTTATCTTTACATATTGTAGGTTCTTCCATCAACTGATCTCATTCTGTTTGTTTGTTTACATGTGTGACTTCCTCTTCTAGGCTGAAACCTTCAATAGTTACAGTCCAGCTATCAGGTGCTGATACATAGTAAATACTCAGTAAATGTAGATTAAATGAGAAAATAAAAAGGAATTCCATATTTTGATTCTCATATAAATTAATTCTATTTTTAAGGGACATCCAGTATAATAGATCCTTATGATGACTATCTTTATTTTCTGTTGAATCCAGTCAGCATAAGTGACAACTCTAACACAATTCTAATATGACTGCAGTTGTTGGATGACAAAGTAGGATTAAGTCCAGAAAATTAATCCATAGCCTGCTTAAGAGAATCAGACTGAGAGAGCCTGTCAAATTGAAGAAATATTATATAAAAAATTATGGAGACGTCTGTGTTCCTGAGGTAGTCTTGTTCTTATCCAGAAAACTCAGGCAGGTAGCCGTCTTGTCTTGACCCCCCCAAGAAGTTCATTCATGAGCTCTCTGTCTCCAGAGAAGAGAAGATCATGCCTATTCATTTTTGACTACCGGAGCTGAAGGGTATATACAAACACTACACCCAATTTTATGTTAATACATTGTCTAACATATTCAAACACTGGATGGATAAAATGTCATATTATTAACAAACTCCAGAATTTATGGGCATTCCAACAGCAAATGGAATATTGCCATTTTCAAAAGGACTTTAATGAGTCTTAAATTGGTTTGGCAGCATAAATATGTGGACAGAGGCAGGGAGCAGAGAAAAGAAGACTCTTGGTAGTTGGAATGGAGGGACCGGGGAGGGAAAGGGACCTTCAGACCTGATTTCAGACAGTCATTAGTAATGCGTCACTCTGTAATTGGCTTGAGTTCCAAGGAGCCATCAGTATGTGCCTTTTTGGATCAATGTGCAGTTTTGTGACCTGTGACAGCCTAGTGCTGAGTGGGTTGTAGGTGAAGTATGCCTGCCCTGTCTTATGAAAGGCAGAGGACCAGCAAGGAGAATCCATCTGACATTGTAAGCAGCCAAATTAATCAAGAACAATCAATGTTTCAGCTGTACAGAATTATATTTCCATAGCTATTTTTAAAAATAATTTCAAGTAACCTGTATTTTCCCCAATTCCTACTTGTAACATAGTATATATGTAAGGAGAACCTAAAGGTACTTAGATTCATAGTACGGCTGAACTTTTTTTTTTCCCCCACTTTGGAAACATTGCCTTATATATCATTTGCACAATACCAGGAAAAAGTCAGCTGTACTGATGTAATTTGCTTGTTTGACCATGAAAAGCAAAAAGAGAACAATACTATTGAAAGAATTGTTAGTGTGAGAAGTGGTGCTTTAAAAGCAAGAAGGTTATATGAGGTAATATGATGTCACCTCTGGGTATCTAATAGGGAAAAAGTTTACTCAGTAATATATACTTTAAAAATCCAGAAAGTTTAAATAATGCCCAAGAAGAAATGAATTCACAATTGTAAGTATATAGTTTTAAAAGTGTAAAAATGTAGCAAGATTTGCCATTTGCAACATGGATGGAACTAGAGACTATTATGCTAAGTGAAGTAAGATGGACAGACAAACATCATATGATTTCACTTATATATGGACTCTAAAAAACAAAACAAACAAATGAACAAACAAATAGACCCTTTTTTTAAAATGTTTTTATTTATTTTTGAAAGAGAGAGAGACAGCGTGAGCAGGGGAGGGTCAGAGAGAGAGGGAGACACAGAATCTGAAACAGGCTCCAGGCTCTGAGCTGTCAGCACAGAGCCCTATGTGGGGGTCAAACCCACGAACTGGGAGATCCTGACCTGAGCTGAAGGCAGACGCTTAACCGACTGAGCCACCCAGGTGCCCCACAAATAGACTCTTAAATACAGAGAACAAAGTGGTGGTTGCCTGAAGGCAGGTGGGTGGGTGAATCAGTGAAAAAGAAAAAAGATTAAGAGGTACAAACTCCCAGGTATAAAATAAGTAAGTTATAGAGATGAAAAGTATAGCATAGGGAATCTTGTAATGATGTTGTATGGCAAGTACTTTTGTCTTGGTGAACATTGATTAGTATATAGTATTGTGAAATGAATATGTTGTACACCTGAAACAAATATAACGTCACATGCCAATTAACACTTCAATAATGTTTTAAATGTAGGAGGAAATACTATTTTCATTTATGTACATTCTTTTGTGGAGACTTAGTATAGTGATTAAGAAAATGGATTTGGGGGCACCTTGCTGACTCAATTGGTAGAGTATGTAACTCTTTATTTCAAGGTTGTGAGTTCAAGCGCCATATTGAATCTAGAGCTTAGTTTAAAATAAAGTACAAAGAAATGGGTTTGGGCATCAGACAAAATTAGATTCAAGTCCTAGTTCCACCTCATACATGTTTTGTTCCCTAAGTAAACCTAAAGCTCTCGGAGTCTCAGTATCCTAATATGTAAAATGGGAGATCTTTTTTTTTTTTTANTGCATGGGAGATCTTATGAATGAGTGAATGGTTATATAAATATCTAATATAAATATCTAACTCCTAGGATGGTTGTGAAGGACAAGTAATAATGCATAGAAAGTACCTGTTTCATTGTAAGCATGCAATGCATTATCTATTAATACTATTTATAACATTACTCAATAGATTGCTCCAGATTCTACGATATTCCTCAAACCTATTTGACTCAAAAACCTGTACTCTTTTCACTATCCTGTAGTTGCACTACATAGTATTTAAATTAAAATAATAGAGAGGTTGGTCTCATAGACATATCTGTCTATGGGTGACTCACATGAAGTTTGGACCATAACACTCTTGTAACCTCTTGTCTTACCAAGAGTCTGTGGGTTCGCCAAGGGCAAATCAAGTTTCCTTAAATAATTATGTGTATCTGAACACAAAGGCAATAGAGAAAGTTTTATAGTAAGATCCTGAAATGTCATTAGGATACACTTACATTGAACTTGAAAAGATTGAGTGTCTAGCCCAAGCAAATCCCTATTATAAGGTACTGAGTCAATGCTTCTTGAAGGAAGGGAGGGAGGGAGGAAGAAGGCAAGGAGGGGAAAAAGGGAGGGAGGGAAGAAGGAAACTGTCAAGAAAATACAATCAAGAAATGAATTAACTATAATCGGGGACCTTGTTCTTACTCAGGTTGTTTCAAGGGTCTCTTCAGTCTAGCTGCAGCCCAAAATCATCTTCATCCGTCCACTTTTGCCCCAAATTAGAGCCACATCCTTACTTCACTGTCAAGCTAAATTTAAGACATTGTCCTTCCTTCTTAACCTCTTGTGCAATTCCTTTCTTGGAAAATTTGCCCTTCATCTAATACTTAGCCTAGCAAATTGCAGCCATCCCTAATTTTCCTGGGGAGTTGCTCCACTCCCTGAGGTAGAGAGGTGTTTCTCTGTTCACTTATTTTATCCTTTTGTATTTAATGTTTTATATGTGCCTTTTCCCCAGTCCTCATGGCCCCAGTAAGAAGGCAGCATCTATGATTATTCTTCTCCAGCATACAATACTGTAAAAACGGATATTTGCTGACTTTTTAAACACGTATGCATATTTGTATGGCCTATATATGTGTATATCTGGGCAGGTGGCACTATTTGAATTACATGGCATGGTTTGTCATAAATACATTAAGAATGCATAGCTTGCTACATACATCAATTCAGATACAAAAGGATAATATAGGAGACAAAAGGTATGCATGGCAAAACAGGATAATTCCATCATGGTTTGTCCACTGTCAAGAAGAAATTCAGCTGGATAGGTACAATTAAGGATATGGTATTTCACCTGTGGAGGCCCAGCTGGCTACAGCCCATGTGAACCTGCATTCAGCACTTGACAGACATTGCAAGTGAAAATCATTTTGATCAAAGCCCCAAGTTAGATCACACACTGAAAATTGATTCATCTAGGTTATACCTTAGACTGAGAAATATATTGGAAGTTTTCTACCTGAGAAAACCAGCTCGAAAATCATATAAGGCAATGTCACTGCAGGAGACTTAGATATATGAAAAGAGTTTGATGTGGAAGTTTGGAAAGTACCTATACTAAACTGAACTATTGCCAAGATTATTAATGCGTCACTTTGATGAGCCAAGAATTTTCATTTTCCCCATAGGGGAGGATGTCTCGGATAGTCTGCGGTGGAGAGAGGGCACAGCCTTTTATTTTAAGAATAAAGAATTTCAACTTGAAGAGAAGAATTGCAGCTAGGTTTTGACAGAACCTGTTGGGAAGTGGAGGCAAGCATGATGTTTTATAAATATTGGTATAACAATCAGATCACTTTTGGTAGGTGCCTTCTGATCATCTAATTAGTATAATGTCAGCTGGGCTTGAGAACCATTTCTTTTTTATAAACCATCTGTTTTGTCATAAAAGTTTCTTTATAAGCCATATGCAGGCAGAGCATTTGTTCTTTTATTCAACATTATCTCCTGTGTTCTCTGTTTCTATACCCTGTGTCCTGAAAGGTAGTTTTGATCTGTCTAGGAAGGTTGCAGGGAGTGCAGCAGAATAAATAAAGAAATATTTGGCAACTTAGAGGTGCCTGGGTGTCTCAGTCGGTTAAGTATCCAACTTTGGCTCAGGTCGTGATCTCAGGGTTCGTGATTTCTATCCCTGCATAGGGCTCTATGCTGACAGGTCAGAGCACGGAGCCTGCTTCAGATTCTGTGTCTCCCTCTCTCTCTATCAAAAATATATAAACATTAAAAAAGAAATGTTTGGCAAGTTAAAAAAATCACTTGCTTGAATTTACAGCTATAGGATCAGTCATCTCAGACACTGAAGAACACATTATCTTCAGCCCTTCTCTTGAAAAAGCAAATCTGTTTCCAAAATGGTGAACCTTGGTTCAAGTTGTCTTCTGAGCCTCAATTTTATTTTTTTTAAGCTTTTTTAATGTTTTATTTATTTCTGAGAGAGAGAGAGAGACAGCATGAGCAGGGGAGGGTCAGAGAGAGAGGGAGATACAGAACCTGAAACAGGCTCCAGGCTCTGAGCTGGCTATCAGCACAGCGCCCAACGTGGGGCTCGAACCCACGAACCATGAGATCATGACCTGAGCCGAAGTCGGATGCTTAACTGACTGAGCCACCAAGGTGCCCCTCTGAGCCTCAATTTTAAATACCTTTACTATTTAAAGTGAGGGTAATAAAAATGGGAGATGTAAGAAGTTAAATGCAAATATAAAAAACCAATACAGGAGAAACAGTATGTTATAATAAATGATACATTAAAGGTGAATGTATTTTATAACCTAAATACAAAAGAAATAACATATGTGACAATTGAATACATTTCAGTCATTGGGACACTTACCAACCACTAGAAAGAAGACTAGTATGAGTCATTTACTAACAATTTTCTACCATTTTCTACCAATTTTCACTCAATTTCTCTTCCTTAGCAGGTTATTTTTACATATTTGTAAGTATAGTCAGTTTTTTGCAAATAGTAAAGTTAATGACTATGAAATAACTATTCATATGAAATAACTATTCCCTTTACCTTAAACTGTAACCAAAATGCACAGCATAAATCTGTCACACTCTTGCCTCTAACTTGATCAGAATTGAGTGTCTGTACTTCAACCCTACTGAAATCGTAAGAGCTGGTACATATTGAATGGTCAAAGTTAATCAAAAGATCAAGGGCATCAGTATCAGTTCAGGAATGTATGGATAGAGCCCTATGATCAAGCATGATCACCAATTATAAGCACAGTTGAATGTTCTTAAAGCATTTCAATAAAGGGCATTGGCTGATGAAATTTTTCAAAAGCATGCCTAACTCCTAAGGAAATTATAGCAATCATTTTGGATTGTGTATTTCTAGGTAGTAATAGTAGCAGCATTGATGTTATTTGTTTATATTTACACAGCACCTTATATTATTCTAAATGCCTTAAAACATATAGCTCACACAAGGTTTAGTTCCATCCAGTTCATCCCAGTTCTCAGAGATTAAGCTTGAAAACTTTGGCAGAAAACAACTCATTCATATTTGTCTACACATTCTGATTGTCTACTAAATGCAGAACTTTCTCATTATTTTCACCATGTAATATTTCAACCTACAAGAGTGCGTTATTATTGTCTTCACTTATAAATATAGTAAGCTGAGGCCTAGGAACTTGTCCAGTCTCAAAGCAAGATTAAAGATAGAGCTAGGATTGGAATCCCTGAGTTCTGACCTTTGGGAAACATGGTTGCTGGCCTTGCTCACTGCCTAGTTAGTCAATGAGGCTGATCTAGGCTGTGACAGGGGAGCAGAGAAGGAAGCAAGCTGCAGAACAGAAAGCAGTGCTGTGTTGAAGAGGGTCACACTGCAAATGCCAGGTGATGATGTATTTCACCTAGTAAAAGTTAATGAATATTTTATGGATTT
>NW_027533256.1:4573150-4678098 GCF_008692635.1 Crocuta crocuta
AAAAAAAAAAAAAAAAAAAAAAAATCATGCTCTGAGGGACGCCTACATGGCTCAGTCAATTAAGCACCCGACTCTAGGTTTTGGCTCGGGTCATGATCTCATGGCTTCGTGGTTTCAGGTCACACATTGGGATCTGTGCTGATGGTGTAGAATCTGCTTGGAGCACTGGGTGTTATATGGAAACCAACTTGACAATAAACTATTTGTTAAAAAAAAAACCTGCTTGGGATTGTCTCTCTCCCTCTCTGCCCCTCCCCCACTCATGTTCTGTCTCTCTTAGAATAAATACATAAAGATAAAAAAAAAAAATCATGCTCCTAGTATGGACTTGATAAATTCTCTGCAGGAGTATTCTTTTGGATACCTCAATACTCCTTACAGCCAGTGCAGTGGGAGGACAGTTTGAGTTCTTCTTTGCATGGATTCCTCATTCCAGAGACATACTCATAGCCAAAGGTGCCGTCTCCTTGAATGACTTCAGCATCCTTTCAGCTGCCCAGGCAAGAAGCTTTGGCAGCATCCATGACTTCGCTCCTTCTCTCACAATCCTTATCCAAAGGAAGAAATTTTTTAGACTCTACCGGGAACTATATATAAAGCCTACAACTTCTCTCCACCGCCACCACTAGAAATTTCTATGATTTATATGGCATGAGCCCTAAATTGACCCCAAGCCTTTATTCATACAAAATTCTATCCCCCAAAAGAATCCTTTATCCTCCCATTGCATAATTGAGGTTTCCTAATTTTACGTGATATTATAAAAAATATCCCTGTGAAATTTCAACTTCTATCTTTTGATCCTTCCTTTCAAACTCTGAGCTTCTGAGAATATGTTTGAACTTTGAGAAGTGGGTTGTCCATCATGGTAGCTCTTTCTCAGATTGCTTTCATGGCATCCCCCCACCACAAAACCCTACACACCATCCAGGTGTTTATCCCAACCACTAATATAAATGTTGTAAAGGACAAGTACAAGGTGTAAGTCCTCAGCATGCTGCTCGAGGCTTCTGTCCAACCTGATATTAGTCAGCATTTTAGAGGGACAGTTGATGTGGCTATACTAACTATAAATCTATAAATCCAGACTGCATCATATCCTTCTATCTTTCCCACAAGGACATCATATGCTTTGCTAAAAATCAAGAAGCACTCTATGTCATTCTTCTAGTTTGCTAGTCTAATTATGCTATCAAATTGTATTAGTTTGGCTTGTCTTATGATTCTAATCCATGAGGGAACTTTGTAATAAATCTTTATAGTCTTAATATTATGATGCTCCTGGTTTTATTTATGCATGTCTGTTTTCATCTTTTTAAAGTAAGAATATCTGACCACCTCCAGTCTATTGGCAGCTTCGTTGTCTTCTGAGATTTTGCAAATGTTACTTCATAATTATTTTCAGTGGTATTTACAACTTGTTCATTCATAAAGGATCATGCATCCAAATATTGTTAAATATTGATATTTGAGGCCTGACTTAACTCATAATTCAGCTCTATAGTTGCATATAAAAGAATATGCTCAGAATATTTTATCAAGAAGACAGGTTGAGCACATGCGTCTACTTTGTGCCCATCCCACCCAAATCACTGAATGAGAGAAATAATACAAAATGAGAATAAATTAATAGTGCTCACAAATAAGTAGAGGTGTCAGTCTGGGAACAGATCATTTTGACAATCTAATGCATATTGAACTAGTTTGTTGGAAAAATAAGTGTGGAGGAAACCATATTTGACATAGAGGAGAAAACTACAGTAAAGGGAGAGGCAGGTTCCGTGATATTTAAATTTCATGATCAATAAATACATGACAAGCCCTTTGGGCTGCTGCTTCTGAAGCTTTGCGTGCACTTGAATCACCTGGGGAACTTGTTCAAATGCAGAGTCTGATTAGAGGAGCTGGGGTTGTAGCCAAGAGTCTGCATTTTCTGCCAGAAAATGCTGACACTGCTGGTTCTTGGACCTTGATTTGAATAGTAAGGGTCTTGATCTGAGGCTCTCTGGAGTGCCCAGCAGTCTGATTTAACAAGCCTTCCAGGGGATTCTAAATGTGAGACCCACTGTTAGGACAGTGAACAGGTGCATTTAGTGCCACTGGCTTATTCCTCTCCCTTTGCCTACAGTTCTCCCATTCCCTCCTTTATTACAAACTCCACAAGTGTTTTTTTCCCAAGACTATAACCTTACTTAACTCTGCTCTCTGAGGGAATTAATCAATGCCACTGAGGAGGGCCTGCAGTATTGATTTGTTATCTGAGGTAGAACAAAGCCAACTTGGAGATAACCAGTAGCTCTGCAACCTATTTGAAAGATGAACAAAAGAAAAGACAGCTCTACCCAGTGAGAAATCTATCCATGTGATCCATCCCAGGCTAAAGCATGTCTTAGTTTGGTATTTGCATGACGAGGTCCCAGGATTGCTTGTGAAATTCATCTTTCCTAGAATTACGCTGTCAGTTGGCTCCCAAGCTACCATTATATGGAGCTTGTGTCTAGTTTTTCCCTGTTTTTTCTAGGGACCACCCCAGGGCAACTGTAGAAGCCAACCATATCCTAAAATATGTGAATACTATTATTAAAGCTAAAAGCTATTAAGTAAAATATTAATCCTCTTGATAATAATCTGGAAGGCTATGTTCTTATTTAGAATTTTGTTGGACTCCAGAGTACCACATGGAAACATGGTCACAGGGACGACATACACCTGGTCTTCAAACCGTTTACCCAACCACTCATTCTCTTTCTTTTCTCTTTTCTTTTCTTTCTTTTTTCCCCTTCCCTACCCTTTCCTACCCTTCCCTCCCCTCCCCTCCCCAAAATAACATATTAAAATCTCCAGAGGGATATGGGAAATTTGAAAAAGCATCTAAGATGATTGCCTACTTAACATTTTTTAATATTGAAATCATTTTATGTAATGTTTCCATGCCCTTCTTGATTATGCCCCCAGAATGAAGTACTTCTTTATAAATATCAACAATATTTGCTTCAGAACTTTTTGTATTTTAACAAAAGAAAATATTCTCAACAAAACTAAAGCTCTTCAGCATTTTCTTCCTTCACTGTATAAACCACATTCTTTCATCATGAGTCTTCCTCCTGGACAAGTATTTACATTCCTCAGAGCTGGCACTCAGCTGAAAGGTGGCATACAAACTTACTTTCTCTATATTTTTCCATACAGCATCCTGTCTTATAAATCTAACTATTTAGATATTATATGAATATATCAGGTTTATTTATTTCTGAATATTTTATTCTAAACACCCAATCATGGGCAGAAGACATGAGTAGACTTTTTTTTAAAGAAGACATCGAGCTGGCTAACAGACACATGAAAAGATGCTCAACATCATTCATCATCAGGGATATACAAATCAAAACCATGAATTGACACCACCTCACACCTGTCAGAATTAACAACACAGGAAACAACAGATGTTGGTGAGGATGTGGAGAAAGGGGAACCCTCTTACATTGTTGGTGGAAATGCAAACTGGCACAGCCACTCTGGAAAACAGCATGAAGGCTCCTCAATAAGTTAAAAATAAAATTGTGCTATGACCCAGCAATTCTGCCTCTAGGTATTTACCCAAAGAATACAAAAATGCAGATTCTAAGGGGTATATGTATCCCAATGTTTATAGTGGCATTATCGACAATAGCCAAGCTATGGAAAGAGCCCAAATGTCCATCCACTGGTGAATGGATAAAGAAGATGTGACGGGTGCCTGGGTGGCTCAATTGGTTAAGCATCCAACTTCGGCTCAGGTTATGATCTCATGGTTGGTGAGTTTGAGCCCTGCATCAGGCGGCTGTGTTGACAGCTCAGAGCCTGGAACCTGCTTTAGACTCTGTGTCTCCCTCTCTCTCTCTACCCCTCTCCTATTCACACTGTGTCTCTCAAAAATGAGTAAACATAACAAAAATTTTTTAAAAAGATATGATGTGCACGCGCGCACACACACACACACACAGTAGAGTATCACTGAGCCTTCAGAAAAGAAGAAATTTTGTCATTTGTAATGAAGTGGATACAGCTAGAGTGTATTACGCTAAGCAAAATAAGTCAGTCAAAGAAAAAACAAATACCATATGATTTTACTCATATGTGGAATTTAAGAAACAAAACATGAAAATATGGGAAGGAAAAAAGAGAGAGGGAAGGAAACCACAAGAGACTCTTAACTGTAGAGAACAAACTTAGGATTGCTGAAGGGGGGTTGGATAAATGATGGGTTAAGTAAGTGATGGATATTAAGGAGGGCACTTGTGTTGACCACTGGGTGTTGTATGTAAGTGATGAATCACTAAATTCTTCTCCTGAAAACAATATTACACTATATATTAACTAACTAGAATTTAAATTAAAAAATTGAAACAAATAAATTGCCTATCAATTTCCCCCCTCAGTTGTTGAAAAATGTTTACCTATTTACTGATTTTCTAATATCGATCAGCAGCAGCAGCAAGTTTTTTTGTCATTAGGGAGAATTAGTAAAATTCTATTGTATTGGTTAACTTATAATGGCTATCAGCACTATCACATTTATTGCACGGTTAATACTTTCTAATTATCCTTTGTATTACAGTGCAATGGTTAATGGTAAAACTGAAGTGTATAATTGCAAGAATTCTAAAGACGAATAAAGCACAATTCTGTGGATCACCAAAAATAAATAAATAAATAAAATAAACACCCAATCAAAACCAAATATAAATTTGAAATGTTTATATATATATAAACTATTTTAGAAAACATAATGAACACCTTCATAGTCACTACTCAGTTTCATCATGTAATTGTTTTCATATTAACTGCTTGTTCTTTTATGAAATAAAATAATAGAGACATTGGAGAGCTTTTTTTTTTTACAAATAGTTTATTGTCAAATTAGTTTCCACATAACACTCAGTGCTCATCCCCACAAGTGTCCTCCTCCATGCCCATCCCCCCCGCCCCCCCACATCCATCAGTCCTCAGTTTTTGTCAGCATTCAAGAGTCTCTCATGGTTTGCCTTGGAGAGCTTTTTGAAAGTTTCCCTTTCATGTCATTCCCTTCTCAAAGCAGCCATCACAATGAATTCAGGATTTCATCCCATGAATTAGTTTCTTAATGCAGCCTCAGCCTGGGTTTGAGATTTTTCTCTTTATCTTTATGCTCTTCAATTTTACTATAAGGTATCTAGCTGTGGTTTGCTTGATTTTATTTTAAGAGTTATATATTTGGGTACTTTCAGTATTGTTTTGAATGAGGAACTATCTTTTTTCAGTCTTGATAATCCTCAGTTATTATTTTTACAAGTATTGCTTTTCTTTCATTCTGCTCTATCTCTCTGGAATGATTCTTAAGCATGTGCTACAACCTATCTGTTCTCCATGTTTTTTCTTTCGTTTGGCTTGGTTTGTGGGTTTGCTTTTTGTTTTATGATTTATTCCTTTGTGCCTCTGGGTTTCCTTCTGGGTGGGTTTCTAGGACCATCTTTCAATCTACTGATTCTTTTAATCGGATCACTTTGTGTATCCCATTTAATGTACTTTCTAATTTATATTATATTTTCCCATGATTCCTACTTGGTTATTGTTTGTAAGACAAGAGGGTTAATTTTGGAGGGTGCTCTTCTTATATGCTATTTTTTTCTTTAATCTTTAATTTATCTCATTGAGGATTTTAAGCATCTTTTATTTATTTATTTGTTTTTAAAAATAGTTTATTGTCAAATTGGTTTCCATATAACACCCAGTGCTCATCCCCACAAGTGCCCTCCTCCATGCCCATCTCCCCCCTCCCCCCACATCCATCAGTCCTCAGTTTGTTTCTCAGCATTCAAGAGTCTCTCATGGTTTGCCTCTCTCCCTTTCCCCCACCATTTCCCCCCTTCTTCTCCCCCATGGTCCTCAGTTAAGTTCCTCCTAATCCTCCTATCCGTGCAAACATGTGATATTTGTCCTTCTCTGCCTGACTTATTTCGTTAAGCATCTTTTAAAAACATTTGTTGAATGGTTCCATAGAATTAATTTTTATAGGACCTAAGTTCTCCATTTATTTTTAGTGTTTGCTTTCAGTCCCAATTTATTTTTATTTTTATTTTTTAATGTTTCTTTATTTTTGAGAGAGAGAGAAGGAGCAGGGAAGGGGCAGAGAGACACACACAGAATCTGAAGCAGGCTCCAGGCTGACAGCACAGAGCCTGACGTGGGGCTTGAACTCACAAACTGTGAGATCGCAACCTGAGCTGAAGTTGGACACTTAACCAACTGTGCCACCCAGGTGCCCCAACTTTTAGTCCCATTTTAATGAGGGGGTTATGGTTTTTGTTTTGTTCTGTTTTGTTTTGTTTTGTTTTGTTTTGGTCATGTTTTCTCTTTCTGCCTTCTTCCTTTTCTCTCTGCTTTTCTTTCTTTCTTTCTTTCTTTCTTTCTTTCTTTCTTTCTCTCTCTCTCTCTCTTTCCTTCCTTCCTTCCTTCTTTCCTTCTTTCTTTCTTTCTTTCTCTCTCTCTCTCTCTTTCCTTCCTTCCTTCCTTCTTTCCTTCTTTCTTTCTTTCTTTCTCTCTCTCTCTCTCTTTCCTTCCTTCCTTCCTTCTTTCCTTCTTTCTTTCTTTCTTTCTCTCTCTCTCTCTCTTTCCTTCCTTCCTTCCTTCTTTCCTGCTTTCTTTCTTTCGTTCTTTCTTTCCTTTTCTTTCTTTTCTTTTCCTTTCCTTTCCTTTCTTTTCCTTTCCTTTCCTCTCTTTTCTTTTCTTTTCTTTCTTAATGTTTATTATTTTGAGAGAAAGAGGGAGAGGGACAGAGAGAGAATTCCAAGCAGGCTCTGTTCTGTCCAGAGCCTGACATGGGGCCCAGTCTTGTGAACTGTGAGTTCATGAACTGAGCTGAAACCAAGAGTCCAAAGCTTAGTCAACGGAGCCACCCAGGTGTCCCTTCCTGCTTGATTTTCTTGATGCCAGTCTATCTCTATATTGCTGTTGCCAGTTGCTTCTCAGACCTCCTCGATTCAGGCATTCCAGAACCAGGTTTTATAAGGCTGGGTAGTCCCTGAACCAATAGAGGTTTATAATCAGCTCACGCATTCCATGTCCACAAGCCTCTCTTCAGGTAGCCATTTGCCACTTGTGACAATGGAAATTTAATTTCCAATCAGTGAAATTATATTAAATTTAAAAGGTATTTTGCCAATTGCACTAGCCATTTGTATCTAGTGCATACCTTAAGGGATGGCTCTTTTCCATCAGTGCAGACACTTGTGTGGGATAGCAACACTCTAGAATTATCATCCCAGGCATTTCTTTTCTCTTCAGCAGTTTTTAAAGCTACTCTTCTTTGGAGGGGCTGAACCACATACTCTGGCCCTCCTGGTCTCAAACAGGAATACTGACTCTGTTCTTCTGTGCTGTGAGATGACCTTTAGCCCTCTTCTTTTCCCGAAGGAGCTGAAGATCCAGTGGCCCCCTTATATCCCGAGCCTGGCAAGTCCATAGTTGAAGAACCATTCATGTTGTGGATTTCTATTACCTTTCTGATATTCAGATTAAAAGCTGCTTCTCGAGTCTTCTTTTTATGTTTTAACCAGTATGAATAGTAGTTTCAAGAACACGGACTTCTGAAGCAAGCACTCTGTTCATCTTAACTTAGAAATAGTTTGTTCACTTTTACTGTAGGTTTATATTCCATTTTATTTTCAAACCATCTTTGTTTGTTTATGCATATCCATTTCATGGCTGTTTTTGCTGCTCCTAATTTTCACAATTAAAATAAATGGTACCATTAACATTCCTGTACATATTTTCTGCACATGTGTGAGAATTCCTTTCTGGCACACAATGGAGCTGCTGGGTCATAGGAAATATGCACACTTAATATTGTTTTATATTGTTCTTCAAGATTGTGGCACCATTTTATGCACTACTCCTCATGATTTTCCAAGGTTTAATATTTATTTTTACGCCTATGTTAGGTATATAATGACATCTCATTCTAATTTTCATTTCTCCAATTACAAAAGAATATAATTTCTTATTTTTCATTATTGTTTTGGGTTTTGTTATTTCAGGGATGGCTCATTGTTGTTAAAAGGATTTTAACACATTTGTATTTTTTTCCTTTCTCATTGATTTTTAAGAGTTATTTACACATTCATAAAAACATTTAGTTATATGCTTTGTAATGATCTTCTCACTGTTTTCGACTTTCATTTACAACTTTGTTTTGGTAGGCTTTTAATTGGGCAGAGGTGTTTTCTTTCATTTTTGTATTAAGAATTCAAATTTATTTATTTAATTATGGTGATATTTTTCTTCTGTGTCTTTGTCAATAAATTTTCCCTAGCCCAAGTTCATAAAGATATCTTGCTGCTATAGTTTCTTCTAACATTTTAAGATCTGTTTTTCATATTCAAAAATGTAATGCGTCTGGATATTTCTTTGTGTGTGTGTGTGTGTGTGTGTGCAGTGAGCCTATAATTTCATTCTTTATTCCATTTGTATTATCTGTAACTCTACAGCCCTTTGTGTATGGAGTCTCCTCTCTGACATTTAATGTTACATGAGTGTTATTGCTAAAGTACAAGTTTGTACATACATCTATTTCCATTCTTTGTTCTTTATTTAGCCTACTTATCACATGATCCAACTTAACACTGTCTTTATAACTGGTCTTTGTGTCTTGACAGGCAAATCTTCCTCACCTTTTCTGTCTTCAAAGTTTTATCTATCTATCTGTCTACCTACCTACCTACCTACCTATCAGCTATCTTCTGATTTACTACTTTCACATTTTAATATTCTATCTAATTTTTGCATCTTACAGACATGCACACATACATGGCATACATAAACATTCATATGGGGAAATTGCATTTAATTTCTACATAAATTTGGAAGAATTGACAGTTTACAGTGCTGCTTATTCCATTCAGAAAGTGAAATACTCTCATATTTCTCTATTTAGATACATTTTTTAGATCGTTCATGAAATTTTACAATTTTCTAAAAAAGGATCTTATGCACCATTGGCTAGATTTATTTGATGGTAGTTTATAAGTTTAGTTGCTATTTTTTAAATATTCCTTTTCTAAATATTTGCTCAAGGGATATAGAAAAGGAAGTATTTTATATGTTTTGTTCTGTCAAGCAATATTAATGAAATTCATCATTAATTTTGAATTTGATTTTTAATAGAGATTATAATGTCATGGAAAAAGTATTAAATTGGTGTATTTTATTGAACTGTATTTATTTTTTTACTTTTAATTTGGTGGCTAAACGTACCAGAAAACTGTCTAATTAAAGTGTTTAGGCCAGGCATCCTTGTTATTTATATGTGACTTGAAAGGGAAAGCTTCTAATGTTTTCCCATGATGTAATATTGGAAACTATATTATCACATTGTTACTATAGGACAGTGAATGTAAAGCCTCAAGGTGCATCAGAAACATTTTTAGGGTTTACAGAAAGCATAGATTGCTATTCTCCACCCCACCCCTGCCCCCGAGTTTCTGATTCAGTAAATGTGGGCTGGGCGCAGGTAATTTCTATTGCAGAGCAACTTTTCAGGAGGTGCTGTTGCTGCTGGTCAGTGAAGCACACTTTGGGAACAAAGTAGAAGAGAGGCTGGAGTTATGGGATGGGAGGCAGGTTATAGTGGTCAAGTGAGGGCTCACTGAGAACATGCCATTGGAGCCAAGTCTTGAGGACATGAGTGAATTTGCTATGAAGATGCCTGGAAGAGCATCCCAGGTGGAGGGAACACAGTGGTGTTCTTCATGTGCTCAATGAACTTCAAAAAGACAGTTGTGGCTAGAGTGGCATGGTCCTGAAGAGTCAGAAAAGACATGTTGGAGGGGTGACAGGACAGGAGGACCTTGTTGGTCATTAAAAGGATGTTCCCTTTCATTATTATGACTTCAGAGTTGCTCTGAGGATAATGTGACTTCTTAGCACATGATGTGATGTGACTTATATTTTAAAAGGTTTATCTGACTTTTGTGTTGAGAGTAAACACAAGGGTGCCAGGGCAAAAATATAGAGACCAGGCGAGGGGCTATCTCAGTAATCCAAGGAAGATTTGAGGCCCTGTTGATGAAGAGATGGAATTTACATATAATTCCACGTGGAGCCTAAAATATTTCTTGCTGTTGGATGAGGAGTGTGAGAGAAGGAGAGGAGTCATGCATGCTGCCAAAGCTTTGTTGCCTGAGCAACTTGAAGGATGTTGGAGCCATTCAAGGAGACAATACCCCTGACTATGAGTATTTCGCTCAAATGAAGAACCTCGTGTAAAGAAACCGAACTGTCCTCCCACTGCACTGGCTATGAGGAGTGCTAAGGTATCCCAAAGACCACTACTGCAGAAAATTTATCAAGTCTGTACTATGATATGGTGTTATTTTAGGAAGGATTATTTTTAATAACTGGGGATTTAGGATTTAATGTAGGATATGGGACCATGATGGAGTTCTTCGTGAAAAAAAATTATATTTTAAGACTGTCTATTGTTACACCTGGGACTCTGTACCAAACCAACTCAATATGAGCATGGCAACACTCAAGTTTGCTATGGATTAGATTTGTTTCTTATTCTGCCTCTTGATATTTGCCTCTGGAAAATAGAAGTCAACTCTGTGTTTCTCCTGAAAATGAGACTGGAATGCTCCTCTCTCTGAAAAAGTGAAAGCTCCTTCCCACATGAGGATGCCCGCTGTGAGCACCTGCAGGACCAGCTCTGTTTTAGGGATGAAGAAAAGCATTTTGTGGAAGTAACCACATCTCATGCTTCTTTATCATTTTTCTTTGAATTTATTTTTATGATTCTCAAGAAGCCAAAGCTGATTTTTTTCTTCTGATTTACAAGAACTGTTGATCTTATATAAAATATCCCTTACCCTTTTCAGTTTAACTATGATTACCTTTGATTCTCCCTGACTGTGGGGTGGATTGTGCCCTAATTTTAAAAATCAAGTTTTCATGCAAGGTAAGAAAATTGCCAAGTATTCACAGGGATCGATGTCTATTGCTGTCTAACGGGAAGAACATTGTGGTAGATCAGAAAAGAATTTAATCAAGGCACCTGGGTGGCTCAGTCAGTTAAGCATCCAACTTCTGCGCAGGTCATGATCTCACAGTTCGTGGGTTTGAGCCCCACGTTGGGTTCTGTGCTGACAGCTCAGAGCCTGGAGCCTGCTTCAGATTCTGTATCTCCCTCTCTCTTTGCCCCTCCCCTACTTGCTCTCTGCCTCTCTCTGTCTTTCAAAATAAATAAATGTTAAAAATTTAAAAAAAAAAGAATTTAATCAGCATTGCAGATGGTCCCTATTTATATTAATAATTCAAGTATATATAAATGACTTTTTTCCCTACTAATCAAATCAGTGGCTCATTGACATGGCACAGAGGAGAATCCCCATCTCTTGATTATTAACATCTATTAACTATATTTTATAGTATTCCTGACTCCATATTCTTAAACTTTAAAATGAAAAATAAAATTTAGCCTTAGCAAGAGTTCAACTTTTATTTTTTGTATAGTAANCCAACATCATCACCGGTGTTTCATTTGTAAATAGTGAGACTGCATTTTTGAGTAGGATTCAGGAAAAAGAGGACGGGAAAAAGAGACCTGGGTGTGAATCTTGACTCTTTTTGTTGGCATCTTGGACAACTTGTCATCCCACCTCTGCTTGAGTGTTATAGTGACTGAAAATGCGTTACTTAACTTCCACAGTGGTGCATTTATTTTTGCTGTTTCTAGCTGTCATTTCTATATATAAACATAGACATTTGAGCCTTGGTTTCTTCAATGAATAAATGGGAATTGAAACAGGAACCTCACAGGGCAGAGGGTTAAAGATAACATATATATAACATCTGTCTTGTTGCCATTGCCTTTCCAAATGTTCAGTTAACGTCAGTTATAATTATTTTTCTTATTTAAAAAAAATTTAATGTTTATTTTGGAGATTGAGAGAGAGAGAGAGAGAGAGAGAGAATCTAAAACAGGCTCCATGCTCTGAGCTGTCAGCACAGAGCCCAACGTGGGGCTCTAACTCATAGACCATGAAATTATGACCTGAGCCAAAGTCAGATGCTTAACCAACTAAGCCATCCATTATTATTATTTTTTAGAGAATATGCCAAATCTTTGCATAAAGAAGAGACCATGTCACTAGAAGGTATAGGTATTGATGTAAATAAACATAAAGTGCACTTGAGATTGTTTTGATATAAATTCAATTCTATAGAAATAATACAAGAACCTGATTAATTGGCGGAATAATGATATAGAAAACAACCACAGGAGGACTTCAAGTGGAATAGAGAATGTTTTAGATATTTAATATTAAGGTAGATTTGTAAATGGAGGTAGTATTAAGTCTGTATGTATGCTAAGAAGAAATATTATCCTACCATAATTGTCGATTACAAAACTAATGTATAGCTTCAACAAAGAAAAATGGGGCACCTGGGTGGCTCAGTCAGTTAAGTGTCTTTCTTAGGGTCAGGTCATGATCTCACGGTTCATGAGTTCAGGCCCCACATCAGTCTCTGTGATGACAGTTCAGAGCCTGGAGCCTGCTTTGGACTCTGTGTCTCCCTCTCTCTCTCTTTGTTCCTCCCCCACTTACATTCTCTCTCTTTCTCTTCAGTCTCTCTCTCTCTCTCTCTCTCTCTCTCTCCTCTCTTAAAGATAAATAAACATTTTAATTAAAAAAAAAAGAAAGAAAGAAAGAAAAGAGCCAGTGGGAATCTGTGTGTCTCTGGCTTCCAGTGTGGATGGGGAACTATAAGATCACAGTCTTCTATTCTGAGGAGACCACTGTAGTTATCTCAGGCTGGGTTCCCTGCCTCCAGTCTCAGCTCTCTCCCACCCACATTCCACACCACACACACACACACACACACACACACACACATTATATGTAGACAACTGCTTTCACATGAAACGGCTTGTGCCCAAACCTAAACAACACACACACCTCCATCTCTCTCAGACTTACGATCTGTTAAGGCAGATGGGAACCTTAGAGGCAGTGAGAGAGATCACTTACAGCTTTCTTCATGATAATATTGGTGCTGAGACTCAGAACACACACAATTCTAGATGATCGGTTGCCCTGTAGAAGACCTCCATGAGAGTTGTAGACACAGAGGACTCAGAGTGTTCTGCTGATTCTAACAGAAATTGAAGTGAGATTCAGTGACACCTGATAAAAATTACTTTTAATTGCCCAAACAGAAATGAGGCTCTGATTTATTTCATGACAGGCACATAATTATTGAAGAAAGTCATTAAGAAGAAATCATGGGCCCTGGAGACTCCCACACTGTGTACCTATTCTAGGTCTACTACTCTGTATCCATTCTACATATACACATATCTGCACCTACTAACAGCATGAAAAGAGAATTAGAGTGGAAAGTGATCCCCACTGAATACAAAGGTGTTAACATATAATTTAAAAGGTCCCGTAGAAAACAACTAGTGGACTGGACCCCAAAATAATTTATTCTGTTACAGGAAACTGAAAAGTTTTGAACACTAGAATATAGATGCTCAAAATTATGAAATAGTAAAGCAAATATTTTTAAAACCATTTTTATGAGGATAATGGTTTCTACTTCACCAATGAAGATACATTTATTACTATGAAATTGCATATTTTTAAATTACAACTTGTCTTTTACCAGCTCTTTCATTGATTTATGTGGGCTAAATTCAAGAGCAAATCCTAATCAAGATAAAGGAAATAAATGCCTTAAAAATGTAGAAGTATATGAAACTCTAAGCAAGTTTTACATCTAGAAACATTTTGGTCCATTTAAGGGTTGGTCCTAAGCCATAAGCTTGTTTAAGTAAATAACATCTCGTATCAAACAATGATTGTGGTTTTTAAACATGGAATGCTCTCTAAGCAGATTTTTTGTCATTCATTATCTGCTTCTTCAATGTTCTCATCCAATATCATTCATTTGTAGAAAGACATTGGATCATGCACAAGAGAAAGCTCTCACATAATCTCCAGAGTAGATCTTGACTAATTCAAATATACAGGAATACTGAAGTTTTCATCCAAGTGGTTCTCGGGCCTCTGACACAACATTCTGTTTCTCTATGATCTGTTAACAAGTCTTTCTGCTCACCTGTAGATCCTTGTCTACATCAAAGCCACAGAGAAAGACCAGACCTAGGGTCCCAAGCTAGCTGTCATCTAGGGATAACAACCACAACAGTCTCTCAAAGGAGATTATCCCCAGTTCTACAGGTCACCAGCATGTTCCCCTAAATATTCATTTTCATTGTCCCTGTTAAAGGGTGACAATGAAACCCTCCCTTTTAGGTGTGGTTTTTATATTCCAAGAACAGGGCAATCTTCTTATTGATTCTGATTATTTCTCCTTCACGTTCAATATCTACCTCCCGTTCATAGCAAAGGTTACTATTGACACTAAAGGTTCTAATATATGAGTTGACAGTTGTGGACAAAGGGAAAGTAATTTAAAAGCTTTCAAATATTCAGCAATGAAGAGTTACAGGCAAAAAACCCCGGATACAAATGACAACTTCAAACCTTATGAGCTTTGTGACTTGATCAAGTTACTTAATCATTCCAAACCTCTTTTTTTTTTTTTTCACCTTTAAAAGTACAAATAAAACAGTGCTGGCCTAACAATACTGGGTGGGATATAAAGGTACAGTAATTATATAAATTGTCTAGCACAGAATCTAGAATATTGTACACACTGGATAAATGTGACCCCTCCCCTTTTCCACATCAAATAATCTAGATTACTTTCAGGAGGCTCAGTCACTTCTTATTTACTTCTGACAAATGATTTTTTTAAGTACTAATTATAAAATGGACTAATTACGTTGTAGCCTTGGGAAGTTGTAGAGTAGGTCATTAAAGTTGTAATTGTGGTGTGACTTTTTTTCAGATAGAGGTCTGGTAATAAATCCCCCAGAAACCTTTATATAATGTAGCTTTTTTATTTGAAGCCCAGGAACAGAATAAGAAAACCAAAGCTTTTCATCTTCAAGAGAGTTTATGAGCTTTGAGTAATTAATAGGCACGGCTCTCCTTTGTGCACTAGGCCAGGGTGATTAGCCCTGTCGGCAAAGGAGGAAATGAGTGCCCAGAGGGATAAATTACTTTCCCCAAGGAGCTGTGAGCAGGGTGTGAATGTGAGTGTTGGTGCCTGCGCACATGTGAGTGTGGCAGAGGTGGGTGCCAGTTAGAATGAGTGAAGATTCCTAATGAGGACTGATGCAGAGGCCTGCTGTGATACCTTTTGTAAGTTCAGTGAGATCTCTATTATCTACAAAGATTGGGGAAAGGGAGTTTTGCTGCTGGTGTTAAAAAACGGTGCAAGGGTGCTTATGTTACATAGATCTAGGTACACAGATATACACCTTATTGTGAGCTGTATAGAATGTATATCATATAGAATGTATATCATATATGACCAACCCTGCTGATCAGTTACGTGATTGCTCCTGAATCCATACCCTGGCCCTTCTGTTCTCTCCCCATCTCAGGAAGTTACATTTCCCAGGCTTTCTTGACCAATGACTCCTGAGTGGAGTTGACCAACAGAAGGCGCTAAATTTGAAGGCAGGACTCTATTTCCTATCTCTCTCAGCTTTTTATTTTCTGTCTTTGTTTATTTCCAGCAGCAGCTAAGTTCATTTAGGGTCCAGCTCCTGTCTGATAGACTCCAGGGATTCATCTTGGTTTGCTTGACTCAAACTCTGTCCCGACAGCCTGTGGGTGACAGTGATTTCACACTGTTGCCTATTCCTGTGTTACCTTTTTGTCCTCTGTTTAGTTTTCACCCCTTATTCACTGTCAATCAATTTTCTCAATCAATTTCCTATTAAATATCCTTATTTTGAATATTTAAGAGGTTTCTGTTTCTAGATATTTCAACTCTTCCTTTCTCAGTATATTTAATTTTGAGTGAGCATTTGAATTGAAAAGTTGGAATGTGACAATACTATTAAGTCTAAAGTCATATTAAATATCACTGTATTTTCCTGTAGACTTTTTCCGATTAATTACAGTTTGCCATTATATAACTGTGGGCAAATCATTAGACTCTTAGCTTCCCTTTTATCTTTATCTGAATATACGTATACAATGATAGGTTGTCTCTTCCTCAGAAGATAGTTAATAATGAAATGGAGCACTTAAAATATTCACAACATTATCTGAATGGTCAAGAACAACATGGAATAAAGAAATAACCGTCATCTTCAGCCATCAGTTTACACTGATGTCACATCCAACTTCCAACACATGCTTTTCATTGTGCCGTGGGACACATAAATTAATTTCTCTCCATTGCAATCTTATGTTTAAAACAGTGGTACTCACATCTCCTTTTTATCAGTCTCATGAGATTACTTCCTCTAACCTTTGTAAAGATCCCAGCACTGTGCCATGAATAGAGGAGGTCCTGGAGAAAGCTAGATTTCTCTTCATCTGTTACACTACAAGATGTAGAAGTACTTTCTGTTAGCACTTTCTTACTGATTTCTTATTCCTAGGGAAAATACATATAGGAATATCAAATATGCCACCTATAAACTGATTAGCAGATTCTCAAACATTTTTATTATCATTATTTTTATTACTATTTTGCTTTTCAAAATAGTCATCACGTTTTATTGATTTCAAGTCACTGCTTACCTGAGTTGCCATTTTAGCTTGCCAAACACCCCAGTTAAATAATATTCCTTTGAATTCTGTTTTGAATTTACTACCTACGGATAGCCACTTAATTTTTGTCAACTTACTTGTACCAGGTTGCATTTTTCTTTGTTTTAATTACAGGTCAAGAATCTTATCCGTATCACTGTGAGAAGGAATATTCCCTTACATGCCTTCTCTAAGCTTACCCATCCATCCTTACTCATGCTTTTGTGTGATCATCCTGATTTCCATATGGCATTCAGTTTTAGAATATATTTTACTATCCGTTCTTGTCCAAGCTAGTGACATTGATATTGCCACCTCTTTTTGACCTTGCTTGGTTACCAGAACTATAGCCAGTTGAATTGTGCTGACTGCTCTTTTTGGCTTTCACCAAAAAGACTGTGAAAAGTTTGGCATTAGGAATGGCATATGGATTTAGGAATTGTTTTGCTTTTTTAAGAGGAAAGTGTTAAAAGAACACTGGATTTAGAAACAGAATCCACGGGCTCAAATTCCCGTTTTACCCTGTATGGCCTTTGATGTTGTAGGCAAGTCCCCATCTTTGTCTTATAATATGGTCCTCCATAAAATGAGGTGGTTATAACGGACTCTATTTATTATTGATTAATTTATTATTTCTTACTTTAATATTTAATTTTGTTACATATTTAATGGTTTATTAAGTAAATTTACATATAACAAGTATATATTTATTAAGATTTTAGTTTATAAGAGAAATTTTAGGTTCATAGCAACACGAAGGTGAAGGCACAGTTATTTCCCATAGACTTCTTGGCTCTACACATGCATAGCCTGCCTTGTTAACAACGTCTCCCACCAGAGTGGTACATATGTTACAATTGATGAACCTACAGTGACATGTCATAATCACAAAGAGTCCATAGTTTACATTGGGTTCACTCTTGGTATTGTACATTCTGTGAGTTTGGACAAATATATAATAACAGGCATCCATCATTATGGTATCAGGCAGAGTGGTTTCACTGTCCTAAAACTCCTTTGTACTCTGTGTGTTCATCTGTCACCTCATAAACCCTGGCAACCACTGATCTTTTTAGTGTCTAAGAGTTTTTGCCTTTTTCATTGTGTCATATAGTTAGAATCATACAGTATGTAGCATTATCAGATTGAATTCTTTCACTTAATGATAGATATTAAGTTTTTTCATGTCTTTTCACAACTTAATAGCTCATTTTTTTTAGCCCTGAATATTATTCCATTGCCTGGAGGTACCATGGTTTATTCACCCACTTATCTTCTGAAGAGCATCTTGGCTATTTCCAGGCTGTGTCAGTTATGAATAAAGCTGCTATAAACACCTGTGTGCAGGTTGTTGTGTGGACATGAGTTTTCAACACCTTTTGGTAAATACTAAGAAGCATGATTGCTTGGTCGTATGGTAAGAATATGTTGAGTTTTGTAAGAAACTACTAAACTATCTTCAGAAGTGGTGGGTACCATTTTGCATTCTCAGTAGCAGTGAAAGGGAGTTCCTATTGTTCAACTACCTTGCCAGCATTTGACATTGTCAGTGTTGTACATTCGGCCATTCTAATAAGTATGTAGTGGTATCTCGTTGTTTTAATTTACATTTCCCTGATGACATATAATGCGGGGCATCTTTACATATGCTTATTTGTAATAGGTATATCTTCTTTGATGCAGTGTCTGTTAAGGTCCTCGGCTCATTTGTTAATTAAGTTGTTTGCTTTCTTATTGCTAGAAACTAAGAGTTCTTTGTATAGTTGGGATAACAGTGCTTTATCAGATATGTCTTTTACAAATATTTTCTCTCAGTCTATGGCTTATCTTATCATCTCTTCCCATTGTCTTTCATGTTACATCTTTGTGCTTTTAAAATATACTGTGGTTTTGGGAAATTCTTACTGCTAAAAATCAAATAAAGATGTGATATTATAACTGGATCATAAAGAGTCAGTGACACAAAGAACTGGAATCATTTTTAAAATTAAATGATTTGCTATACTTAAATTGCTTCATCATCCAAGTGTATATTTTTTAAAAAATTAAATATACCAATGTGCTTTAAATGAAAAGCCACTAGCCCTGCTCTTATCCTTGCATACAGATTCCCCTACTCCTGAACTTGCATCTCCCTCCCAAACACACAGGCAAGCTTATTTAAACCATTTTCGTTTGGCATTTTTGAGTTGTTAACTTCAGATCTCCAAATAATATACTAAGCCTCTCTACCTTGGTTTTCTGCTTTGGAAATGGTGCCTTGACTCTCTATGATAATGGAAATTTAAGTCATTTACACCACACCACACCTCCTCTCTCTCTCCCTCCCTACCTGGTTCTCTCACTATTCTCAGTTCTCAGAGTTGGTCTTAATGACACATTTAAGTAAATAGAATAGTGTGGTTAAGAAATGGGTCTTTTTGTGCAAAATTGAGGTTGACCTAGTCACATAATTCCCCAGTTTCCTCCTAACAGATTTTCAAACTTAGAGTAACGATTATACTTGACTGAGAATCCATTTAAACCTACATGCCTCTGCCACTTTTTTTTTTTCAAGGCGAGACCTCACTTTCATCCCAGTCTGAGTTACGTGAGGCTTTTAATATGAAATCACTTTCCATTCAGTCCAAAGCTTCCTTGTTGCTGATGAATGTCATACATAATGAAAGATTATATCCATTTATCCTCAGCAGTAAATCATTTATCACACAAGGGAGATATATTATTGTGAATTCTGATCAAAGCTGCCCACTTCCTTTTGCCGGCAGAAATGCTGTACCCTGTTAGTCGATGGTACAATATCCTGGGAGAAGCAGGGAAAATTATGCCCTTGAATGAGGGTTCAGCAAACTCTAGGGGTCTCTAAAATGGCTTTTTAAAACATCATGTTTCATGTACAACCTTCTATGATCCAGACGTGTGAACTGTAAAAAAGTCTTTCCTTGCTTTCTCCACTTAATTAAATCATAAAGCTGTGGGACTTTTTTGCAGCTTGCTCTGTGATGTCTGTAAAAGGGATTTGTGAATGACACTGTGTGGGTATTTTGCCCCCTTTCTTAGAGAGACAATAATTATTACTGCTTCTTTTTGAAGCACGCTGTGAGTGGTTTTATCAGTTCATTTGCTAATGAGCTCCCTCTCTCCTTTATAATGCCAATCATAAAGATGCCTTTTAAATAAGATTTATCGCTCAGATTTATTTTCTTTTCACTCTTCCTTATCAAGCTGTGTACTGCTTTGCTGCAGGGAATCACCCACACTACCCCGGAACAAGGCTGGCCTCTTTGATCTCTTGTTGATAACGTACTCTCTCATTGCTTCCTTCTGAGAACAGTGAATTCCAGAAAGGACCTCACAGTCCTCCAGAAGTGTCCTGTCTTCTATTTTACTCTGGATTTTAGGTTATCATTCCTTTATGCTACACATCTGTGTTCACTGCTTTTCAAAGGCTGTGGCATGGATATGCCTCAATTTTAAAATTATCATAGAGTAAGGTGAGATGTAGAATGAAGCAGGAGAATGGGCCGTCCTCCTTTGGCCTCACTTAGGCTGCGGGCCAGCACACTCCTACATTTTTTTTCACAATTGATGCAAAGTAGTAGCTAGTGATCCACACCATCGAATCACAAATCTGCACCTAACATTTACAAATAAGGTCACTTCATTTGCTCTTCATCACATTCTTGATGTATTCTCTCAATGCTTTGGCCATTTAAGACCTAACTATTGAAATTTGTATTTTCTCCTTCTAGACTGCGAGCTCATTATGTCCACTGTATGGTTGATCGAAGTAAATATAAAGTGCCCAGGCTCCTTATCTTTAAAACAAGGGATTGCTAAGGGGCGCCTAGGTGGCTCAGTCAGTTAAGCATCTGACTTTGGCTCAGGTCATGATCCCAAAGTTTGTGAGTTCGAGCCCTGCGTTGGACTCTGCTGACAGCTCAGAACCTGGAGCCTGCTTCAGATTCTATGTCTCCTTCTCTTTCTCTGCCTCTCCCCTGTTCATGCTCTGTCTCTCCTTCTCTCTCAAAAATAAATTTGAAAAAAATTTTAAAATTAAAAAAACAAGAGATTGCTGTATTTATCACAAGACACAGTTATAGCAAAATTATCATACGTTAACTTTAATCTAGGTGTTCTTGCTGATGGTTCTTACTTTTCTTATGAATGACTCAGATTATTTTATTCTCACATAGTTACTTACCAGATCTAGAGACTAAAATACAGGACACCCAGTTCAATTTGAAGTTTGGGTAAAGAATGAATACATTTTTAGTATATGTGTGTCCCAAATATTACATATGTGACACACTTATATAAAACATTGTTTTTTATCCAAAATTCAAAAAGCGGAAGCGAGAGAGAAAGGCGTTGAGCTCTTTCTCTCCACCATATGAGGACACAGTGAGAAGGAAGCCATCTGCAAACCATTGGGAGGGCCCTCACTGGACATAAACCTTGCTGGCACTTGATCTTGAAGTTCAGTACTCCAGAACAGTGAGAAAATAATTTGTTTAAGCAACCCAGTCAGTCTGTGATGCTTTATGCTGGCTGGCCAAGCTGACTAATGTAGTAACATTGGAATGTTTTGCTCTGGATAACTTTTATATTTTATATTTCTTGCTGAACTACAAGAGGGTATAGATGATCATTACCTTTCTTCCATTGACTAGTCTGATTCCAAGCAAGTAGAGACAAGTGAAGGAATCTGCTGATGTTGAACCTTAAGCATCAGAGAAAGTCTGTGATTGGCTAGCTTCTCAATCTTATAACAACTTAAGTGACAATCATAAAGAAGAATCATAGGGAGTGTATGTGATAGTAAATCCCCATCTACCCTTGACTGGGAAATAGCAAAGACAATCTTGGAAATTTTCAATTAACTAGAGAAGTAGGGGGGAGAGCCTGACTCTCTGCTGACTTTAATGTTAAGACTTAAATTATCTGCCTAAATTTTCTGATCATTAGGCATATTTTTCAAGAAAAAGGGGTGACATGTGTCTGTGCCTGTGTGTCTGTGTCTGTGTACACATGTGTCCAGAGCGTGCACTAAGTTAAGACAGAAATGAGCTCCTGAGACCTTAGAGAAGTCAATCACAGACCTCTGTCACACTACTGTGTGGCAGAATTGGGGATCATCCTACATCAGAGGACATGCCTCTTCTACCACAATGGACTGCCGCCTTTGAAAACTGGAATCTGGGATGCCTGGGTGGCTCAGTCGGTTAAATGTCCGACTTAGGCTCAGGTCATGATCTCACAGTTCGTGGGTTCGAGACCCGCATCAGACTCTGTGCTGACAGCTAGCTCAGAGCCTGGAACTTGCTTCAGATTCTGTATCTCCCTCTCTCTCTGACCCTCCCCTGCTCACCCTGTCTCTCTCTCACACACGCACACAAATAAGTAAAAACATTAATTTTTTTTAAAAAAAACTGGAATCTCACATTTGTCAAAATAGATTTTGTGTTTACTAGGAAATTAATAATGTAGCATTTTCTCAATCAATTTGAATTGATGAAACGAAACTCTTTCCACCCTCTTGCCATCATGATTACCCACTAATCCTTTTGTCCTAGAGAAGGGCAATTAGTATTTCACTGTCTCTAATGTGACAGTAAAATATGAAGTCTTCCTGCAAGAGGGCCAATGTGTTACTCCTTTATTTACCTTTTTAGCTTAAAAAGAGATTATGGCTTGTTTTAGATGTGGTAAAAGCCAAGCTAAATTAGACACAATAATGTTTTCAGCCCTCACAGCTGCTTTGAATAATATTGCTATGCCCCCTAACCCATATAGTACCTTTATGCCCTGTTATGTGTGTTAGTTTTGTTAATGAGATTGTAAGCCTGAAGCTCTTGACCAAATAGGGACAGAAATCTCTATAAAGGCCAAAACGTTCATTCAGAATGAACTCCTCAGCTGCTGATTGTCCAAAGTGAATTGCTATATATTGGAGTAAAATGACTTGATGCCAGTGAGCTGCTGTCTCTCTGATAGTGATTTGGCCCATGGACTACGTAGGTGGCTACTGGATACAAGTCCCCGATACTCAATCCATGGTTGAGAAAAACTTGTGTTTGGGTAAACACACATTTGCTATTTTTTTTTAACTTCTCAGACTTACAATCATTTTTTTTTTTCATTTTGGTCTTTAAGCCTCAAATATTAACAGAATGCAGCACAGACCCTGGATTTCAGCAGATGCTTTCAGATGCACTTCTGAAATCATAGCAGTCGTAAGATGAAATAATTGGCCTCCATCTACTTTTGAATTCAAACTTTGCTAAAGCGGCATTTAAAAAAAATCAATCTCTATACTTTCTTAAGATTGCGGATACAGCTTTGTTAGCAAGAAACATCCTAGTTGTCAGATGAATGACATTATAAGCAGCAGTTGCCTTAGCCGTGGAAGTGGTGATATTTTTGAAAGCTATTGATAACATATTGGAGAATCTCCATGAGTTCAAAGGTTTGCAGTTTAAAATAATGCAATTCCAAATTCTTCCAATAATAGTTAAAATGATTTTGGAAAGGCTGTACCTACAGCCAATCTGTAGGTAATTGTAATTCTAATTGGTTAAGTTAAAGATATTGCTGTCTTAATTAGTACTTCTTTTAAATAAGACCATTTAATTAAATGTTACTTTCAGCTACAGGAAGTTTACACATTAATCAGTTGCATATATTCTCCATACCCAGACCTAGATCTCAGCTTTAGCAGTGAGTGGCAAGGAAAACAATGCGCTCTAACACCATTAATAACTTTTGAGCCAATAACTTGAGGCTGCAGATCCTTATCTAGAAAAGTGTCTGTTCCATCTAGTACCCATTTGCATTCAGATGGAGAGCTGGTGAGGAATTCTGGCTCTTGTACTCCCCATCTCTTCAGTGCTGGGCATTTCACTTGTTCTGCTGAAACTCCATTCTCTGTGGTTTTGTTTTGGATTGATTTTTAACTGAAAACTGAAATCAAGACCTAGTCTGAAGTCAAGAGATATCAATATCATTTTTTAATAGTAGTGCTCCTGAAGAATCTCCCCACCCCATAGTTGGTGATTTACTTTTAAATTAATATGAAGCTCAGGAAGTTTGCCTTTAAATCAGTGACTAGTTTCTGTGACATGGTTTGCTTAAAGACATTTTTGAGATTGGATAATAACTTAAAAATCCCGGTCTTATTGATCATGGCTTTAATTCATGATATTGGGGCCATATTTTCAAATACTAATCTTGGGGAATGTAGCTGGGTATAAAATGATTTATGTATCTACTGATTTTCCATGAAGAATGTCAGAAAGTCCCACAGATCAAGTGAGGACTTTAAAGCCATCCCCAGTTGAGTTTGCCTCTAGTTCAAATATTTAACAGGACATGAGATTTGGGGATAAGTTACTGAACCATTGGAGTCTGTTTACTCACTTGAAAAGCTTCCATGATGACTTCACATTCAACACATATTAAAAAACTAACATTTATTGATGTGACTTACCAGGAACCACAGGTATTATATAATTTATTCTTAATGATAATTCTAGGATAGATCTATTATTATTAGCTCCATTTTATAGATGAAGGAAAGGAGGCACAGAAGCCTAAATAGCTAGCAAATAGCTGATCCTGGATTTAAAACCAGGCAGTGCTCCAAACCACCCTGCCTCTAAAATATAAAGTTTAAATGCCTGATGATCTTTCCATTTTCCCCAACCAGAGTCTGACATTGAGGCTGAAGATAATTGGCAGGGGAAAGAGAAGAATACCTGGAGGGTTTGTTCTTTTTTCAAATCAGTGTTTAATAGGCTCCTTAAAATTGGCAGACTTGTGTATCACTGACAAAGTGTCTACTTTCCTGTAACATCAAAGAGTAATTGTCGGGTTTTTGTGGGGTTTTTTTTATGAATATAAGTTGATACAGGCAGGAAACATCCCACACAGTTTGCCACCTTTTCTCTTGTGAAGTTAATTGATTTCTGCTAGTTTAAATTCTATGTCTAAAGTCAAGTGTCGAATAAGAAAGCATGTAAACTCTCTCTAAAATGTATGCAGAGACCAGGCACTACACAGGGATTGAAGCAAACATTTGAACTTGTTTCTATCCTTCATACATTTCTCTCTATAGATTATGTCAAATGTGTCTTGGCAGATATGCTAGGTATAAGGTCGCTGGTCATAAACATGGCCAAAATGCATGTGTAGAATATCAACTATGTGTGCTTATTTATTTGTCTCTTTCTTGGTATCACTTTCATTTTATTTAGGTTGAAGCTAGGGAATGGTTAGGCTGTTAAATGATTTGCGCAAAGAACATCTTTGTAAATACTAAGCAGAGAGGCAAGACTATAAACTCAATGCTGTGAATCATTATGATAAACAAGAGGAAGACATGTACTCAGAGACCATGGATTGGCTGGAACATCCATGTGCATAATCAACACCTGACAATCAAGACAGAGTAGGAATAGAGAACAAGGGAGTAAAATAATGATGACTCTTTCTATTCATGAGTAAATGACCAGGAAACCAATACATAAGGACTAAGAAGCTAGTACAGGTCCCTCAATGGGACAGTTTTCAGGCTATTTGTTGTTTTATTTTGTTTTGTTTTTCTAACAAACGGAAGAGGGGAAATGGAATCATCATGTGGAAATGTAGCGAGGCCATCAGTCACAAGTGAGGGGTCTTTGGTTTTCACTCAGAGTCACTACTATGATTAGCTCTAGTTTAGGTGTTATTCAACAAATGGGTTCCAAGAAATACACTGGCAGGGAGTATTATAGGAGAGGAACTGGAATGGTCTGAAGTTAGCAGTGCGGGCTGATGGCTATCATAATCACTTTTAGCTGGCCAAAGGGTACTGATTTCTGTGGGAACATCAGCAAGTGACCTGACCATTTTAAAAGTCTCTTTTTTTGAGTCCAACACATCCAGGTGATGTGTTTATTGATTCTTCTTTACTGCACCAGACAAAGCAAGTATTGCAGTCCAGCCGACAGTCATGCATGTTGTATTCTCTCATCTTTGCTGGTATTATTCCTTCTCTTTTGCCCAAGGATTGCTTTCTAAAACTTTTCACTAAAACTGGGCTCTTTCTCAGGGATAATATAGAAGAGGAAACATGAATAGAAGGGAGAGCTTGTTATTTTCAATACAGCTGAGCAAGTGGGATGGGGGTGGGGACCAAACTGGAAGAATGGTAAATGTAGAAAAAGAGATGCTTGCCTTTGAAACTACACGGTGGGCCCTATCCCTATAGATGGGCAAGACCCTGATTTGTGATTTGGGCCTAAGGCTCACCAGCAGGGATACTAGGCTCAGTCTCCAAGCTCTTCCCCCTGCTTCATTGCCAGGCCAGCCTCTCTTATCCACAGTTGCCCTGAACACAATCTCCCTTCAGCCTCTCCCCTGCCTGACTGACTTTGGACATCGTCTCCTCAACTATGTCCTTCCCTACTTCCTTTGAAATTTGGAAATAAACAAAGCAAACAGCATGATCAAGGCCTTACCAGTTTCAGAAGTGACAGCTCCCTCACCATAGAGTAGATAAACACAGAATTTATGACTAATTTTTTTTCAAAGTAGTTTCTTAGCTCTTGCAGACTGGCCATGTCTTGTGGCTGTTTCACTGTTGATAAGTCTTCCATTTTCTTTACACAACTATTTGTCAACCTTGGCTGTGTTTCCTGTCCTGAGCCTGTCCCCTACTCTTATGCCATTCAGTTGTAGAATCAACACTTACCTGTAAATCCACCAGAGAATATTGAGATTTTTAAATATGATCAATGTGATACAATGCTCCTGAGGGATAAAGAAGTTAGGGACCAGACAAATTGAATGGAGCTTTGAAAGCAATGCAGAGTGGGAAAAAAATAGAATATTAACCTAGTTAACGAAGATTTGTGCTCTTCTAAAAACATTCACCATTAAAGATTACACATGTACTTTTAAAATTTTATAAATTCTGTCATGCTATCTTAGATGAACAAAGGCTTATTTATTATATGAATTTCTGTTTTGCTTATACCTGTACCCTTTCAAAAGCAAATGTCTTAAAAAATAAACAATAACACTTTCAAAATCCTCCCCAAACTAACCAAAAACAAAATAAACACAGAATGATATTGCTCCAAAAAATTGCTTGTGACACTGTCAGAAACCCCCACCAAACTCAACTATGTAATAGATGTGCATCTTGACTTTTTTTTTCTGTGCTTTATTTCTTTAATATTGTCCTGAATTCAATCCACTTCATTGGCATTACCTGCTGGTGCATTTGGTCTTTCAATTTGGATGGGTCTGAACTTATCAAGGTGACCTATATGTGATTTTTAACTGGAAATTTTAATATGTCATTCTTGAAACCCAGCACCAATTAGCAGAGACACTGCCTCCTTAACAAAGGAGCAGGATTGGCTGTGTATCTGGTGTTATGGCCTCTGGCGGGTTTCCTAATCTGGCTTGGGCTGTTCCAGCTTCATCACAGTTGACTGTCTATAGCACGCAGGTATGAAGGCAACGTGAAGGACATAGCAGTGTTGTTTTCCTAGTGCCCCATGAGGCCTGAGCACTTCAGAGCGGGCCCACACTCCTGGAAAATCAGCTTAAGCCTACAGAAATGTCAAATGTCTTTCCAAAGTTTCCTCTCTGCACACAAATGGAATAATGCATTGTAAGTAATGAACTCGTTTAAAAAGCAAAACAAAACAAATCAAAAAAGCACTTTCCCTTAAAAGCAACCATCTCCCTAGGATACCATTTCATATTAAATGAAGATGCAAAGGGTAAAAAAAGTCAAGTGTGCTCAAAATCTCCCGCATAGGTTGGAAATAAAACCTCCCAAAAAGTGAATACGCACTACAGCACACACCTAGCCCGTAACTCATTGTTTATGGGGAAGTGAAAATTAAAGCACTATGGTTCCAATAATTCTGCATAAAAGCACACTAACAACATTAGGGCGGCTTTCGGAGAACAGGAATCTACTTTTTCATCACAAATGTGCTTCAGTCCTAAGTATTTTCTGACTTTTTACCATTACAGAACGAGTGATTTGCCTGCCCTATTTCAAGTGCAATAAATGAATTTTAAAAAGTTATGAAAATATGTGGCTGCTTAAGCAAATTCTTTCAATAGCCTGTTGGGCATCTGGGGTATTCATAGATCAGGAATCCTTGTTTTTAGTCTAGGAGGAAAATTGCCAAATACACTCCAGAGTGCCAGGCTTAAAAAGGTGCTAAAGAGAGCCTACCCGATTACCTGACTTCCAATTTGGCTCACGATGAAAGGTAGTAAAATTACCTCGGCGCCTTTCAGTTGCTGCTCCAGCTGCAGTAGACCTCATCTAATAGTTTATTAGACCCAGAAAACAAAGCATATTCTAAAGAACACATTCACTGCCCCAGTCTTTGACTGAACAGTCTCTTTGAATTCTTTTGTCAATTTCATAGATTTCTAACAACCGGAGGATTGTTTTGGAAATCAGATTTTTATGCCAGCAGCACAATTTCCTCCTCTGTAAGTAGGACAGATTCATCCCACAAGCAACAATGGTTGCTTCCCTGCTTAACTCGAGCATGACAGATTAAGCTTCAAGCAGACCTCAAAATGCCACCTCCCCGCTTACAGAGGCAGGCGTTTGGGGTATCGGCCACATTTGTTCCTTGAACTGCCAGCCAATGAGCCGCTGCTGTCTGAGGTGGCCAACCACCCCTAACTGAGTGAGCTGTGTGAAGATTCCACAGAGGACTGGCAGGGCTGAGGTGATATGCCTCACTGTGGGTGCTCCCAGGCAAATCCCTAGCCCGCATATTGCACCCACCTCAGGAAAGTTGCCTTGTACCATGCCTGGCACAGAGCAGGCACTTTGCACATATTTGTGAATATAAAGGAGAAAAATGAAGAGGGAAAAATATGAGTTTAGAGGAAACACACGTTGAGGTAGATGCCTTTCAGATCTTACCAGATCTAAAATAAGTGCTGTTATTTCTGGCCAAGCAGTTAGCAATGCTGACTTGAATAGCTTTTATGTTAAAAAAAAAAAAAATTAAGTAGCTAAGTTAAAAAAAAGTAAAATTAGCAAATGAACAAACCAATAAAACCTGAAGAAGATAAACAGCAGCCAAAATCTATTGATAAGCTTTGATCACTTATATTAGAAAATTATTTTTATAAGCAAAATGACCCTTAAAGACCTAAAATGCCTTCCAAAAGGGCATTTTGCAACCTTTCAGAGACTAGAATATTGCATAAAGGAAATACCTGCATACATCTGCATTCGGAATTATAATAGGAAGATAACTATTATTCACATAATAATGTGAATTTCCTCTGAGGGCCATCTTAAAATGCTATTCAATTTACTCCTGAGGTATTCTATCTGAAACTATAAAAGCAAAGCAGTGCTGGGTTTTTTTGCACATAAATAAACTCTCAAATCCGTCTGCCAGTGTTAGAAGACTGAATTAAACAGTCCAAAGGCATGAATGTACTGTTCTCACATTTGTGTAATTGATGGCTATTTTGCTTGTTGAAATCTTCCACAACCACATGCGTATGTTTCTCATTTATCCCCTTCCCTCAGGTGCAAAGAAGGCTACCAAGGAGTCCGTTGTGATCAATTTCTGCCGAAAACTGATTCCATCTTATCGGATCCAAGTAGGTCAAGCATTTTTCTTCTCTCTCTAACGCAATATGTAGGCAGCCCTAACTCTGAGCAACGGTTGCTAACTCAGCTGAAGGCTGTATTTCAGTCCTGTGTTTTGGAAAGCTGCCAAGAGCGGAAGCTGGTGACAGTCGTTAACATTCAAAGCTTGTTCAAAACTAACTTGGTCTAAGCCTAGGTCTGGTGTTCTCACAAGACTGGACCTGGTTTCCAGATTCAGCTCCTCCACTGATCTACACTGGGAACTACAGCAATCCCCTGTCCCTCAGCTTTCAGACTCCCACCAACACCCATTAATGACAGCAAGAAAATAGAAACTTAACACAGCTCTTTTTTTTTTTTTTTTTTTTTGTGAGCTCATTATTTACCTAAAAGAATGTTATGGAAACTACAGTATCATATTGGTTCTTACCCTTTGCCTGGGAATTTATGATAACATTAAACCTATTAACCTATACCGTATTTACTAAAGAAACTATGCATATAAAATTACGTAACAAGTGTTCCAACTGTGAGAACCCCATTTTTATTTATATATCATGGATTACTGTACTGTTGACAATTTTTTTTTTCATTCATGAAAGAAGACAATTTGCTAGTCATTAGTTTCTTCAAAAGGTAACATTTGATACTAATCTGACCAGTCTAGTCAAATGTGAGTGTTTTACTTTATTTAGAAGTAATCAGCTCTTTCAGTGACTGCTACAATTAAATTGCCAGTATTGGAAGGAGATTTTTACTGAATCAACAATTTAGTTCAGTGGGGATAATGATGGGCATTTGCAAATCACAGAATCAATGTTACAGTTTTCTTTATTTTTTTAATATAACTTATTGTCAAGTTGGTTTCCATATAACACCCAGTGCTCATCCCAACAAGTGCCCTCTTCCATGCCCATCACCCCCCTTCCCTCCAAACCCATCAGTCCTCAGTATGTTCTCAGCATTCAAGATTCTCTCATGGTTTGCCTCTCTCCCTCTCTTTAACTATTTTCCCCTTCCTTTCCCTTATGGTCCTCTATTAAGTTTCTCCTGTTCCACGTATGAGTGAAAACATACGGTATTTGTCTTTCTCTGCCAGGCTTATTTCACTTAGCATAATACCCTTGGGTTCCATCCACATTGCTACAAATGACCAGATTTCATTCTTTCTCATTGCCATCTAGTATTGCATTGTATATATAAATCGCATCTTCTTGATCCATTCATCAGTTGATGGACATTTAGGCTCTTTCCATGATTTGGCTATTGTTGAAAGTGCTGCTATGAATGTTACGGTTTTCTGAATACCAAACATGCATAAGACAAACTTCAACAAAATATACTGTGTATTGGTGACAGACAGGTTGCCCTGCTGTGTGTGTTCATGCCGCTGTATAGTGAACCTATCTAACCATCTTTCAACATGTTTTCAAAATGCATATTTTTATTCCCCCTGCCACTGATTTCCACCTACATTTCCTTAGGTAAATGCAAGGCTTTTTTTTAACAAGGAAAAATTTTGTTTAATTTCATTTAATTGTGTTTTATCTTGGCAAGACAAGCTACCATGCAATCTTAACTCCTCGTTCCTTTCCAAATTCAGCTCTTGAGAAAAGTGAAGGTTTCCTAAAATTTACCAAGCAAGCTAGCCATGGATTATCTCTGTTCTCTGAAATGTGAGGCATTGGTGTCTAGGAATTACCCTGAAAGGAGGCAGTCACTAGAGTATATTTATTTCATCTTGTGATTTTGCTGCTTGTTAAGCTTATGTCTTAAATGTATGGATATGGTTAGAAACAGGGATTTGGAATATTAGAAAGATCATGGAAAAATGGGCTTGCTGTTTTCTTTCTTCTTTCATTTTTAAAAATTTTGTCTGATGTACCTAGTCTCCCTCTGTTTTCCCCTCTGCTTTCTTTCTCTTCTCTTTACTTCCCTTCTGTTCTCCCCTTTTCTTTATTCTATTTCTTCATTATTTTTTCTTCCTTTGAGGCTTCTTCCTTTCCCTTTCCTCCCTCTGTTCTTCCTTCCTTCCTGCATTCCTTCCTTTGATTTTTCATATGTAGCCATGGAATATCTATCTCTAGAAGAGAAGGCAGGGTATGGAGGCAGGACTTGCATATGGTACAAAATAGGAAAAAATAAACTCCCTTTAGACAGTCTAATCATACCCTTGCCATCCACTTCGATATAATAGTCTGTCTCTGAAAAATTTAGGATGAAGTCCGTAATAGAGACTATGCTCCTCAAAGAAAACTGATGTCATAATCAGAGTCACTAAGTCTGAAAATCTAGGTCTTAATATGTGTCAAATATTTAGTGTGGCAGTATTTCTAATAGCGAAAAAATGGACACATTCTGAAAATCAACCGTAAAACTATGTTTAAGTAAAATATCGTAAGGTGTATCTGTAATCCTCTATTAAACTGGGTGGCTTGGGTGGCGCCTGGGTGGCTCGGTCAGTTACGTGGCTAACTCTTGATTTGAGCTCCAGTCATGATCTTGTGGTTCCTGAGTTTGAGCCCCATGTAGGGCTCTGCTGACAGTGCAGAGCCTGCTTAGGATTCTCTCTGTCTCTCTCTCTCTCTCCTTCTCTCTCTCTCTACCCCTCTGCTGCTCATGTGTGCTCATGCTCTCTCTTTCTCTCTCAAAAACTTAAAAATAAATAAATAATTATTAAAAGGATACTTGTAAGAAATATTCCTATTATATGAAACATCAAGATAGGAAGTCATTTTCATATGAGATTGCAGTAGGAACATCCCTTGGTTCAACAGTAGGAAAAAAAAAACATACACTGAAATGTGAAATAGAATTTTAGTATTTGGACTGTGGTGGAAATATATGATTGTTTCCTCCTTTTTCTCCTGTTTCCTGTAAAATGGCATATCATTATGTGAATCAAAACCCCAGAAAGTCTTGAAATAAAAATTAAAAAATAAAGCACTGAGAAACCCAGTGGATGAGTCCCTGAAATACAGTTTAAATGGGAAAAGCATTATAACACCATTTATCCATGCATGCCTCCCTTTATTTATATAGTCATTGATTCATTCCTGCAGATATTTTCTGAACATATGCCAAAGGAAGAAAAAAAACATGCATACATAAGCATGGGCATGATTCTGGTGGAAATACTCCTTTGTGATCTTGATAGATTCACTTGGCCCCTGAGCCTCAGGCTTATCACCCAAATAATGGCAATAATAATTCCTACAGGCACTTATCACTGAAACTGACAAGAAGTCAGTGCCAGATGAACATTATTAGCCCACTTCCTTGACTCATCATTATAATCATACTAATATGTGTTTAGAGCCCACATGTACCAGTCACTGTGCCAAAGGGCCTTACCTAGCAACGGCTCACATGTTATAGATGAGGAAATTGGGCCTCAGAGATGCTAAATAAACTTGCTCAAGGTCATGCAGCTAGAATGCTGGCATCTACCTTCTGATCCAAATGACTCCAGGGCCTGAGCATTCGACTTCAGGGCTCTTCCCTACCTCCCCCTCCTTCCTCCAGTTATCTCCACTGTGACATTTATCACTCTAAATTTCATTGACTGAAGCCCAATGACCTGCAGCAAACATTATTCTAAGGAACAATATTTGCACAATTTTCATATCTTAATGCAGCAACTTGAGCTTCCATAGAGATTTAAATCCCTAATGAAATTTTCTTGTCAAAATTCTTGCTGAAGGATCGTTTAATTTGCTGCGCATGATATCCTAGAATGACTCTGCTCTCAGGAAAAAGGCTTCCCTCCAACTCCCTCCCTCTTTTTCCTCCTCTCTCCCCTTTCTTCTCTCCCTTCATCCTTCTTCCCTCTCTTCCCATTCACTGAATGCATGCTCTATTGTAGTGAAACCCCAATTAACAGCTGGTTAGACGCTTCGTAGATTTTATTCTTCCCCAGCCAATGCAGAGTTGATAGGAAATGTGCGTCTTCCCAATTAATTTTTAAAAAATAAAGAAATAAAACCTGAAATTACATGTCTTTGGGGAGATAATGCCACAATGTGACTAGGAGAAGTCTCAGTGGCTTCTGTGGCTAGTGTCTGTACCATGGTCTCAGACTGGATCCACAGACCTGCTATTCCAAAACCTCACTTTTTACCCCCAAAGAGCCTGTAGTTAACTCTACTCAGGAAGAGTTGTATACACACATGAATCAAATTTATAGAGTACCTTCATGTCAGTTTTTGAAAAAGTGTCATGCTTATAACTATCAGGTAAATCAAACCCTCATATGCATTCAGTGTACCAAAGCCACACTCTGATCACAATGATGAACAGTAAGCACACGTTCAATAGGAAATGGTGAGAGGAACAGACTGTAGTCAAGAGGAGATGACTGTCTGTGGAGGAGTCATCACCTGCCAATGTAGCACACCTGCTGATGTAGCATACCTGACTAGCATATATCTGTACCCTGCCTCCTACTGATGCCAGACAGTTCATGAATAGCAGCAGTCAACTTCCAGGAAGTCCCACAATCTTCTAGACAATTTCTTATTTAATTCCTTCAGAACCAGTGTCTTTTCCATCAAACACAGGATCAACCTCTACACGCATGTCCAGTTTTCTCTTCTTAATGACCTGTACCCTCCCATGTCAGATACCATATTCAGCCTTGAAGCAGAGACACATGGACCTAAAGAATCATGAGCTGGTCAAAGATTCAGACAGATAATATCCTGGGTATCCTCTCTTAGGAGCACATGCCAGCCTGAGTTATCATGAAGATTCTCATATCATCACTGGCTGGAGAGCAGCTCCAGAGAATTGATTAAGAATGGAATCAAAGAATGGTATGGGTTGGAGAAGATGCCCACCTGCAGTAAGGGTCCTCCTCCCATGCGGCTGGAGGTAGCCATTACTGAACCTAACTGTGACTTCCTCTCTACATCAGCGTCTACCCCACCCACAGTCCTCATGGCTGGCTACAGGTGACAAATCTGCAGGCCCAAGCTTTGGCTTGAGGCTTTTATAGCTTAAACTCTCAGAGTCATCTGGTCTCCACAAAGGGAAGATAGAGGAGAGCTTAAGGGAAGATCATAAATATGGGTGGGCAATATAAGTTCACATAAAATGAAGGGGGGAGATTTGGGTTGCTCATGAAAGGCTTACCTATGAGAGAGTGTTACAGTGAGCTTTTCACATGGGGTGCAGTGGCTATGTACACAGGCTGTACACTGCCCAACTGTACAAGGACCATTCACAATAGAGTGAGAAGGATTCTCTACAAAGGTGTGCAACATGGTCCTGGGAAGGAAATTTCCTTTAATAAATTAGATGAAGGAAACAAAGTTTCTTGAGGGCATGCAGCATAAACTATCACCAGCTGCCCCTGGTCCATTAATCAATACTGATGAGAACTGCTGTCTTCTAGACTGGAATCCACTCAGAATATTTAAGTTTCCTACATTATTCTGCTTTCCAGCAGCCATAAAAATATTGTTAGCAGAATGGATCCATTCATAAAATCTGCAACTCTTATTACCACTTATCTGGACTTGAAAGAGAAGTAACAGAATTGTCAGGTTTTGACCATGCCTCAGTGAATTTCATAAAGTCTATCAGTTCTGTGAGATCTATTTTTTTTCATTCAAATGCTCTTTCTTTAAATCTACCCATTTAATTTGTACAAAATACCTAACATTTACCAATTATACATGCAAATGCACATAGTTTCTAGAACACTAGGAAGATAAATATATTGATAAACAAAGAAAAAAACTCCCAGCATCACATCATTCAAAGATAACCACTAATAATCATTTTAGTGCATAGATATCCAACTATTTTATAATTTTCATATGAAAATATTACATGTGTATATATATATATATATATATATATATACTATAAGCCAGTAAATTGAAAGCAAGATATCTGGGGCTAGATACCGTTACCTCCCTCACTTTCCTGCTCTGCTTTGTCTTCCCAGCTTGCTAACTACTGCTTTCTCTAATTTAGCCCTAGCTTGCTGAGGGTCTGTTCCACCTAGGACAAGAACGGACTGTCTGTCCTCAGGTCTGCTCAGAAGCCTCTTGGGCAGTTCTTAAGGGAGTCTGCAACCTGTCTTTCTTGTGTGTAGCCCACAACTAGCCTACAGGACCTGCCAGCATTTCTCTTGTCTGAACATGCTCTTGAGAGCCATTAGACTCTCAGAACCAAATGGCTTCCTTACTCATCTTTCCCTCGTCCCTTTTACATTTTCAGAGTCAGTGAGAAAGATCAAGTGGTATGGAATGGCTCTAGATTGTTGCATTATTTCCTTTATGAATTCTGCATTTAGTGATTTGTCTCACACTTTATTATCTCTTTTCCCTTTTACTGACACCATAATCAAATGTGATGTATGAAGAATTAAATTCTAACATCTTGCTACATAATATACTAATTCTCCTTACAAAGTTGAGATCATTCTGTACATACTTTGTAATCTGCTTTTTTCCGTCACTTAATATATTATGACCTTTCCCCCACAGTGTTGTATAATTCTATATTTTTCTAAATGATTAACTTAAGGAGTATAACATTATAAGTATGTCATAAAAATTATTTGCCGGTCTTCTACATTGAATCATTTAGTGTATTTCCAATTTTTCATGATTATAGTGATTGATAAGCATTATGCATAAGTCTCTACCTAATGGTACAGATTATTTATTAAGAATACATTTCTGGACTTTTAATATACTTTGATAGTTTTTCTCCTGAAAAGTTACATTAATTTATATTTCCATGAACACAGTATGAGAAAGTTGATTTTACTTTTTCCCTCACCAGAAATGAATAGTATTTTTTAGTTGCTAGTTTTATAGAGACAATTATGGCTCACCAATGTTTTGAAAAGAATTCTTAGATTATCAGCAAAATTGAATACTTTTTCATTTGTGTATTGATCAGGTTATCAGTTTCATGTATACTTTTGTGAATTTTTAAATTCTTTTCCTTGCTCACTTTCAAGTCTGGTAATTTTTTGTCTTCTTTAAAGGAGTTTGCTATTTTGAGAATTATAAACCATGCATTATCACATGTTATATTTGTTTCTAGATTTCTCTTTGATTTATGACTTGTGTTTTTTGACACACACAGAAGTTTTGCCTGTTACGGGATCAATTCTATCAGTTATTTTTAAAAGTAGTTCATATGCTTTAATACTTGGGCTTCTTTCACCATAAAATTAAACAAATATTTTACTAATTTAGCTATTAAAATTTTATTCTCTATATAATTTATTATTACAGTATATGTGTATACTGTTGCATATACTCATAATCTATATGAAATTTAAATTCAAGTGTACTTAGAGATTAAGAGCAATATTTTAAAAAACAGTTAAATTGGGTGTCCAGTTGGTGGGTGTCCAACTCGGCTCAGGTCATGATCTCACAGTATGTGAGTTTAAGCCCTGTGTCAGGCTCTGTTCTGACAACTCGGAGCCTGGAGCCTGCTTTGGGTTCTGTGTCTCCCACTGTCTCCACCCCTCCCCACTCACACTCTGTCTCTCTGTCTCTCTCTCTCAAAAATAAATAAGCACTAAAAAATTGTAAGAAATAGTTGAATAATTCTCCTAACCAAATTTATTGAATAATCTAAAGTTTCCTAATTGATATAAAAGTGATCTTAGTCATATATTCCATATTTACATGTATTTGGTGCTGTTTGTGTTTCTATCCATTCTATAGATAGAAATGACACCACAAAGGTATTTAGTTTTAAGAAATTTCCAATATATTTAACATTATATTTCCATATATTTCTCTTGTTTTTAAGAAAGATAATGTTTTGACTGATTAAATATGGTTCAGTCATCTACTGTATAGAACTTGTTACATGTGATGTTTTAGAACAACATCTAATGTTTTGAAAAACAGCTATTGTATGATTTTAAATAAAATTTAGTAATAGAAATAGCATATATTATATGAATAGGTGACCATGTAACTTATCATTTAACCTACCACACTTAGAAAGTGAAGAACAACAACAACAAAAAAAAGTGAAGAACAAGAGCTATGAATAATTACAATAACCAAAAAAAGTGTGAAACAGTACTGTATGGTCACCCAAAATTATAAAATACATGTTTACACTTAATATGTGAACTTCAAAAATCTAGAAGGCAATGCATTGCAAAACATGATAGGATTATACATAATTTTTCTTAGCCATATATTTTTCTGCATTCTCCCAATTTTCTATAATACGTATTTATCAACTTGGTAATTATTTTAAAGGATGAAAATAATAACAAACATTTTGTTTTAATTCTTAGAGTGTGCCAGGCACCGTTCTCAGCACATTACAAATAATCCTCTTACAACTCTGTGAGGTAGATACAACAGAAACCCCCGTGTTACTGATGAAAGCAGTGAAATCAAAACTAGTAAAATTCTATGCCCAAAGATACACACTTCGTAAGTGGTAGTGCTAGAATGTCAGCTCCATAGGTTATGCAGTCTAAAAATGAAAAATGAAGAAGCAGATTCAAAAACTGACAGTAACTCTTTCCCATAGAATTATAATCATTATTAATCCTCACATCACTGCCCCTTCCTTGGGGCATCATTGTTTTTCTATGTGACTTTTCACACTGTTCTGCTATGTTGGAATTTGAGGGGTCTTCTGACAGATCATGTATATAGGTCCCCATACAATCCTTTGGACCAAGATGAAGGAAGAAGAACACGGTCCAATTTTATCTAGTTTTCTTTGGCAATTGGCACTTCAGTCCTTAGTAGAGTAGAGCAGGCTCCAAGCCAGGAGCATAAGGGAGCCCCAGCATGGTGATGGTGTCACGTGTCCATTTTGGTATTAGGAGTTTGCTGCCCAAGGCCTGTACACTGCCCACTCTGTGACTTCCTGAAGAGAAAATCTTAGCAGGGCTCTTGCTGTCTACCTAACAGACACTTAACACCTGCAATTGGTGTAAACCAGGAGTTGACTTGCCCAGGGACTACATGTTCAAGGGACCACCAGTTCAGGATAAGTGCTTAACTCCCTCCCTATCCCCTGATGCCCTTCCCCCACACTCCCCAATTTGAGAGCTCTTAATAGGGTTCTTACTACTTAGATAAGCTGTTGGAAGCCCAAATTCATTCAGTCTCCAAAACAGTTTAATTTTATATACACAACATTTGTAGTTTATTTGTATGTTTGTCATAGTTGACTTGTTACTTACGCATGAGGATGGCTCCCCCTCACATGTATTTTGACATTATTGTAACTTTCTCCCAGTAACCATAATTTATTTGTCATTTTCACTGAAAATTATGAGGGGAATATCTTTTTGAGTATTCCAATGGTCTTTTTGTCTGGAAGTTTCCAAGTGATACACTTTTGAGTGAGTATAAGGAAGAATTGAAAGAAAAATGATAGAAACATTGGCCAAAGCATACGTGAAGAATGACAGGAAAGAAACAATAACCCCAAAACTAAATAGACTCTCACCCAAGGGTGTATGGAACATCTGAGATTACTTTTACCATGACATTTGGTGCTTTCTTTTCATACTCCATTTTGGATAGATTTCAATGACATCTAATAATAATGTTACATGTATCCCTAGATATTTATAACTACTTTCCACAAAACATGGAGAAAATTGTGACATCTTTCACCTCTGTTAATAAGACTTTTCTAAATGCATCTATTTATTTACATTTTGCAGTCAGGAGCTATTAGGTTTTGGGAATAAGTTGCAAAATTATTTATTTCTTTTGGTGGTACTCTATATGACACTGATGTTGGAAGGTGACCAAAGTAGTGAAGTACCAGGCACGCACCCACCATCCTCCTTTCCTTGAGAGAGCTTTTTATGAGAGGATGTTAGGACAATGTCACTCTTGTGACTGACATGAAATTGAATGCTTTGAGCTTTACCATCTTTATTTCTAATTTGGTAGTACCATCACTCTTTCAATTTTTATGTAGTTCTTAAAAATTGGATACACAAATGGTGAATAGCCGCTCATAATGTGGAGTATGAAAGTGAGCACAGAGAAGTATAAAAATTGACCACATTGTTGACAGTAATCAGAGACAGAGGGTTACACATTTTCTTTTTGTAAAATTGTTTTTATGTTTATTTTGAAAGAGAGACAGAGAATGAGCGGAGGAGTGGCATAGCGAGAGGGTGACACAGAATCCAAAGCAGACTCCAGGCCCTGAGCTGTTAGCACAGAGCCCAGTGTGGGGTGGGAATTCACAGACCACAATATCATGACATGAGCCAAAGTCAGATGCTTTACTTACTGAGCCACCCAGGGACCCCTACAGATTTTCTCTTAATAATAGACTTTTTTTTTTTTTTTTTCAAATACCAGCAGAGAAGTTTCATGGAATGAGGACTTCCTATGTGCAGAATATTGTGATAGCTCTCTATCTACTCCTTCCCATTTATTACCCAAACTAAATCATGGTCATTCTATAAAGAAGCTGATACAGAGAATTTAATTAACCCACCCAAATTCCTCAGTTTCTGAGAATTTACAGTCACTTTAGCTTCCAGATGCTTTCTATGGAGGCTATTAAAATGTTTGTGCTTTTAGTTTTAAACCAAGGAACTGACATTTGAAGGTCAAAGTAATATAGACAATGTTGTTTTGAAATAGTTGCTGCAAGAAGAGTCTTTTTAGTTATCTGTTCTATCTATCGATTGATTGATTGAATGATTGGTTGGTTGGTTTTTCATTAGGATCTAACAGCAAGGCATTCTCCATCATTTCTTGAAATGAGTAGCTTGGGTAAGTATCATGGCTAGCAGTATGATTAAAAATTCAATTTAAAATAGGCGAAGAGATAGGTACATAATTATGACAGTTAGGGATACAATGTGTTAAGCAATATCTCACAAAGTATATAAGTAATCTAGTTCACAACACACTTGATAAAATTGTGAGCAGTTAAAATGAGTTTTTGGTGATTCATTTATATGAGAATAAATTTTTGAGAATAACCTTTGGATCTTCTGAATTTTTCGCTCTCTTAACTTTTCAGTCTCTCCCTATGATTAAGTTCTAACTGTTCAGTTATATTGGTTGATATCTCCATTGTCTCCATTTTCTTTGGAATCTTGAATACTTCATACCCTCTAGGGGAGTTCTGTGGGAGAATTAATATGGAATTGACCTGGCAATTGATTCCCACTTTGTTTTAAATTATGAGGCGATTATCAAATTTTCAGTTTTTCGTAATTTCTTATCTTCACAGAAATACTCAAGTGATTATACATGTAGGAAATTTCCAAATATTGGGCATATCCCACATCAGTGGCCCAGGAACGCCTTCTAGACCTAATGGGAGTATTTTGTGGGTAATCTGTAAATGCTTCCCCTCAACTAAGAGTGAACAGGTAGAATTTAACACTTAAACAAATATTTCTATAATGTAAGAAGATTCAGATACAAGTAACATTCATTGAGGACCTATTCTAGTTCACGCAAGAAACTTTGGCAGGTATATTCTCCTGTGTTCTATATGTTCTGCCATTTAACTCTGACAAGTAAAAGATAAAATAACTATTACTGTTATTCCCATTTATTTTTGAATATTGCAAATAAGACTTTAAGAAGGTTAGACCTAGATGAAGAAACCTATGGAGATTTATTGTAGGAAACGAGAAGACATAAACTAAAAGAGATCTAGCATGCTCTGATATCAAGCATATTTTAAAAATGCCATTGCTCCTTGAATATATTTCACTGTAGGTCCAAATAAAATTCTCCAACTGTTGCTTATACTTCTGTTATTGTTTGTATGTGTGTGTGTTGGCATTTCATTATGGCACTTGATCAACAGATTATTGAAATAAATAATGTAGATTCTACAGGAGAACAGGGGTTGTGTTGGGTTTGGTTACTACTATATCCCAAGTGCCTATCATCCTTCCATCATAACAGACATTCAGGTAGATTTTGAATAAATGAGTGAATGAGAAACTTGTCCAAAACAACATGTTTTACTAGTTCTCATTTTTAAATGTGCTTTTAGTCCATCCATTTCAAAATTGATATAGTTATCAACCAAATACCTATGATTTTGCCATGCTATGGATAACTACTCTAGTTACAATATTTTATTTTTTATTTTATATTATTTTTAGTTTAATTTTAGAATAGTGATATATTCAAATGGTTCAATACTAAACAATAGAAAAGGGATTACAATAAAAACCTCCNAAATAATTATTTGTTATATATTAATATATAGAGAAATAATGTATTTATAAATGCAAAATGAACAAAAAAAAATCTCTTTTCCTTTTTATGTAAGTAACAGCTCATAACACATGCTGTTCCACACCTTGCCTTTCTGAATAGAAATAGATCTTTAAGGTCATTTTATTTTAATATATAGAGACAATTCTCATTCTTTTTATAATTGCATAGCAAATTTCTTTTACACTTAATGTATATAATACAAAATTAACAACTCATCTGTGGATTTGCATTTAGGTTATTTGCTGCTTACAATATGCTGTTTTCAGCAGTATGTAGGATAAATTTCTAGAAGTGAAATATCTGAGTCAAATATGTGCACCTTTGTGGATTTCGGTGTTTTATTTATTGTCATCCCTAGAAGTGGTACCAATTTAAACTCTCAAACCTTCCCCAAACCTTCTCTTTCTCCCAATCTCTTTGACAGTGGTTTCTCAATCTTATCTTTATTCAATCTTAGAGGAGTAGTCTTTTTTTTTAATGTTTTTTATTTATTTCTGAGACAGAGAGACAGAGGCAGCGTGAGCAGGGGAGGGTCAGAGAGAGAGGGAGACACAGAATCCGAAGCAGGCTCCAGGCTCTGAGCTGTCAGCACAGAGCCCATGCGGGGCTCGAACCCACAAACCATGAGATCATGACCTGAGCCAAAATTGGCTCAACTGACTGAGCCACCCAGGTGCCCCTAGAAAAGTAGTTTTTAATTAACTTTCTCATGTACTTTTTAATTGAATTTCTTTTCTGATGACTGGCATAGAGCATCTTTTCATATGTTTAAGAGCTATGGTATTTCCTTTCCTGTGAACTCTCTTAATATAACCTTACTCAATTTTCTATTCAGTTATTGGTCATTTCTTTAAACAATTTGTAGGAACTGTTTATATATAAAGGAATTTAGATCTTTGATAGTGACATAAGGTTCAAATACTTTTTCTCTTTTGACCTTAGCATTTTGTCTTTGATTACCATAGTTCATGCCAAGCAGGAAACTTTCCCTTCTTCCTTCTTTCCCTCATTCCTTCTTTCCCTATTTTCTTCTTTCCTTCCTTCCTTCCCTCCTTCCTTCCTTCCTCCCTTCTTTCCTTCCTTCCAGCTTTCTTTTTTATATTAGAATGAATACCTTATTTTATTTTGTGGTTACTGCATTTTGTGCAGTACCTTAAAAGGTCTTCTTAACTCCAACTTCATTCTATAATTATCCCATTTAAAATTGATAGTTTTATCATGTTATGCTTAAATTTTCAAAAATATTCAGGTTTCTTTCTTCCTAGATGATTACAGAGATTCCCAAATGATTTCACTATTAATAATAATTATTAATAGCACATCTATCAATAATTTAAATGATATTTGTATGTTAAATATTATATACTTATAAATTAATAAAATATAAAAGAATAACAAAATATCAAACATTTATTTTGTTCTATTTCTGATCTTCCTATTGTCTTCTACTGATCTATTTGTTGATCATTGTAATACTCTTAATTATTGAGGTTTTATCACATGTCTTCATTCAGTTTGCCTCCAATTTATTGGTAATATAGACTTAAGGGCTAATTGTCAACTGAAAGGTAGCCATGATTGGACATGATTAATGAAGGAGAAGAAGCCAGGCCAAAAAAGTAAAAACTAAAATAAAGGAGGAAGGGAAAAGAGAAGAGATGAGAGAAAGATTGCATGGTTCTAGAAGTGGAATCCCAGTACCTCTCTTGTCTTTTACATAGCCCTGGAAGAAACATCACCAAAGGACAAACCTTAACCCCAGTTAACTGGCTACTACCTTGTGATCCAGAGATCAATCCCATGGTCCTGTGTAACATTATTTGCTTCATAGCATCTCTTCATCTTTTCACTTTTTAGGATTTTTATCTTCTAACACAAATACATATTACATTAACATAAAATTGTACTTTATTGGGAGTGATTCATTATTGGTCTATATTATCTTAGTACCAGAAATTAGTGATAGTTATCACAGTATATAATGAGCATGAGCAAAAACACACTGACAATTGTATAACCACAGACAACCATGTTATCAATAAACTTGGAACTGAACTGCTCAACATCTAGGTTGGTTCAGCAAAATAAAGAATGTTGACATTGCCATCTTCTTTGTGCTGATGAAGAAGAACTGAATGATATCCCAAGTAGATACTCAGTGTTGTTTGGAAAAGAACTTTACCTAGGACAGTAGTCAAGGATATAATGATATATCTCACAAATATGTCTCGGGTAATTTGATTTTTCCTGTTTCATTGCTAACAAGCATGATTTAGGACAGACAGAGAGGCATTGTCAGTCAAGGGAAGATATGGATGCCACTTCTCTGTCCTGTGCCACAGTTTGCATGGTGCCCAGAAGCAGCCCCTGCAGTCAGATATACCCATCTTCCCATGTTCTAAACTTGAAAATGTTATTATACTGCCTTTGTAGTCATTACCATCTGCCCGTGAGGGAGTTATTTTCTCCCTTCCATAATCTCATAGTAGTTTGTATATTCTTCCCAAACAGCCTGGAAAGGGCTGGACACCTAATATCTTTTATTTTTCACACTTAATTTAATTTCATTCCAGTTTCTCTGCTGTTAAAGCCTCCAAGATTGATATTATTGCTGCCATTTTGCAGGTGAGAAGCTGAGTCATAATTTTAGGCGAGGCTTAAGCAATGAGCTTCACTCCTGGCTATATTGAAGAAAGGGGAAGGAAAGAATCTGGCATCCTTGGCTTCCACTGAGAGAGAATTCCTCTAACCAAAGGAAATTTGGGAAAAATTAGGAAAGAGGAATAATTAAGATAGAGAAAACCATTCCACCCTTAATGGATCCACATATTAAAACCACAGGTTTTAATCCACAGTACCAAATCTGATATACAATTTATTTTCTTATTGTCCTTAAGGATCTAAAGATGGGTCTAAGTATTCCATCTGTTTCACATTTTTCTAAACTTTCATTTAGCATTGCAGTCAAAGAAGGAAATAGGCAAACTTAACTTGTTTTTCATATACCCAGGTTGCCCCTCAGTGATGTCATCTTCCACTTGTTAGTATTGGCCAATATTTCATAAAAGTGTTTTTGTGCTTTGTTGTTGTATTTAGTACACTCTGATTTACAGTCTAAGGATACACTCTACAGACTTATCTTCTCCAAAAGTGAAAGTATATTGTGTGTTTTCAGTCTTCCCAGTGAATTCTCTAAGAAAGCAGATGGAAGATTAGATTTGAGAACAAAGTTCTCTCAGGATCTGGGATATACTCCAATCAGCCTGGGACTCTAGAACTCATTTGTACCTATATGCTCTCTTATCCATCACTCTGTACCTCAACAGCAGCTCTCAAATGTCTGTTCAGTCTTTTCTACAAAATGTCTCTGACAGAAAATGTAGCCATACTAAGCATACTTCTTAATTCTGTTTTGTCTTAACCATGAGTAGCTATACATCAACATCTTCAAATGGCAGGTGAATCCTATCCTATCCTATCCTGCTTTTTCTGTTGTCCTGGAATAACAAATTTTTCTTCAACTCCCCAGTTCCATCCTTCTTTTGATCTTTGTCTCTTTTCTCTTTTATATGCTATAATTTTTCATGTTTCTGAACCTACAGTAACAAGTGTCTGCCAATGGCTTTTATCATTTAAATAGTGTGGTTTCAGTAATCTGAGAGGAAAATAACCAATTATGAATGGAAAGTGGGTCACTAAGAAGCAGTAATGCTGATGTTTCATACTGACTCTGAAACCCTCCTGCCATTCAGTAGAAGCCATTGATGAAGGCAGACCTTTCTATGACACATGCTAGTGTGTTAGTGATTTCCTCGTAGATTCAATGTTGAGCTACTTCTGTGCTTCTCATGTAATTATATGAAATTTCCATATCAGAGAATGGAAAAATAGCTACATTATATTTGCAAGGGGAATACAACTTAAGAAATTAAGTAAGCACACATTTTTTTTTTCCATCATTGGTAATTACTGATGAAGCCAAGACCTATAATGTTTATGAAACCATGGAGGAGATGAAAAGAAAGCAACCATATGTATGACTGGAATTTTACAAAGTAATGAAAAATTTTCCCAAGGATAAATATGTATTTATCTTGAAATATCCAAATAGAACTTTCCAGTCAGATCATGTGTTTTCCAAGTATTTCTACCTACACACTATGTATATATGCACTTTGATTAACTGACTTTTATGATTGTCCAAGAAAATGTATTAACAGTGTATTTTATAAGGGACTCTTTCTCCCTTTCAGTGTTGAGAAAGAAAGGTATAGATCCTGTCCTCATGACAGTTAAAAGAATTAACAACTATGCCAATGAGTTATTAATTAATGCATGTGAAAAGTGCCAGGATGTAAAAATCCAGAGTGCAATACTGATATATGCCAGAGTCTAGCTCTGGCCAGGTCCAGGGGTCACTGAAGGATGGACAGTGTCAGCGAGGGAGGGAAGAGAGAGGCGTGAGATTCTGGTCACCAGCCAGGCCTCTCCACACTGTCTGAGACTCAGCTTTATTTTATGATTTAGTTTGGGGGACAGCACAGAAGTGTCATTCTGATGATAAATTCTTTTATCAGTAAAAACTTTCCAGAACATTGATATGCAAAAGGTATGGGAAATAGGCCAAAGGTACATTAGCATAGTAAAGGCAAAATTTAGTTCTTTGTGAGTAGAGCTCAACAGCCTGTTTATCACTTAATGGGAGGGATTAAGAAAAACAAGTCTGGGGCACCTGGGTGGCTCAGTCAGTTAAGTGTCCAACTTCACCTCAGGTCATGAAGTTTGTGAGTTCGAGCCCCACATCAGGCTCTGTGATGACAGCTCAGAGCCTGGAGCCTACTTCAGATTCTGTGTCTCCCTCTCTCTCTGCCCTCCCCTGGATCATGCTATGTTTCTCTCTCAAAAATAAATAAATATTTTTTTTAAAAAAGAAGGGAAAACAGGTCTTTCAGGAACCCAATGTTGCTCCCATAACCACAAAAGAAGAAATTCCTACAGTAAGTTCCTTCACAAAGTGCAATCAGCATATCAAGGCCAGAATGAGTCACTCCTAATACCAATCAACAAGGTGCCTTGGAGGTTGATACTCAAGCAGGAAGAATTGGGTGGGAGTGTATATCAGTTGCCATCTGACCTTAAGAGTCTGTGCAACTTACCTTAACCTCACAAGGAGTTCTTTCTCAACTTATGAGTTCAGAAACGGCTCACAACAGATATATAACATGGAAACTGAACCTTGTTGGGGGGGAGGATTATCAGGAATAGTTTCATTAATTCATTCATTCATTGATCACTCATTCAGCACCTGCAATAGACCAAGAACTGTTTTAAGCAGAAAGACAAAGCATCCATTTTTGTCAGTGTTGAGTGGAAAGAACATAGATTCAAAATAAATAGAAAAATAAATAAATAAACAAAGTTAGACAGTGATTTGGTAATTGAATAGAGAATGATTCAATTGCTATCTTATTTTGAATTTGACCAGAAAAGAAATATTATTTAAACTAAAATCTGAATAACAAGAGACAAAAATCCCTTGGGGTGGTGGCAGGGGGGGATGGGGGAGAGTGCTGTCCATGGAGAGAAAACATTCAAGCAAAGATCCTAAACCTGGGATAAATCTGATGTGTTCAAAACAAAACAAAAAACACACATACACGAAAAGGCCAGAATAAATGGTGAAACAGATGAAGACTAAAGTGACCATATAATTGTCATTCAAACCAAGACATCTTTGGGAGTAAAAGTAGATCCTGTGAGTAATTATAATGTAGGACAGTCTAGGCAACTGGACTGATGATCATTTAAGATGTGTGCTTCTCAATCAGGAAGAATATCACTCCCCGGAAGAGTTTGGCAATGTCTGGAGATTGTTTTGATTGACACTACTTGAGAGGAAGTTGCTCTTGGCATCTAATACGTAGAGGCATCCTACAGTGCACAAGATAGCACCACAACACAAAGAATTATCTGACCCTAACTGTTGACAACTCTTGCTTTAGACTGAGAAGGAGAGCAATACTAAGTAGGTGGAGACCAGACCATGTGCAGCTTTGTTAGCCAGCATGAGTTTTTTGTATTTTATTGTAGTTGTGATGTGAAGCCATTGGAGATGTTTAAGTAAAAGAGTGATATATCTCATTTACAGTGAAAAAAAAATCTCTTTGACTTATGTGTGATAAGTGTAGGAGGGGCAATGATAGAACTGTAGAGTTCTATTAGAGGGAAGTGTGTTTTTTGGAAATAAAGTCAACAAGACTAGACAATGGAAAGGATGTGAGGGATAAGAGGGAAACTCATAAATAACCTCTAGTTGATCTTGAACAATTGGAAGATGCTGTTCATATTGCAGAAGCCCTAACAACCTGAGCAAGGTTAGCTGGAAGGTGAGGAGAATCAAGCATGCTGTTTTAGCAAGGAAGGTCTGAGATGTCTAGCCACATTTCAAGGCTACAGGCTAGAGTTCTGGAGAGAAGTAAAGGCTGGGATTTTAGATTTGTGAATCATCAGGATATAGACAGTGGTTAAAAGTCATGGGAAAAATGTCAACTCCTAGGAAAAGTCTAAAGGTAAAAAAAATTAAAAGGCAATCCCAGAAGGCCTTTTTGTGAAATAGAATAAAGTAGAAAAGCCAAAAGTGTAGAGAGAATGAAACAAGTGGGGCATAAGGATATGCAGGACAATTTGAATTTACAGAGACCAAGAATAAGAGGGGGGTCAGTGGTTTTAGATAACACTGAGGGATGAAGTAATGCATGAAAAGAGATTTACCAAGTAGATTGGCAACATGCAGGGTGCTTGTGATCTTGGCAGGGACAGTGTCCTAAGGTTGATGGGGAATGGAAGGCCAATTGAAATTGGCTGAGAGAAGTATAAGAAGGCTTCATAGAAAGTAGTCACTATAGAAATGTATTACAAGACATTTGGCTCTGAATAGGACCAAGAAATAAGGTGATAGTCAAAGAAGTTAGGAGGTTAAAAAAAAAAAAAAAAAAAGTTAGGAGGTTAAGAAATCATACACACACAGACACACACATTTAAAGTAAATGATAAAATAGAAAGGAAATTGATGATGCAAAGGAAGAAAAAATAGTTGCATAAGTGAAGTCCTGAGGTGAGTGGGATAGAACTTGTTGCAAAAGTGGGAGAGTTGCACTTTGGCCTTTTGATGAAAGCAGGAGCACATTATTAGTAGTAATGGTAAGGAATACTGAGAGTATGTGCAAGGATATGGTGGTTTGACAAAGAGGCAAAGCTTGATCCAGGAGCTAAAAGATGAGTAGTGCATTCATTAGAAAATACAGGATAGGGGGAAGGGAGTGAAGGAGAACATTTTGTTTAAAGTCCTTGCACAGGAAGCATTTTGATAAATTGAATCAAATTTGAATTATTTGAGAGAGAGAGTAATTGAGATTTGAATAATTGAGAAAGAGAAAGAAAGAAGACTCAGTAAATATGTATTGAATAAAGGAGTAATTGACATCAATTGAATGGAATATCAATGTTTTATTTATTTTTTTAGTGTTTATTAATTTTGACAGAGAGAGGGCACACCAGAGCACAGGCAGGGGAGGGGAAGAGAGAGAGGGAAAGAGAGAATCCCAAGCAGCCTCCTCATTGTCAGCACAAAGCCCAATACGGGGCTTGATCCCACGAACTGTGAGATCATGACCCAAACTAAAATCAAGAGTTGGACACATAACCAACTGAGCCACCCAGGCACTCCCATGTTTTATTTCTTAACAAAGTGATTTTAATTAAATGTAGTTCTTAGTGAATTTGAATTTTAAAGTAATTTTATTTGAGGGCTTTGGCATAACTGGTATTTTTCAGTGTCTTCATTTCTACAGCTGTAAATCTTTCCAAAATAATTTGTTCTCAGTCTTTCTTTATGTTAATAGTATCAGTGAAGCCAACTTGGACAAAATGTCCCAAGTGAATTGAAATTATTTCACCTCAAATGTTTTGTCATACCTGCATTGAAATGAAGCAGTTTTGATTTACTACAGTTGAGGTGGAAGAGAGATTGCTGAAGGTTATAAACCTGATTCTGCTTTTATTGTCTCACTAGAGGTTGACCTTAATGCTCCAGTAACTTCCTTGAATCTGTGTTTTTTCAAGTGTCTATAATGCTTAGTGTTGGGCATACCCTTGGATGACACTTTCAGATGAGGAAGTTTGCAGAACATCTGGTTTGAAAGCAAGTTTTTAAGAGAGTTTTAAGAATTAAAACCCAAAGTCAAACATTTTTCCAAATTATAAATGACCAGATTAGAATATAGAGAAGTGTTTTCATGAGTCATGAAGTATAAGAGGAAAGACATCTAGAGAGGAAAAAAGCAGGGAAGTGAAATATTTCAGTGAATATAAATTCTTCCTTTGAATAAGAACATATAAAAATATGAATAAATGTATGATAACCCACTGCAAAATATAAGACTCAGCTTTCCTTCTCTGACCTCATCAAAGCTAGAGAAAAAATTTCTCAAGATTTCCGTGTTTCAACAGAAGGGAATCCCGAAATTCCTGATTGGTCTCCCTCACCTTCTCATTGATGAAGATTCAGGTTAACAACGTATAGCTATTCATTTATTGCCTCCCAGATTCATCTTGCTGTGACAAAACAGAAAAATAGAGGCACTTTTGTCTCAATATGGAAGGCTTGTGAACAACTGACTTTAACATGTTTTGTATACAGAGAAATACTAGGTGGGTAAGATTGGTTTTGGCAAAGGGCTGATATATTTAATTCAGTGAATGTAAAAAAAAAAAAAGAAAAGAAAAAGAAAAACTTCTGTTCTGTAGGAAGTGAAAGAGACCACTTCTATTCCCAGTCAAGCCACATTAACATACTTGACCAACAGCAGGAATGAATGACAACAAGAGTATGTTGCGAGGACAGAAGGGGGTTATGTATTTTATCCAAATCTTTCTCAACTCCATCCAGTACAACAGCACTCCTATCATGGAGATCCTTCTCATGCCTCTTTTTGTCTGCTCTTGGCACAGGTACGTGCACTAAAATGGGCATACCAATGATGGTGCGTCTTCCAGTGTGGTGCACTGCAACGTGAGAGTAACACGCACAGGCACACAAGTCCTTGGAACAAAGGAAACCACTAATTAAAAATACGAACTCTAATTGACAAAAACCCTTGCAATACATCCTTATCACTCAAAACTGAAATTATTAAAATATGTAATATAAGTTTATAATAGAGATCTGTTCTTGAAAAAAAGGAAGGAGGGAGGGTGGAAAGGAAGGTAAGGAGGGAGGGGTAAAGAAGGAAGGAAGGGAGGAAAGGAGGGAGGAAGGGAGAGAAATAGAGGACATAAAACACACAGAGAGAAAACTCCAAGGGTCCTGTATGAATGAGCTAGAAATGAGCTTTAAGGCTAAAACTAGGAGTCTAGAAGTAACGTCTGTAATGTGAAGTAAAGACTAGGAAAAACTCTACCCAATGCTATCAGTTGTAGGGTGCAGTTAAGGTGAACTCTTTGGGTCTTTGAAGAAAAAAAAAAAAGTAAGGGCTTGGGTGTGGTTTGGGGTTTGAATTTATTCTCACCATGTAGTATAGGAACCATATGCCTGAGCTGATAGAATAGCACATAAACTCTTCCAGAATGTTGGGGCCAGCAGAAACAAAATGGAAACTTTCCCATAAGAGATGCCCACAATCAAGGGCACACCTGGTCCCTAACAAATAGCTCACAATGCTAGTGATCTCACGGGAAAAATTACAACAAAAATTAGAAAACGCATGTGAGAAGATCTTCCATGAGATAGTGTTAGCAGACGTAAAAGTCAACTCAGAATGCAGCCCAAAGAGGAAAGGTGAGGAGCAATGTGAGAGAGTTTGAGAAAAAGAGGTTGCAATGTATGAAGAGAAAAAAATGGGGAGAGTTTCAGATCAGAAAAAGAAAAAATATATATTAATATAGAAAACCAAATACCAAAGAAGAGAGAAGAGTCATTCTTGATAATTCATAGCGAAGCATAATCATTTAAATAAAAGGCAAAATACCACTGTCTTCTGCATCATCCAACTTAATATTGGAGCTTTTGGCCAGCCTAACTACAGGAAAAGAACAAAGAAAAAGAGATTGCAAAGGATGAAATAAAATTATATTATTCTAAATAGCAGAGGCTACGATTTACCTATGTAGAAAATTCAACAACCTATGGAGAATGACTAGCAAAAGTGAAGAGAACTAAAGACAGAAGCTTATCTGTATACAACTATAACCAATTAGAAAATGTAATTTTAACAAATTTTCCAGAAGAAATTTAAATTACACTGTTTTCTATTTTTACAATGGCAGTTTTTACATGGCAATGTCATACACATTTAAATGTATTATAAATATAAACTAAGTACTTATTGTAAATGAAATAAAAATATTCTGTTCCCAAATGGAATGTTATATAACAGTCTATCAGGAAAAGTATATATATACATACACACACCACTCTAAGAACTAGAAGGAGAAATTCAATAAATAGCACTGGGGTAAATCGAGACCCATATGAAACAATTTAGACATATTTCCTATCAAAAACAAAAAGTTTTAAACTTTTAAAAGAAAATATAAGACATTATTTTTATGATCTGAGCCTAAAAATATATAAACTTAAAAATCTAAGGAAGACACAGTGAAATTGAGGAAATCTAACTTAGATCAAATTGATTTCCATTTCTCCTCATCAAACTCATGCCTTGAAAGAAAATAGAAATTATTTAGAAATATGTGTGGAATATTTAAAGTAATTGGCACCTTAATACAAAAATACCAGTATTTTTAAGAAAGTAAAATATTTTTATCCCCCCCTTAAAACTTACCACAGTGCAATAAAACTAGAAACAAAGACAAACAAAAAGCAATCCAAAGATGTTCACATTAAAACAAACAACCAAACGAACAAAAATCCCTTCTAAATAAACCCTGAGATCAAACCAAAAATCAAAGCCACAGATTTGGGCCAATTAGAAAATAATAGCAATTGATAATCATCCTTTAGAAACTGTTGAAAAAGTACTCAGCCTAGAAATCTGAGAAAGAAATGCTATTTCTTAAGTACATATATATGTATGTATGAAAACTACAAAAAATTTAAAAGAAAGTAAAAAATTCAATAAACTTTAAAAGATAAAACTAATGTAATAATACATAACATAAATGTCTAGTTCCATGAAAATTCCAATAATGGAAAGAAACAGTGATCTAGAAAACAGTCAAGAAAATATATATGAACGCTTCTAAGTATTTTTAAAGTCAAAAATTAAATTGGGGCACGTGGGTGGCTCAGTTGGTTAAGACTCCGACTTCGGCTCATGTCATGATCTCATGGTTGGTGGGTTCTAGCCCCGCATAACAGGCTCTGTGCTGACACTTGGAGCCTGTAGCCTGTTTCAGATTCTATATCTCCATCTCTGCCCCTCCCGTTTGTGCTCTTGCTCTCTCTCTCTCTCTCTCTCTCTCTCTTTCTCAAAAATAAATTAAAAAAATAAATTAAAATTATAAAAATGTATATGTGTTAATAAAATTTTTCAAATTTCCATTATGAAAGAAAAAAGCAAGAGTTATGAAATTAAATTTTTTAAATGTGAATAAAATATTATTGGATATTTTACTAGTCCTCAAATTTTTTACAGTGATTTCATGTCATGTTCTTTATTTTGAAGCATAGGACATAGCATGTAAACCCAACTCATTTATATGGTTAATACAAACCTGATATGTAATCTGACAGTGAGAGCAGTAAATTAAACATTTAACTCAATCTCAGTTATAAATAATAATGTAGTCACATGGGAACAGTCTCCTTTTTTCTGTCTCCTCTCTCTCTGTATATCTCTGTAGCTCTGTAGCTCTCTCTCTCTCTCTCACTCTCTCTCTATGTATATATACACACACACATATTTATATTTACATATTATATATACATATATACATATTTACATTTATTTAAATATTATACCTATACATATTTATATTACCTATTATTTTTTAGAAATAATATATTTATATTAACTATTATTTAACTGTTATTAGAAATGAATATATATATATGTAGTCTTGTACTCAATATGTTGTTATAACACTATTTCCTGTATCAAAGCTTTTTAAAATTTTTTTAATGTTTATTTTTGAGAGAGAGAGACAGAATGTGAGCAGAGGAGGGACAGAGAAAGAGGGAGACACAGAATCTGAAATAGGCTCCAGGCTCTGAGCTCTCAGCACAGAGTCCAGCATGGGGCTTAAACTCGGAAATGTAGAGATTATGACCTGAGCTGCAGTCAGATGCCCAACTGACTGAGCCACCCATGCACCCCAATCAAAGCTCATTATTAGTCACAGTGTTTCGTCACAGTGTTTCATAGTGTTTTACTCTTTTCTAGATATTTTCTTGAGAATTCTCCATTAGTTTCATTTTTATTTCCTCTCTGTTATTAAGCTGCATTCTAAGTTTCTTCGGTCTTGCAGATTTTATACGTTCTAAAATGAGTACAGTTTTAATTAACTAAAGAAAAAAATACATGTATTGTTCATATAAAATACTTAGAACATGTAATTATTAGAAAAATTTCCATAAAACTTGTTAAAAATAAGTGACATGTTAAAGTTGTAGGAAGATATTTTATTTAATTTCAAAAAGCTCACTTTCAAAATGTTCATATATGTATAGATCTTAAATTTGTATGCATTGTAAGTGTTCTAAATAAGTTACTAATTTAGCATTACAGATTATAGAACCTTCAAGACTTATTTCAAAAACAGTTAATAAAGAAGCACTAGAAGTGTGTAAAATTCAAATCAATCATTGTGCAGTTTAGAAAGTGCAAAACATTTCACATGCAATCAATCTTAAAAAATTCCAGAAGTCTTCAGTTTAAAAGTGAGTATATAAACTCCCTGAAATGCATTTGGTTCTCATAATGACTTGTTGCCAACCTGTTCCTTGTTAGTAATGACATTGAACACTAACAAATGGGTTTTTGTGACAACTGTTTCTTGCCCATTGGCTGCATTGATCACGTGAAAACTACACTTAGCTGAAACTTGGTAAACATAGATGACCCCCTCACATAGAAAGAATGAATCTTAGAATATATTAAAAGTCTGTTATGTTATGACCAAGTAGGGCTTATTCCAAAGGCATATTGTAATAACTGGGTAGCATTAGGCTACATTGTTAGACCACAGGAAAAATCCAGGTAATCATTCTGAAATACAGAAGGTAGTAGTAAGAGAAATATCTATTCCTCTTTAAAAACACTTAGTGAAACACATTGAAAAGTACTTTTCTCAAGTAATAAAGAATAATTCAAAACAAGATATGGACTGCTAAAGCAAAGTAAAACAAAACTATTCTGTACAGATAACCAAAGCAATAACAAATAGTCAAAGCAATTAATATAGGAATAGATAAAGAATATTACCAATATATGCATTTAATGTTTTTTTCTACCTGGAAATCCCAGGATAAATGAGAAATTAGATATGCTTTGCATATTCAAAATAGTGGTTGATTTTAAAATCTTCCTAAAAAATCATTTCTTTTTTTTTAAATGTTTATTTATTTTGAGAGAGAGAGAGAGCATTAGTGAGGGAGGCACAGAAAGAGAGAGAGGGAGAGAGAGACTTCCAAGCAGGCCAAGTGCTGTGTGTTCAGAGCCCGATGCAGGGCTCAAACTCACAAACTGTGAGATCATGACCTGAGTCGAAACCGAAAGAGTTGGACATGTAACAACTTAGCTACCCAGGTGCCCCAAAATAATTTCATTTCTTATATCTGAGCTGTCCACTCTGGTAACCACTAGGCACATGTGGCTATTGGGCACTGTGTAAAATGTCACTAGCCCAAATTAAGATGTGCTGCTATATGTATAAAATACATACTGGAATTCAAAGACTTAGTATGGAAAAAGGGATGTAAAATATATCATTCTATTTTCTAAATCTTAAAAATATATTGATTTATTTGAGACAAAGAGAGCATCTGTGTGTGCACAGGCAAGCAGGGGAGAGGCAGAGAGAGAGAATCTCACCAACTATGAGATCATAACCTGAGCTGAAATCATGAGTCAGACACCTAACTGACAGAGCCAGCAAGGCACCCCCTGTTTTTAAATTGCATCACATTTTGAAATGATAATATGTTGAATATATTGAATTAGATATATTAATCAAAATTGTTGCATCTGTTTCTTTTTAATGTGGCTATTGTAAAATTTAAAATTCCATATGTGACTTGACTATGACTTACCTTACATTTCTAGTAAATAGCACTGACCTACATAAATGAAATATAAACGAAAGAGATCATATGGTAGGAAAATTGTTTCCTTTTATAAAGGCAGTGAAGTCAGCAAAATCTAGGAATAAAAATTACAAAATAGTGTCTTAGTTTGCTCAGTCAGTTATAACAAATTACTGTAGACTTGGTGGTTTAAATGACAAATACTTTTTCACTCACAGTTCTGAGGGCTAGGAAGTCCAAGGTCAAAGTGCCAGCAGATTCAATTCTTGGAGAAGGGCCTCTCCTTGTTTTGCAGATGGCTGTCTTCTTATATTGTCTTCTTATATTCTCACAGGGAGTGAAGCAAGTTCTCTCTTACTCTTCTTATGAGGACACTAATTCCATATGATAGTTCTACCCTCGTGACCAAATTACCTCCCAAAGCTCCATCTCCAAATATCATTACACTGAGGGTTAGCATTTCAAAGTAAAATTTTAAGGGGACACAAACATGCAGTCCATAGCAGATAGTATAAGCTATGTGCAGAAGCTATGTTATTAAAAGTACAAAACTATGTTTGGGCTGTGTGTGTATGAGAAAGACAGAGAGATTGATTTACAACAAAGAAAAGTCCTGCCATGTTCTTGGTTTATAGATGTAATGTATGACAAAGTATAATTTAAATTACACTACCTAGCACTTCTGAGCTCAATGGGTACCAGTTTCAAATTATCAATATTGTTAAGAGAGAAATGCTTGCAAAAGTGATTGGTAATCTAATACAAATTTACTAAAAATTTAATTTGGGAAAAGGCTTAATGCACTATTTTAAAGTTTATCACAATAAAGACATGAGAAAAGTCGACAGATACTTAATACAATGGAAAGCCAAAGATTACTGTATTCTTTGTTTCCAGAACAAGAATTGGTGCATACAAACTTTAGAAGGTAAAAGTGATGTTTTAAGTTAGTGGGAAAATAATACTATAATTTTAATGTGGGCGAACTAAGAACATGTAAGCAAAACAATGAAATTAGATCATTTTTTTCACAGCATAAAATAAATTTCAGGGGATTAAAGAGTTACAAATGATAACACCAAAAATCAATATAAGCAGCAAACAACTTAAATATGTAATCTGTATCGAAAGGAGTTATATTTCAGCATGATGTGAGTGTTGGAATTATAATGGAAAAGATTACAAAATAATACATAGAGAATTAAATAGGCCACGTGGTTCAACCTCCTGGGGAGTAAAGATGCTTTCTTACAAACTAAGGATAATAATTATTCAGAAATAGAAACTAATGATCAGTTACTAAATGACCATTCACTAAATGATCACATTTTACTGGGAAAATCATAAACACTAGAGATTCAGGTTTAGGAAGGAAGTTACAATAAAGTCGAAAAAGTCATGCCAGACTATCAGTTAATTAATTGATTTTATTTTTCTTTTTCCCCATGCCAGTTCCCTTTGAAGGAAAGTTGTTCTTGAGAGAACTTAGTATCTTGAGATGGAATGCTAACAATTTGGTAATGCCTATAAAAGTTAACTTTCTTGTAATAGGGAGCAAGGTTTGTAGACAGAATTTTAGTTTGTGGAATGAATAAACACCTATCTGAACATGAATTCAAAATATCTGGCTGAACATGAATTATTTTGAAATGTCAGCTCTTAACCAACATAGCAAGTCATCTCTAAGTAATAAAATTTAATATCAGATTTGATTTCAACTCAGATTTTGTGTGTTCAAGGTTTTCATTTCATAAAGGATAATATTGCTTTGTAGAAGTTAGACACGATTACTTCCTATTTGATTGCTTTGATGTGCCTATTTCTTTGAACAAAAAAATCTCTTTTTAAATGCTCTTTTGATATATGAGCCCATGGTTCCAGTGAAATTACTCCTGAAAGCAAAATGTGATGAAGGCTTTAGAGTTTGCTACAAGTAGTTATTTTGATACATTTGCTGATATTTTCTTGATAGGCAATGAACCAGATTTTACTTAAAATTTTTTTCTATTGTGGATATACAAAAGTAAACAGCAGGCGGCAGCCACTTTCCAAAGCAGCAAAAATGATTTTGTTGCCAGGTTTTTGTTTTGCTTTTTAGTGAACCTTCTCACTTTTATTGTGATGCTTTTAATGTGGATACTGAAAAGTGAAAAGGTCAGACTAAACATTAACAAAATGACCACAACTAGTTAACGATTTAGAGAAACTACACTCCTTATGTACTTTCTTCTATATTTGGTTATGTAGAAAGGAAACTAACCTTAGAATGGTTTAGTTTAAGAATGAGGCTGGATTGATTTTATGATTTCATTAAAGTTGATTGGTAGAGTAGTAGTTGATTTAAATTTAGGTCTAAATGTTCTAGTGCAACATTCTATCCCTTATCCCATATCGGTAATGTGGTCTCGGTAGTGGAGCAAGTTGGGGATATAGTTCTCCTGCAGTACAGCTGTTAGTAAACTCTTCTTCCTTATTCTTCGCCTATGTCTACTATATTAAGTAATCCACTGATAACCTTCATGTAATGAATAATATATGTGAACATTTAGGATGACCCTCTTTGAAAATCTCAAGTATAGAATACAGTACTGTTAACCAGAGTCACATGGCTAGGCATCATATCTCCTGAACTTATTTTTTTGACCACACATACAACTACAGAAAATAGTAACTATGTGAGGTAATAGATATGTTAACTAGCTTGATTGTGATGATTATTTCACAGTATATCAAAATAGCAAATTATACACTTTAAATGTTTTTATTTATCCCTATTAGCTTCAGTAAATCTGGAAAGAAAGGAAAATAGATGCATACATATGAGATAAATATATATCAATAAGTATATTCATCATTCAGACCGTATGTTTGACTTGTCGCTTTACTAAATATGGATATTAGCAGCCTTCTTTTCTTCATCTCTCCTCTGCTCTCCTGTCTAGCCATATCTGCTGTTTCTTAATAACACTTAAATGTTCTGTAACTAAAATATGTCTTCCTTGCCTTCTTCATGGATGTCTCTTAAAAACCAGAACTCTATGAAGAGCGTCAATACAGTGCTAATGTATTATCTGCTGCAAAGCTGGGATTCCTGGAGTATCTAACAGCTCGCAATCCTCAACTTCCCTAGTGACTAGTTATTTTCATTGTTCTCCAGCAGCCCTGTCTCCAGCCTCCTTCTGTACAGCTTCCTTCTCAATGTGCTGCCCAGCTGGCCTCCTAGGACTTCCTGTCACTGTCGTCCTGGCTTGCAGATGTCATTTTCTGATTTCCTTGCCTTCCTGTTTAAAATGTTGTTTTCCCTCCTTTGGCTAAAGAAGTGGCATACATGTCTTGTGTATCACTAGTGTTTCTGAAAGGGTCTTTATTCTGTGCTCACGCTAGCTGGGGTATTTTAAAATTTCTTTTGATGGGATCTTTAAATCTAGAGTTTTTGATTTGTGTGCTCTGTGAAACACATTATTTTCTGGATGCTTTTCTTGTCTTCCAGTTATTGTCTCCTTTGTAACTTTCTCTTGGTTGGCTGTTGGACTTCCTGGGTTGATTTTCTAAATCTTACTATTTTGCTTTCATCTTTTCCCAATATTTTGTCAATTTTCCTTATTTATTGGGAGATCTTCTACTATTTTATTAATTCTTTTTATTTTATTCATTTATATGTGTATGCATGTAGTTATGTTAAGTTTATTTATATAAGTAATCTCTACACTGTATATGGGGCTTGAACTCAGGACCCTCACATCAAAAGTCATATGCTCTTCTGACTGAGCCAGCCAGGTGCCCCAATTCTTTTTATTATAAGCACAATATTTTAATTTTCAAAAGCTCTTTCAGGTTCACTGATTATCGCTTACCTCAGGAATTTTACCGGATTGCATGAATAAGATACTTTTTGGTTTCTCTCTAAGGACATTACTGTTGGCAATTTGATGTTTTCTTTTTTAAATTTTATTTTTAAGTTTTATTTGTTTATTTTGAGAAAAAGAGAGAGAGAATGATCCGGGGAGGGGCAGAGAACAGGAGAGAGAATCCCAAGCAGGCTCTGGGCTCTCAGTGCAGAGCCCCATGCGGGGCTCAAACTCACGACCTGTGAGATCATGACCTGAGCCAAAATCAAAAGTCAGATCCTTAACTGACTGAGCCAACCTGGTGCCCTAGGTGTTTTCTTATTTTCTTTGAATCATCTCTGTAATCTCTGTGAATTATCTTTCGGTCTTCATGAGCCTGATGTTGAATGTTGGAGAGCAAGGCATGAGGCACTCATTTGCTGCTCTGTGTGATATGTGGTGCTAGCCCACTTAGAGTCTTCATTTTAGGCTGCTTGGCTTGGAGCGGATGTCATTCCAGGGGCCCCCAAATGTCATTGGAGTTACAATGACACTACAGAATTGCCTTCCAGTCTCTATCTAAGGCTATAGGCCTGGCTTCTGACTCATCTGAAAGAGGAGAATGGGTGAACAGATAGGGAATATTTCCAGTTACATGCATGGTGTTTGCCACCCCCTCCCTCCCCACCACACACACACACACACACACGCACACACGCACACACACACACACACACACACACACTGGCACCAGCGTGTGCTTCCTCACAATCTCCTGGGCTAGGCTCTTTTTCAGTCCCAAGTCTCTGTCTGGCCTCACTGGGAGCACTGTCTCACTTTTCACTTGTGTCCTATGCAGCTACTTCCTCCATCTCAGGGCAGTAATTACTGCACCCTAATGCACTTGCTGCCTTCCAGAATTTGTTAAATTGCTTGCACCCTGACAGTTCTTTAGCAATCTCTTGTTTGTTGTAGACTTATGACCTGTTGATTTTTGTACTTACATTTTAGTTAGGTCCTAGGAAGGAAAGAAGATATATGCCTGTGGTCAATCCCCTCATCTTTAAGCAGAAATTATATTTGAGATTTAAAATTCCATGTTAACAGCTCATCTGGTACCAACTAATAGTAGATATTCCCATCATGCCAAACACCCAAATATTCCTTTTTTCAACAATACTGCCTAGCATCAATCTCTGAATTTATACACACAATACAGTCATTAAAAATTATTCTTCCATTGATAGTTAATGTCACTGACTATTTTAATGATACAAAATACTTTATTTTAAATAGAGATTCATTTTATCTATTTCATCTGATTAACATAGATTTTCCAGATTCTCAAACTATTTAAAGTAAACACAGAAGTGCTTGGCAGAAAATCCATGTTGCAAGAATGGAAATAGCTTTTGCTGTGGAGTCCTTACATTTCTGAATTTAAAGTTTGTTCCCAAATTTAAGCTTCACTCTCAAGGAATGTGACTATGGAACAGTATGAAACATGTATATAATTGCTGATTTTATTTAATATCCTGTACCTTAAAGGGGCACTTGTGTGGCTCTGTCCATTGAGTGTCTGACTCTTGATTTCGGCTCAGGTCATGATTTTATAGTTTGTGAGTTCAAGCCCCACATCGGGCTCCGTGCTGACAGTGTAGAGCCTGCTTGGGATTCTCTCTCCCTTTCTCTCTGTCCTTCCCCCCTCATTCCTCCTCCACAAAAAAAATAAATAAAATTAAAAATTAAAGAAAAAGATCCTATACCTTAAAAAGTGATAACTAACAAAAATGTCATTCATTTTTTTAAAAAAAAATTTTGTTAATGTTTGTTTATTTTTGAAGGAGAGACAGAGTGTTTGCGGGGGAGGGGCAGAGAGAGAGGGAGACACAGAATCTGAAGCAGTTTCCAGGCTCTGACCTGTCAGCACAGAGCCCCATGTGGGGCTTAAACTCATGCACTGTGAGATTATGACCTGAATTGAAGTTGGACAGTCAACTGACTGAGCCACCCAGGTGCCCCCAAAACTGACAGTCTAAGAATCAAATTTGACATCACCTTTATCAGCCATTGAAGATGAAATCCTCCAAAGCATATCTAAATTATGCAGAACATTTTAACACACAGAGAAAACAGAAACAAATAACCTGTGAGATATGATTATCATTACTAAGCATTTTAGGGTTTTTTGTTTGTTTTTCTCATTCTAATTTTTGATGCATAGCACTCTGTGATGTTATATAATTTGCATATGCCTTCTTTTTTGTGTGTGTGCTCTCACCCTAGAATACCTCAAATACTACGGCCAAAACTGAGCCTACTTATATATTCAAAATCCTTGTTTCCATACTTCCTACCAACATTGGCTGATAACTAGAAAATATATACTTTCAAAAGACATTAATCATTTGACTAAAATTTCAGATGTCCATTCTAATGAATTCTTTGTTGACTTGGGACTGTTGCCCTAGTCTGTTTGGGCTGGAGTAACAAAATACCACAGACTGGGTAGCTTATAAACAGCAGAAATTTGTTTCTCACAGTCCTGGAGGCTGGAAGTCCAAGATCTAGAAGGCAGCTGGAAGTCCAAGATCTAGAGGACCCTTGAAAGAGGGTCCTCTTCCTGGTTGTAGACTTCTTGTTGTGCCCTCACATGGTGGACAGGGGTCTGTGGGGTCTCTTATATAAAAGCACTTATTCCAGTCATGAGGACTCCACCCTCATGATTCAAGTATCTCCCAAAGGCCTCATTTCCTAATTCCATCACACTGGGTTTAAGATTTCCACACGAATTTTGGGAGAGCAACCTTTAAATTATAGCAATAGAGGCCTCTGGGTGCCCCCCAGTGAAGGGTCTGACTTTGGCCCAGGTAATGATCTACATTTCATAGGTTTGAGCCCCACGTCGGGCTCTGTGCTGACAGCTCAGAGCAGTAGCCTGCTTTGAATTCTGTGTCTCCCTCTCCCTACCGCGTGCCCTCTCTCTCTTTCTCTCTGTCTCTCTCTCTCAAAAATAAATAAACATATATTTCTATTAAAAACATTTGAATAGCTTTGTATAATTTTCAGAATTTTGGAAAACTACAAAAAATTATTGCAGTTTTGAAAGACATTCTGGAATATCTTTTTCCTTAAATATAATTTGAGTAACACAGTACTTGTCACCATAATATTTATTTAGCATATATCTGAGTTGGATTATTGATTTTGACATATATTTATTCCTCACAGTGAGGTAGAAAGCAGTAGACCAGGATTATAAGACTAAAGTTTAAGTCCCCTCTCTGGAAAGTCAGAATATAAAAAATGTTAGCTTACATCAAAAAAATTTAGTCTCTCTTTTCTCCTCTGTTATGCATGGATTGATATAATTCTTTCTAAACTGTATGTGTATAACCAAATGTAATGGCTGTTTTGGTACTCATGAACTCATTTTTTATTACACAACATTTTTGCACTCATAAACATGTAAATAATGCAGCACTTGAGAATGGTTAAGATTCCTTTGATGAAGAATTTGCTTTGCCTGATATTATAAACCAGCTAATCTGTAATATGATGCAGACACAGCCTTCATATTTACAAGGTTTCAATCCTGCAATTATAATTTAGCAATAATAAGATTTTTAAAAACTGGGGAAAAATGATTTTTAATAAATGAAATCTACAACTAGTACAGGTAAATATGTATAAAGCAACCATGAATTCTGGTTCTTTAATAAATAGAATAAAAATGAGTCATTATATTACTCTTATTTGTTTCATTTACATCCTTTTATTAATATGAATATCAAATAGCAGCATGAATATGCATGGTATTTTAACTACATTAAATTATAAATATGAAAGTTTTCAGTTTTAATGATGATAATGATTTAGAAAAGCCTCTCAAATTTTCCATTTTTTTTCTTTTCTTTCTGCTCAAGTATTTGAGAAAAAAGAGTAGGTATATCAAGAATCTGAGCACAGCTTACAAAACAGTATTTCCAGTGAGGGTCCCTTTTTTCAAAATCTTACTGTGGACAAACCCATTTTTTTACCCTGGGCTCTATTTCTGGAACACAGTTTTCTACAGTTGCCTAATATGATAATGGTCTTCCAAAATGACCAATATAAATGGAACCACTGGTTTGTGTAAAAATATGTCTCCTGTAGGAGGTAGCTTAGGTCCCCCTTCCAGATAAGCTGAGTGACATTCATTTTTATTTGTTTATTTATTTTTAATTTAAATCCAAGTCAGTTAATATATAATGTAATAATGATTTCAGGAATAGAATTTAGTGTTTCATAACTTTACACATAATACCCAATGCTCATCCCAACAAATGTCCTGAATGCCCCTTGCCCATTTAGCCCATCCCCCATACAATACCCCTCAATTTGTTCTCTGTATTTAAGAGTCTCTTATAGTTTATCTCCCTCTAGTTTTTTATATTATTTTTGCTTCCTGTCCCTTATGTTCATTGGTTTTGTAAGTTAAAATCACACATATGAGTGAAGTCATATGATATTTGCCTTTTTCTGACTGATTTATTTTGCTTAGCATAATACACTCTAGTTACATCCACATTGTTGCAAATAGCAAGATTCCATTCTTTTTGCTGAGTAATATTCCATTACACACACACACACACACACACACACACACACCCCACATCTTCTTTATCCATTCATCAGTCGATAGACATTTGGGTTCTCTTTCCATATTTTGGCTATTGTTGATAGTGCTGCTAAGAACATTGGGGTGCATGTGCCCCTTTGAAAGAGCATTCCTGTATCCTTTGGATCAATACCCAGTAGTGCAAATGCTAGGTCATAGGGTAGTTCTGTTTTCAATTTTTTGAGGGGCCTCCAAAGTGTTTTCCAGAATGACTGCACCAGTTTGCATGCCCACCAGCAGTGCAAAAGAATCCTCTTTCTCTGCATCTGAGGGACATTCCTGAAGCAGGAAGGAGAGACTAAAAAGCCCTCTGACCAGAGGTAGAAAGAATAAAACACTAGGAATGTGATCTGGCAGTCAGAGCACATTGCAGACAAATATTGTCAGAGGGGACACCAAGGTAGGCCATAACTTCAGAAGGACAGAGTAGAGTGGCATTGTAGGCTGAAATCAAAACCAGTTTTGTGATGAGGCTGGCAAGACTGATATTTTGTCCTTCTAGAGCTAGCTGGAGTATAAATAAGACTGTCTTTTGTGTACCATGTGAAGGAACAGACTACTCAAGATCTCTAGAGAAAGTGGAGTTTCCAAGATCTCTAGGGAGAGTGAAAACTATCCAGTGAGATATTTATGAGAATGAGAAGGAAAAAAAATAAGTAGTTTCTTCCTAAAGGTATCAAATGAGTCCCTGGCATGGACTCCCTGAGAGCTAGGTCTAGTAGAAGGACTGCTCTCATGCTGATTTGTAGGGCAGATATTCTAGAATTGATGATCCAAGGATTTATCCGTGGCTTTTGGATAGCAATGGAAGATCATGCAAGAGTCTCAATATATCTGAGTTAATTAGGGTAGAGCAAAGTATGCCAGAGAGATTAACATTATAGAGTTTGATACACTTTTCCCAGAGTTTCATTATTTTTCTTCTCAAACAAGTTGTTCATCTTGAAGAAAATAGAAACAATATGAGATAAAATATAGGGAGTTGATGAACTTTCATCTTTTGATTTTGTGATTTGATTTAGTCACATATATGAGGTATTCTTTCTAGTGGTAAAAAACAAAGTGTTTTCAAATGTTAAAAAAAAAGAAGACATAAAATAAGGCAAGATTTTATTCTATTGGCCTGTGATATCTGGATTTAAATGATAATTCTACAATTGGCAAGCTTGGGTTCCATTCTGGGATATGTAAAGGCATCCCACATTTGCTGGCCAGGCTCATTTACCTGTGGACTCTTGGTATCCCAGCAGTATGGCTGGTCTTTAGAGGTGTGGCAGTTATGTGAGTTTGTCTGTCTGAAATGGTCCATGATTGGAGGAAAAATGTTCTTAGAACTTACAGGAAGTCAACTTAACTCACTTATTCATTCCATTATTCATAAAACTTGCTAACGCCTCCCTAAAGTTAGATGCTTAGCTAGGTTCTCCTGATTCGACGAAGAGGTCAATTGATTACTATATTATAACATAAGTGACTAAGATACCAATGTGTCCTGCTCAATAATACCTCAAGTGAAGAATATTAAAATTGCATTCATGACTTTTTTCCCCCCTCCCAAACCCATTCTGCTTCCTCTGGCATTTATATCAGAATTCACTCTGTTGGGATTCACCTTTAATTTCTCCTTTTTTCTTATACCCATGTCCAAATAAACCACTAAGTTTTATATATACTCCATTCAAACCACTTCACCAATCTACTTCTTCCTTCAATGCCATTACTTTGTTTCAGACCACCATCTTCTCTTGTTGGATTATTAGTATAATGTCCCAAACAGCCTCTCTAGTCTTGCTGGTCTCTAATCTATACACAGGGATGTCTTTCTATCATAGTTTCAAGTCTACTGATTCTCCCTTATAAAGGGTTCATTCTGCTACTGAGTCCTCCAATGCCTTTGTAAATTTTGCTTTTTGCATTTTTCAATTCTATAATTTTACTTTTACTAATTTATATTTTCTACTTTTTAGTGAGATCATTGGTTTCAGGGATATTTGTAGTTGCACAGTGAAGCAGTTTTTCTTTTCCATTCAAGCTATGATTTACCTAGCTCTTGGTATGACAAGTGTTTTTTCATTAAAACCTGGACATTTTCACTCTTAGGTTAGGAAACTCTGGATCCTAGTAAAATCCTTTGTTTTAGCAAGCAATCCCTTTTTTATATTTAGCATTCAGACGCTGACCTACTTTTTTAAGCTACAGTTCTAATGACAACTTCATTTTCAGAGGCTTTGAGATACTATTTTTCATCTGCTTTGTTTGCCCAGTAGCACTGGGTCTTTTGCTGATCCCTGCTGATGCCATATGTGAAGCAGAAAATACTTCCCCAGGCTGGACTTCCCTGTTCTCTAGGTCCTGGGAGAGTATTTCCCAGTCTAGCCTCTGTTTGTCTATGAGCTCTTATTTAATCCCTGCCTGAGCTTTGGAGCCACCTGGGCTGTCTGCCCAATGTCTCTGGAGGGGAGGGAGGGGGAAAGGGATTCAAGCCCCAGTGACAGAGAGGACTCTCCTTGGCTTCTAGTTCCTGGAACTTCAGTTCAGTCAGGGAAGGAAGGGGCCTACTTGGGCTGCTTTCTCCTATGGTTTGGGATTCAGGAGATGCCAGGGTTTGATCTGCTGCTGGTGTGGGATTGGAGTGGGAATTGGAAGGTGTTGGGTCGCAGTATTGTTCCTCTAGTCCTGTGGTCCCTAGCCAGTCTGCCTTCCTCCTTCCACCTTTACAGTCCTCCTATGGTTGCCTGCTGTGTCATAGTTAGGGTTTATAGTTGTACTTAGAAGGGAGAAATAAAGAATTATGAGTCTGTGTCATCTAGTCCATACAAGTGGTTAAGGCTGTCTTTCTAAAACACACATTCTTGTTACCCTTCACTTGAAAATTATCAGTAAATTCCCATTGCTCTAAGATAAAATCAATGTCCCTAAACAGACCTTAGCAATTAGGATGCTGTGCTACATATAACAGAAAACAGAATTCAACAAATAATCAATAAATCCTGTCTTTTGGCTTATATAACTGCAAAGTTCAGAGCCTTCAGGGAAGGCTGCCTTCCAAGCTCAAACCACACGACCAGAACCGGACTCCTGTTGCCTTTGCTGCTTCTGATTGGCTCTCTCATAGTATTTATAAGATAATATTCAGGTTCGTGCCCCCCCAACAAGGACAATATCCTTACATCCTCTCCTACCACTCCACCAAACACCCACAAACACCAATCACAAAGTCTCTAAGTCCTGACTTTCACTCTGAAAAGTTTTTGTAAAAATTAACTCTGAGTGTTTGATGGTGCCAAATAGCCTTCCTCTTACCCCTCTTTCCTGATGACTGTGTTAGTCAATCTTTCCTGAAGTACATGTACTAAATGAAAAGAAAAATCAGGATTTCTGTTATTGTAAGATAGAAGGAGTGGATGCATCGGGACAAATACATCAAAACAAACAAATAAACAACACTTTCAAATGTCATTTTAGTATTTCAAATACAGCTCTCATGTCTATCCTGTTTGCTTTGTTAACTCCAACTCTCCTGGAGTTGGAGTGTATCTTCTTTTTCTCCATAGAAGCCATTCGGAATTGTCTTTGAGTTTTTAGAAATGCCATATTTTTTGCATCTGCGGAACTATGACCATGCTTCTGTCATTGCTCATAACACTCAACTTCCTCTAGCCATCTCTTCTCCACACATAGATTTCTTTTTTGTATATTTGCTTCTAAGTCTTTTGCTCTAATTTCAGGACTCAGTCTGCAGCTGTCCCTTAGCCTCAGAACTAGGTGATGCCACAGTGATTTTGAACCCTCCTGACTTCTTTCAGCACAGCATGCACTGCACCCCACTGCAGTGGCCAGTTACCTTAGCTATGCCCTTTGCTAGATTGTAAGGGCAAAATCGGGTCTCATTCACAACTTCATCTTCATGACCTAACAAAGTGCTTCTTGCCTAATCCATTTGAAAGGACCCTAGGTGAGCATATCATGCTATAAATGCATTAAGAGCGCAGTTATAATGTCTAGGTAACCAAGGAGTACTCTGCGTAGACATGGCATCTTGAAAAAAGAGGAGGAATTTCCTGGGACTTAGAAGTTACAGAAGGGCATTTCAGAAAGTAGACAGTTATTTTATAGGGACTGGCAAATATAATTGGTATACACTTTTTTGTTTTGTTTTCTTTAGTTTTTTTTCTAAAATGTGACTGAACAGTTTCCTTTGTCCCCATGGACATTATCCATCTGGAGCTTCAAATCCTGGCTGCAACCGCTTCTGTAGGCCTAAGAAATTGGTATTTTGCAGCTCCCTGGGGTCCACATGGCATTGCCTGGCCTTATTTGTTACCACTCTTTTTTCAATGTGTAGAAATGAAGACTGAGCATCAATGTATCTGAATGTCAAAACTCAAATACAAATGTCAAGACCATTGTGCTTCACTGGCTGTTTTGAATTCTTGTACAGTCCACAAGGCTAGGGAGAAAACCACTTGAGTACTCCAGGTATAACAAACCTAGAATTTAGGAAAATCACATTATTCTTATGCCATACAACCACAGTTGCAGCTAAAGAAATAAGAGTTGAAAATTACTTAAGAATTTTAAGAGTACTTCCTATAAAATGGGTTCAGAAAGTTGCTCAAACAACAGTGATCATACTTTATACATTTTATATTTGTTCTTATTTTCATTTTGGTTGCAATTAAAGAAACTAGCATTGTTATTGTTGCTTCCTTGCTTGAGAGTAAGAGAAACTAAAATTATTCACTAAAAGAAGTTTTTGGTTGAAATTGTGTTATGACTGTGAAAAAATAGAATTATATAAAGGCAAAAAATTAGCAGATCTTCCTTGATGCTGTTATATCCTAAAGGAGAATAAAATATTTGTCATTTGAAAAGATAAAGGAGAAAATAATATGTATTAAGGCTTCCATTTGAACCAGCAACTATGTATGTTATTCCCTGAAGGCATGCATGTATACCCACCCCCTACATTTATCCAATGTATCAAATAATATCAAATAATATTTTACAATATTTACTTCAGAAGAATTACTTAAGAGAATAGAAAATTGTATTTACATGTGAAGCTTCCTACTTCTTGGATAAGAGATTAGAATCTCTTTAAGTTTATCTTATTTGGTGTTCATTGAGCTTCTGTCCTGTGTAAATTAACATTTTCAACAAATTTAGTGAGTTTTTCAGTCATTATTTCTTCAAATACTCTTTTTGCTTCATTTTCTCCCTCTTCTTCTGGGACTTCAATTATACATATGTCAGTATGATGTATGGGGTCCTGCAGGTTTCTGAGGATCTTTTTTTCTCTCTTTTTTTTTTTTTCTGTTCCTCAAACTGTATTGTCAACTGAGTTATTTTCAAGTTCCTTCTTCCTGGCACCTACTGAAATCTCTTGTCAAGGTCTTCTAGTGAATTTATCATTTAAGGTGTTGCACATTTCAGTGGCATCTGCTCCATTTGATTCTTTTTGTAATTTCTACATCACTAATTATAATCTCTATTTTGTGAAATACTGTTCTCAGATTTAATTATTTTGATAGAGATTTCTGCAGTTTCTTCAATATATATATGCTTACTGACTTAAAATATTTTTTTTATTAAGTCCAACATCTGGGCTCACTCGGATTTCTATCAACTGTTTTTGCTTTTTTTCTTTTATGACTCATACTTTCTAGTCTGTGAATGTATGTCTCCCATAACTGTCAGCCGAACGCTAGACATTTTAAATAAAATAAGGTGGCAACCTCGGAACCAGATTCAGCCCCATCTGCAAGTTTTTTGTTACTGCTGCTCATTGCTGTGTTTTATTTGTTTGGAGACATACCTGGGATATATTTTTTTTTCTTTTTATTTCTGTTTTTTTTAAATTCAGGTATAATCATTTAATTCAGGTATACAACATCATGTTAGTTTGAAATGTACAATGTAATGACTCATCACTTATATACACTGTAAAATGGTATTGTAGTGCATATTTGAAGGTTGCTGGTAAGGTGGACCTTGAATCTTTCTATTACAAGAAAAAAATAGATAGATGATAGATAGATAGATAGATAGATAGATAGATAGATAGATAGATAGATAAGCTTTGGGGGCAGCTTTTAAAGGGTGATGTATGGTGACTTACTTATTATGGACTATTTCTTTAAAGTTTGTATTCTTTACTCTGTTCTGTCACTGAAGTTTCTTCTCTATTGACTTAATAACCAGCTGTTTTTTACAGAGATTTCCTTACATATCTTGAATCAACAAGTCTCCCTCCCTTTGCCAAAGACGTGTATGTGTTGGAGCAAGACTCTGATGCCCCTTTAAGGCACTTAGCAACCCTGCCTTCACTTCTTGCTCTTTCAAAGGCTCACTGTCAGCCAGAGATGAGCAGTCTAGGCCTTCTCAGATCTTGTGCACAGCTCTACACATATGCACAGCATTCTAGATCTCCAAGAATATGCTGGAAAATTTCAGTGCCCGTGATAGATACTTCTTCCCCGCATGTTCTTCTCAAGTTTTTGATCAGATTCTTATCTGCCCCAATTTATGTTGCTGCCTCAGGCAACCACAATCAATGTTAAACAATCACTGCTAATTGATTTGACAAACTCCCTAGGCATAGGATTTTTCCTTAGTAAACAAGTCAGGTCAAATCATGAGTAGTCCTATGTATGGGACAAGCCAAGTAGTGATAATTTTCTAGTTCTGGATTCCTGGGGATCTGAAAACCCTTTCCACTTCTTCCGGTGGCTGCTGGGTTTCTTTTTATCACAGCTTCCATGATTGCTAGATTGTTAGTTCTTAAGGCTGCCACAGCGATAAGGAGTGGGTGATGGGGAGAGAGCTAGTTAAAATGATACAAAGCTTGCTGTTCTTACCAAGCCTTGGGTTAATTTTCAGAGTTTTGGAAAAAGTTTATTTTTTATAAATTGAGCACCATTTTCTTAGTTTTATGGATTAGTACAGTTTTGGAGGCCCTTACTTTGGAAGTTACTTCTCCTCTCCTAGGTTTTAAAGGTTTCTAGAGTTTCAGTGAAACACATATTGATGTGAATTTATCTTTCATTTTTATGTTAGAAGCTCAAAGGTCATTTTAAATTTGATTTGCATCTTCTTTAATTCTAAAAATCATGTTTCTGTTATTTCTTCAACTATTGCTTCTCTCTCATTCCTTTTGTTCCCAACCTTCTAGAGTTTCTTTTGCTGCATCTTGGAGTCTTTAATCTATTCCTCATCTCTCTCCTATGCTATTTTTTTGTTTTTGGTATTGGTCTTGCTATTGCATTCTGAGTGAAATTTTAAATATTATCTTCCAACTTATGAGCCTTTCTTATACTGCAGCTAGATTGGTTTTTTTCATATAATTTTTTTCCATTCTCTGTATATTTGATTTGCTATTTCCAAAATCTATGTGTAAAATCACAGTTTGTATTTCTCATTGTTTTTCTTTTATAATTATTTGTTTTTAAAAACTAAACTTAAAAAGAGAAACTTTTCTCCTGAAGCAGTCTTCTATAACTCAAAAAAAAAAAAATGGTCAATCCATCTGGAGTCACTTCCCCTTCTGTGTGATGGGTGTGCTGGTTGTAATTTTAGCACTACATTTAATCATGGATTTTGGAATTTGGATTTGTTAGCTCATTTTTGAGTAGGATATTGTTTTGCTTCATTTTCACTTGTCCTTTCTGTTTATGCTGACTTTTTCCTGCTTACAACAACCTTAACCTACAATACACACACACACACACACACACACACACACACACACACACATTGTTGCAATGTGATTGGACATGCTAAGGCTGCATTTAGGGTATAGCAGATTTGTCACCAAGCCAGAAGCATCTGTTTCCGTGTCTCATTGTGAGGCTCTGGCTGTCATCTCCCTGGGTATGTAGTTACCTAAACACTAGAATTCTGGGAAAGGTGCAGTGACACACTCTCCCCAAACCATCATTTTCTAACCTTCACCGATCCAGGCATTAATCAGAATAACAGAGGTTATATTTCAATGACCAATGATCCCACTAGGATTTAAAAAATAGTTTTATTTCTCACTTACAGTAATGTCTGCTCTGGGGGCTGTGACTGGGTTTCATTATCACCTTCATTTGGAGACCTTGGCAGATGGGATTTTCTCTTTCTTGATCCATGGAATATGGAGAAACTGGTCACTGGCTCCTAAAGCTTCTTCTACAAAGAGTCATATCACTTTTGCTTACATTGCTTTGGCCTGAGCAAGTCATCACGTGAAGTCTAAAATTAATAACACAGAAAAGTAGATTTTTCTCCCTAGAGGGTTAATGAGCAAGTTACTATAGTCATAGTACAATACACTACACTTTCTTTCCCCTTCTTTCACTTATAATAGCTAAACGCTTCAGCTACCGCTTTCTGCCTCCGTTCCCCAAACTGCCTTGAGCAGGCTTCAGCTGTGAATATCACTCTGTGTTTCCATTCTGCATATTTGTGTTTTCTTGATTTTAGCCCAGCTGTCTTCTTGATTTTCTGTTTTTTACTTTTGTGCTTAATTGTTATATGTTCAGAGTATAGGCAAATCCCTCAAATAACAAATCCAATATGCCATCTTGCTCAGAATTTTACCCATAATTTTGTGTGTGTGTGGAAAAACTCAAATTCCACAAATCCGTTATGGATTCCCTTGGGATCCATGTGAGTTTCAAAATATAGACCTAACATCACGAGAGTCTCATAGGATGTGGAATCTCTATATTCTCCCAAACTTTGGTGTTAACTGATCAGGTAGAATTTCCATGTAACCAGAATGCATTCCTTGGCCTGAAGTGTTATCTCATTAGTAAGTATAAATTGATGCTTATTCAGCTGAGCAATGCAATTTTTGGTTTAATAAAAGCCTAATCTTGCTCATTTGTTTACTCTGTTTACTCCCTAAAGGCTAAGGCTTTGTGACTAAATACAGTGCTTAACAAACAAAAGAAAGTGTATTAATTGTAAGCACTGCCACATTCCTAAGAGCGAATTTGGCTGCAGACCAAATGGGCTCTTGGGTAGAACTGACTAAGTTGCCCTCAAGCTTAGGTTTCCAGATCTCACAAAATGGACCTCGGGCTTAAACAAACACATTTTCAGAGTAATATTCAGTTTTACCAGAGTGGATCAGCTCAGCTAGCATCAATCTGCACATATAACTCTCTTCCTCTGTCAACCTTTACATCTCTCCATACTTTTTTCCTTAATGCATCTGTCTGTCTTATGTGCAGAACAGTGGCTACTCATTCAAATGTGTCATTGGTGCTGGACAAAAGAGAGCTAATCTTTACTTCTTTTTCTATTGAAATCTCACGATTCTCCAGGTAAACCATCATGCAGACAGAAATTAATTTTTTCTGCATGCCTGGCACTGAGAAAAAGGGAATAAATTGCATGTGTAAAAAATGCAGGAAATGAAAGTCCTCCAATCAATAATGTGAAGACCTGTCTGTAAGCTAGTCCTGTCTGGAGTAACTGGCTCCCCATTACTGGAGATCTTCAAACAAATGTTTGATGATCCTTTGGTATCACAAGTGAGGAGGTGTGTGTGTGTGTGTGTGTGTCTGTGTGTGTGTGTGTGTGTGTCTGTGTGTGTGTTTCAGAACTAATCCCTTTATAAAAAGCTTTTTAAAAATTATTTTGTATTTTATTCTTTTGGACTGTATTCAAATGCAACATTTGCCTTTTTATTTCTCCTCTTATTCTTAAAAAATACATTATGTTCTCCTTAATTCTAAAAGAAGTTCCTTTTTTCCTTCAATTATATTTCAATTATATTTTGACCTCTCTCTGAGGTCTCATCCCTATCTTTTCCTTTACCAAGAATTCATGTTTAGTTATGTGTTTTTTTTTTTTTTTTTTTTTTTTTTAGTNCTTAAGCAAGCTCCCTGCTCCGTGCAAAGCCCAACACAGGGCTTGATTCCAGTACCCTGGAACAGAACACAGGGCTTGATTCCATGTCTGGGATCGTGACCTGAGCTGAAATCGAGTCACACTCTCAACTGACTGAGCCACCCAGGTGCCCCGAGTTATGTATATTTTTAAAAGCAGCATACGTAATACTTCCCATTGAAGTCTGGCCAGTGTCCCCCACAACTGTAACAAAACCTCTAAGAGAGACCTATGAGCTTATCAAATAGGATCACATATGTATGTTACACCCATGCTCATGTGAGGACATGGGATGTTCTGCATCCTTCTGAAGTATAAGTGGTACACAATAAGATATTGAAAACACTAGCTGTTAATAAAACAAACACAAATGTTGGAGATCATTGCAAAATCTTCATGAACTTAATATTAAAATAAGATCCTAAAGCCCCATTGTAGTCCCACATTACCAGGCTTCTTCTGGAAGCCTGTGGGTCCACTAAAGAGTAGCATCCTAGTCATTTTGTGGGTGAGTCCAAGAGCTCTGCAGTGAGATTGGAAAGCGCTGGAGCAGTCTGAGCCCCATGGACTCTTAGAACTAATCGAATGAAGCTTCCCTCCAGGGCAAAGACCCACACTGATGAGAAACTATTGGGAAAGAACCCAAATTTATCAAGATAGTTACCATAGAAGCAAAGGAAAGAAAACTTTGGGTTTGGTTTTTTATTTTTTGGTTCCTTTTTTTTTTTTTTTTAATAAGGAAAAGGAACAGACAGCATTACAATAAATGTGAGGTTGTATTTTTTTGTTGTTATTACTTTGCAAAAATGACAGGAGAGGGAGCTCTAGAGCCATAAAGCTGTAAAAACTGTTCGGACCCACCCATCTTCCTAAAAGTAAAGGGAGACTCCAGATATGGAGCAGAAGGCGGAGGAGGAGCAGGAAGAAGAGAATGAGAAATGGATCCAGGTCAATTTCCATACAAAATATAAGTTATCATTAGGAAGAGAAAATAAAGGCAGAATGATTCAGGCAATGAAATTATTGCCGAAAGATGTATCCAAAACAATGGAAAACTATAACCTAACATATTTTTAAGTAGCTAAAATAAAGAAGCTATAAAGGAAAAATATCTACCAAGGTTAGGAAAACTCCAGATTGAAATGGTTAGAGAAATTAAGCTCTAAAAAGAATATATATATATATGTAATAAACATTTGTATCAGTCTTTATTTTCTTTCTGTTGTATTTAACACTGTTGATTTGCTGAAACTCTCTCCTACTCTGGCCACCAGTAGATGACAGTCCTAATTTTCCTCCAGCTCTTTCTTTCTGCTCTGCATCAGGGGCTCCTCTTTGTCCCTGCCATTTCCCATGGCTGTCTCCTGAACACCTCTTTCAGTTCACTCGACTCAGTGGTTGAAGCAGCCTATAAAGTTGAATACACTTCAATATGCCTGCACTGATAACATGCTACTCTTTTCATAAGCTTGTCCCTGTATGACCAGCCAGCTGCCTTTTTCCTGTGTCTCACTGGCATCTCAGATGGATCAGGTCCAAAGTCACCTACTTAAAGTTTAATCTATGCCTCATCTAAAGTTCTATTACTTGGAACTTAGATTCTAATCTCCTAAAGCATCCATCTCTGCTCTTTTCCTCAACCTCCCACTTAATCAAATGTCCCTGTCTGCTTATTTTTGCTTCCAAAGTATTTCTCAAATCTATTCCCTCTTTTCATATTTAACTAGTACTGTGCTAAGTTCTTCTACACCTCTGAAATGGGCCCTTGCAATAACTTACTTGCCTTCTCTGACTTCATTTTGTCTCAGCAGCAAATGATGTTGTATAGCCCAATGACACCATGTTTAGGGGGTTCCATTTACATAGAAAATAATGTGAGTGTTACCACTCAGTGTTGTGCTTCTGTCCTGGCTCTGCCTTCTTTGAGGGCAATAGATCCTCAACTTGTTTTTGTTCTGAGCACTATGGAAGGAATTAAATGTTTTAAATAACAGTCAGTAGAAACTATAATATAGTTACTATTAAAATAATTGTGACTGCATTAAAATATCTCAAAAAGTCCCTAAAATTGTTCAAGATGTCACTCTCTAGAATTGTGTTGCTGTTTGCTGCCCTTTGAATACTCTTTTATATGTATAACACCTTTGAGTACCTGCTTGAAGGAATATGCAATACCATTTTCCCCTTTCTCACAGCACATCACACCTTGATATTTGCAACATCACAAAACCCACCCAGGTCGGGCGCCTGGGTGGCTCAGGGGGTTAAGCATCTGGCTTCGGCTCAAGTCATGATCTCATGGTTTGTGGGTTCTAGCCCTGTGTCGGGCTCTGTGCTAACAGGTCAGAGCCTGGAGCCTGTTTCAGATTCTGTGTCTCCCTCTCTCTCACCCTCCCCTGCTCATGCTGTCTCTCTCTCTCTCTCAAAAATAAATAAAACATTAAAAAAATTAACAAAACCCACCCAAGTCAGTGCAGATCAAAATACAGAACAAGTTGTGGCGTTGGATGAATGAAACGATCCTACCAACAAAAGACCTTTCAGTACTAAAACAAGGGAGGCAAAAGATAGTCTCAATTCGAGGAAGCATTTACCAGATTTACATGTATATAAGGCAGGACACAAGAGACTATACACTCTGAACAGAATTTCACACAAATCTATATATACTAGTCAAATAAATAACAATGTAAGCCTCTCTCATTTCCTGTAGAGATGAGTGGATGCACCGGTTATTGTCTGCTCTATACTTGTGAGAGGCCTTTGGACTAATTTATAGGTTCCTGTTTACAGTTCCAAAGACCAGAAGACTCAAGCCTTGTATTTTAAACTCCGAAGGTGAGGCTTCTTATTGGCCTGATTTCATTTTCAAGGAGGGCATGATGGGCAAGCAGCACCTCCCCCCCAAAGAAAATTTCAGCATTAAAAAAGATGTTTGTTTATTTTTGAGAGAGAGAGTGTGTGTGTGTGCCCCAGAGGGACAGAGAGAGAGAGAGAAAGAGAATCCAAAGCAGGATCCATGCTGGAGCAGTCAGTGCACAGCTCCACATGGGGCTCAAACTCCTGAACTGTAGATTATGAACTAAGCTGATGCTGGTATCGAACCACCCAGGCACCCCTCATCATTTTTTTAATGACAGCAGCTAGCATTACTTGCAGCAACCACAGCAACAATTTCAGATTTATTAGAAACTCTAAATGGAGGCTAGAGATGTGGTCTACATTGAAGTCAACAGTGGGGCTGTGAAGAGGAAAGAGAGGTGTGATACATACGTCACAGAATTCAACCTTGAAGCAGAACAGTATGTCCCATTACCAAAGAGGATGTGCACAAGAAGAAAGAACTCATCCAGTATGTGACCTTGCATGACTTGGATGTGGCCAACACATAGCCCCAGGGCAGTCAAGACATCCTTTCTATGATGGGCCAGTTAACGAAGACCAAAATCACAAACTTCGAGGGGAGATTAACAAGGTGGGAATAAGTATATTGATCTGGGCATTGCTGAGCTTCTTTCAGGAGTGCTTTTTGTTAATGAAGTCCCCATGCTGGACATAAGTGCTTCACCTACGTGCATTGGGCCCTGGAATCTTCTATTGCCCCCATCATCATCTTTGCATTTAACTGAGGCAACTGTGTCATCAGGGGTACTGAGGACATCAACTCTCTTCATGGCATCCCTCTTGACCTTCTGGACCACGTGATAATCATCCAGACCCTGCTGTACACCCTGCAGGAAATGAAACAGAGTATTAAAATCTGAGCCCAGAAAGAAGAAATCATGAAGAGTTCTCAATACATCTACAGCCCACAACATGAACACTGAGAATCACCAGCAAGTGGAGATGTGGCCAACACTGGCCAATGGAGATATGGCTAAGTTTACAATGTAGAACTCAAGCTCTTTTATAAACTGGGATGAACTTAATTTGTAGCCAGATTTCTCATTCCAGAATCCTTAAGACAAAAGGACTAGCTGAGCTGGGATCAACTAGAACACAGAGACTAAGTGACAGAAACACTATGCAAGAAACTGAGGAGTCCCCAAAAACTTGGGGATAATTTGAGGTTGGTCATCCTTTTGATAGTGGAATTAAACAATTGACAAGATGACCATCCAGAAAACATATCATTGGGCGGTCTGCTGATCATTTTCTGAGCACTTACTTTATGCCGTGGAACATATTAATGTTAACAACAGTGTTAACATGCCTGAGAGTTCCAACAAAAGATGTGGGGACTTAGTTACTGGGGTTGTGTTTCTTTAGAAGAGTTCCTTTGTCTAGAAAGTAAGGGAAGTAAAAAGATTTTGGTCTATTGTAATAACTGGAGTGCCATGTGGGAGACAATCTTTTGAGAAATTCAAAGGACAGGAGCTCTTCCTGACAATGCTAGTGGAAGATTCATGCAGCTCACAGCGATGACTAATGTCTCTGGGGTTCCTTCTACTCCTGGAAGCCAAATGGGATGTTGTAGCAGGCAGCGTCTGTGCAGGATTCTGTGCTAAAGCACAGGCTGTGTCCACTGGATCCATCAAGATTCCTCCATAGAGTACAAGGATGTCTCATCCCTAGCAACAGCTCAACTGGAAAAGTGGTTTCAATGAGCTCAGTGAGTTTCATTGAGCTCCTTGTTACCTCTTGCCATGACCCTGGCTCCATGTGGGCGCTAACACCTAGGACAGAGGTACTAGGCCCTGCACAGACTTCTTGGCCCCAGAGAAAAGGCTTAAAATGGATTTCTGATTTCTTTGTTTGGATTTAACCTTTGACTTCAATGCCTTCCTTGAAGTTCTTGCCTTTGGTTCTCATTACTTCCCTTTTGACATTCGAGCCAGTTTTCTAACTTTCTTGTCCTTGGATATGATCTCCCTGTCTTTATCATCCCCTGTACTGAATATTTGTGTCCTATAGAGTCCATTACTGACAACCAAAAAACTACATTAAAGTTAACTAAATTCAAGTTAACACTAGTAAAATTTTTCTTATAGTACTCTGGGATTCTGTATCTTTACTGCCCATGCAGTGAGGAGGGGAATCTTTGATTTGGTTAGGATTTTGTTTGTTTGTTTTAATGAGTAAACCCCAGATAAATTATTATCAACCTAATTATTTTTACCTGTAGGCAGGAAAAGGAAACATGCTGATCACTACCATTGACTTGGCTTAATTAAGCATCCCAATAATGAGTATCATTAATTCATTCAACAATTTTTGAATTCCAAGTTTGGATAATTCACTGTGCCCTATTTTGTGTGGACGGAGAAAGTGCATGTTGCATATTGAGTCCATTGCCTTTCATTTAGTAAATAATTAATGTTAGCACTCTTGCTGTTGATGATCACAAAAATGGTGAATGTAGTATAAATATTACTGACAATCTATTTCTATATCAAAATATTTTGAAATTATAGATTAGCAAACAGACTACAGAAAACCAAGTAAGATGTACCAAAACTAAGAGAAAAATATCAGGTGATCAGAAAGCCTGAAATATCAGCCAAATATTTTTAAGTTTATTTATTTTGAGAGAGAGAGAGAGAGAGAGAGAGAGAGAGAGAGATGAGGAGAGGGACAAACAGAGAGGGAGAGAAAGAAAACCAAGTAGGCTCCACACCATCAGTGCAAAGCCTGACATGGGGCTTGAGCTTATGAACTGTGAGATCATGACTTGAGCTGAAATGAAGAGTTGGATGCTTAACCAACTGAGCCATCTAAGTGCTTCCAGCCAAACATCTAGTTATATGTTTTTATTTGACTTAAGAGTGACCTGAAGCAGAGTCCAAGTCATTACACTTGATGTGGTATGAGCCACTGATGCACACGGGAAGTGGTGCAAGTCAGGCTGGAAAGGCTGTTACCTAGCAGCAATACCTAACTAAGGGGAAGAGATTTGGGGAAGCTGGATGGTTGGAAAAACTTGACTGAATCTTTCTGAAAGAACAAAAGCAGTTATACTAGGGTAAATGTCCATTTCGCTACAGATAGAACAGTGGAATAAAAGTAAATGCAGCAAAGGTGTTTCAGGACACTAATTCCTGGAATACTGGGTATGTGCTAGAATATTCCTGTTATGCGGAGACTAGTGTGCTTCAATAGAGAAAAGTTATTCTTACAAGATGTGGCAACAGTCTGGATGTGTAGTATGAAATCACTTAAGTGTGTCAATCCAAACACCATTCAGGAATTTGTAGAAATTTTATCTATGATGCTGCGACCAGGATGTACCTGGGAATTGGAGAATAGGACTGAAATATACATGAAAACTTATAGTTGAAGTGGTGACTCTATATCAGCTTCTTTACACATTGACAAGATAGTGTTCAGAACTATCTTTGTTTTGTCTTTCTGTCTTCCAAAAGTGAGCTAACATATTCCGGATGGAATGAAGGCCATTAGCAGTTTGCCAAACCCTCCAACAATGAGTTACAGGCATCAAGCCATGGCATGAAAGAAGTGAGGGTTAATCATTGTGTCACTGGTGTCCACAGAGTTCATAATTTTAGATTTTGAGTGAATGGAAAATTGTAATCTTCAGCTGTCTTTTGCCAGGCTACTGACTGGCAGCACAGAGTCAAATATAACAGAGAGCCGGTGAGAAACCTGTTTACCTGAGGCAAACATGACTTATCTTTTAAGAGTGTTTGAAGAGTGCACAGAATTTCTAGGGAGAGCAATTTTCTGGAGAATGCTCATATGTTCCTGTGATATTTGTTTCCTCCACATAACATTCATGTGATGCAAAAGCAAGTTCATATTATCTGTTCCAATAGACAAATTCAATTTAACACTCAACAAGATGCATTGCTATCCCATGCTTTGATTTCTCCGGGTTCCTTTAAATTACCAAAATGTCTTATGTGTAAGCTGCACTGACCAATTTTTAGTATGAGGAAAATTTTTAGCATTAGACATAGACCTAATTTGCTATCAGACTGCATGCTAGAAATAGCAATGACCTGGGTAGAAAGAATGGCAGATTCCATTACAGGTTACTTGCACTTACTGTGAATTTTTAAAATCAATTTTACTCTACTACCTCATTGATATCACACATATTTAAAGAATGTTTAGTGAGGTATTAGGAGAAAGAATAGAGATCACTTGGGACTGAAAGAGGCGAAGCCTTAATGTGTTACCACAAATGAATATCATCTCAGATAAATGTAAACAGGTGAAAGCCAAGGGAGAGTGCACAGCAACAGAAAATAGATGCGCAGAAGTGTTTGAACATATCTCATACTTTAGAAGTGAGCCTGGGTCTACTGTGCATCATCTAACTTCAGTGAAAACAAATGTACAGGAGCTCTTGGGTGCCTCTCAGTTGGTTTAGACACCAAGTCTTGACTTCTGCTCAGGTCATGATCCCAGGTCATGGGATTGAGCCCCACATTGGGCTTCATGGTCAGCATGGAGCCTGCTAAAGATTCTCTCTCTTTCCCTGTCTCTCTTTCTCTCTTTCTCTCTCTCTCTCTCTCTTTCTCTCTCTCTCTCTCTCTACCTCCCCTCCCTCCCTCCCTCTTCCCCTCTCCCTCATTTATATTTGCTTTCTTTATCTCTAAAATAATTTTTTTAAAACCCCACAAATGTAAAGTTCAAAGTGATCAAATTTGTAAACTCAGAATTAATAGACCAAAGTAAAATCCTAGAGAATATGACAACTACTCAGTATCTGGTAGATCATTGTCAACTTATGGTATATATTCAGATATAGTCATTTCAAGACAGGAAGATGTATCTCTCAAATCAGGACTGTGCAAACACTAGGGCTAATATAGAAGAGAAGGGCCATCCATGAAGCAGTATTATCCACGAGACTCTACTTTGGGATTGTGTTGAATCCTTACAACAATCTTCTAAGGTAACACAAATGCTTGTTGATGGTGGAGGAAATCACAACCTAGAAAGGATTAGAGAGTGTGTCTGAGCCTATGTGACTCAGGTTGAGAGCCAAATCCCTATACTTCTTCTAAATCATTCTACCGTCCAGTAAAGGCACCTGTGTTGGATGAATGCCATCATATCCATTGATTTTGTTGTAGTATGACTGGAGAATTAGAGAACTTGATATGTGGGTGTAGACTTTAGTTTCGTAGTATATTGTGGAGATGCTTAGTTAATATCTTTGTAAATTGCATTTAAATATCTCTGCATCTACATATGTGATTCTACATGACAGAATAGGTAGGGAAATCCAATTAGGCATCCATCTCCTGACAAACCAATGAAGACAACTGCATCGACAAAAGTACGCTTATTCCATCTTTGCTGAAGGGCACATTTTACCAAATAATAGTTCAGTAATTTCACTTGTAAATCTTAGAAATCTTGTTATTTATAATTATTCACCTTAAAGCATTTATTTTTCCCTTCCTCCCTCCCTCCCTTCTTCTCTAGCTTTCTTTCTTTCTTTCTTTCTTTCTTTCTTTCTTTCTTTCTTTCTTTCTTTCTTTCTTTCTTTTTCTTTCTTTTGTTCATTCTTCCTTTCTCTCTTTCTCTGTCTTTCTTTTTCTTCCTTCCGTCCATCCGTCCTTCTTTCCTTCCTCCTTGCCTCACCACTGCCCTTCTCTTCCCTCTGCTCCTCTCCCTCTCCCCCTCCTTCTTCTTTCTCTCTCTTTTTGTTTCAAACTTTAAGATAGAAGTAAGGATGTCTTTGATCCACTTTGAGAAGATTTCAGATGAATAAAGGATGACCTTTGGGGTTTCTTTGGTATTGATGAAAGAGCATGGGCTTTTGAGTCAAACATACCTCTATGTTCGAGCATCAATATTTATTAGTTGTGTGACCTGGAGCAAATCATTTCAACTGTCTACTCTTCCATTTCCTTAGCTATAAAATAGAGGCAATAATATACTCTCACAGAGTTGTAGTGAAAATTAAATGAGATAATGGGTACAAGAGCATTTACCCCAGAATTTTGAGCATAGTAAGTACATAGTAAATGCTACCTTCAGAATTACAATCATTATTATTGCTATAATCACACATGGGAAAATCATTCATTTTCTCCAAACCTCAGAATCCTCTCTTTTAAACAGAGGCCAAGTGAGAAAGCTTATGTAAAGTATTCACCACAACCCATAGCCTTGATAAATGTAAATGATTCTTCTTAATACACTTTCATCCAAACACCTTTTTATCAAGTAACTGCCCGTTGCTGGGCTTGGGACTGCAGACAGTCAAAATTGATGCTGTTTCCAGAGCCCTGGCATTTCAATATGGCCTGTCAGTTCTGGGAAGATACACATTCTCACAATTATTCTTCCCTGTAGAGTATTAGATATCACTTCACTTCCTGCTGTAGGAAACATGCTGGCTTGTCGGGGTTAGAGTATCCCAGGTATAGTGAAGTCAATCACACAACTTCTCATTAGCTTGTCTTAGACTCATTGTTTCCATCTAGTCAGCACTCTTCAAAATGTAACGTGCACACAAATCCCCTGATGATCTTGTGAAAATTAAACTTCCATTCCAGGAGGTCTGGGTCAAGGCCAGAGGATCTGAATGTCACAGGTCCCAGGTGGTAGCAATACCACAAGTTCACATGTCGAGTAGACAGTCTTGGAGTTCTTACACACATTTGGAAGGTAGTTAATGAGCTCACACCCTATTCACATGATTGCTTTGACTGGCAGAAATTAGCAGACATTCCTTTCACATCACATATTCTCCACTGTGAGCTCTGTGTTCCCTTTTTTCCACATCCCTTCCTTAATTGTGAAGACCAAGTAAAAGCACTCTCTGTGCCTCGTCCTCTGTGAACCTTCCCTGGTGCACCCCATCCCAAAACAGCACCTTCTTTTGTTTACTGTGCCCCCATGACATATGGCATGTACTTAGGTTTAATGATTATCCTTTTCTTTTGTAATTTGTCTCTATTTTTCTCTGTTTTATACTCCTGGTAATAATAGAGCACTATGAGGGAATTCCATATTCAGTTCTTTGTACCTCATGCTGTCTTGACAGTCACTAGGTGCTCAGAAAACTCAGAGGTCTGAGATATACAGTAGAAAAAGCAGTATCCATTGTAGGAATACAAATTTGGCCTTGAATCAATGTAAAGTTAAACAGGTAGCTTAGTTTTTCTTTACTTCACCTTCTTCACCTTACTCTATAAGTTTGTTTTGAGGATTATATAAGATAATATCCATGGCATGTGACCCCAGTGCCAAAGGGAAGAGCCAATGAATGTTAATATTGTAGTTTATTATTATCACTAACATTATTGGATTGGATTGGATTGTTTGAGAATTCCCTCAGATAACATAGACAGATACTAGAATACAGTTCTTCCCCTTCTATTTTAGAGTGAATGAATTCATGTTATATATATTTTTAAATTTTGTTAATGTTTATTATCTTTGAGAGAGAGGGAGAGAGAGAGAGAATGAGTGGGGAGGGGGAGAGAGAGAGGGAGACACAGAATCTGAAGCAGGCTTCAGGCTCTGAGCTGCCAGCATAGAGCCTGATGCTGGAACTCATGAACCCAGAGATCATGAATGACCTGGGCTGAAGTTGGACACTCAACCGACTGAGCCACCCAGGCGCCCCATGGTATATTTATTTTATTACGATTTTACACCATACAGTTTTGTTATTGGAACTCTCAAATTTTCATAGAATGAGGACTATCAAAGGAAATTAAAAATGAAATATACAAATGCATATTATCATTCATTTCACACATTAGGCCCTCAGAAGATGTTTTTGATCTAGGTCAAGAGAAAGCTTCCTCAAGCAATACTTCTTACATTTAAACAACTTTATGACTAAGAGGGTTTAGCATTTCCAAGGTCAACCATTTACTAACATACTTAATTTGCAAACCGGAGTACATAGATTACTGTGTCTGGTGTTCATTTTCACTGCTGTTTTTATGCCCAAATCCCCTCTGATCCATCTGGCCAAGAACTTGCCTGAAACGTTCTCTTTCTCTTGTGCCTCACTCTCTGCAGCAGAGATAAAGGATTAAGAACATGGAATAATTGAAGCTCATCAAGTGGAGAAGACAGTCACTTTCCATAGCGTTGCTAGCATCGATTGCAATTTGAATGCATGATGACTTCTTTCCCAGGAGTGTGAAAAAGGAGTCGTTCATAAAATACCCAGGAAGCCTCTCGAGGAAACTAATTAATGGCATTATTATCTTAAGCACAGCAAAGATTATTGAAAAGTTTCCTGTTACTCAAAATACTTTACAAAACAAATTATGATTACTTTGGATACTGTGCTTTAATGAATCTTTCATTGATTTCCTGTATGTTTACAGAGAGGTTTCAGGCTTTATTTTCAACTATTTACAGCACTTAAAGGAGTGGGCTCCATAGGCACTGGAAAAAGAAAGTCATTTTCTGCTATTGCATGTCATAAAGCAAGAACCAAAAACTTGAAATGAAGGGAAAAAAATTACAGTCCCATATATGTGTCTTGCTGCATCTATAGCATTTCTCTAGAGTGTATCAACTAGAAATTGATTAGCTGAATTGAAGAGTGATATGCATATCCAGATACGCTAGGCTGTGCTGCAGTTGTTACAAAGACGTTACACCAATTGACGTTTTGATTGTTGTATGCGAGCAACAGGTGGTATTTCATGATTTTCAATTTTGCCACCTTTACATATATAAATTTATCTTATCTTGGGCATATTTTATATTCCTTAACCATATTTTCTTCTGTGTGATGGCCATTTCAGCCCATACCCCCCTTTTTAAATGCTTTTTGAGTCAAATTTTGCCCAGTTTTCTCCCTGGTTTCCAGCCTTTTCCATATTGATTAATAATACTTCTTTATAGTTTCAAAATATTTGTTATTGGTGCGTGTGTGGTGTGTGCTGTGCATATCTTCCCAATCTCCCAATTTGGACTTTCACTTGGTTTATGATGCTTTTTGTGACTGAAGTTAATTCTACACTTTAGTGTAAATTTCACCTGTGTTTAGTTTTTTTCTCCCCTTTAGTTTGTTCCTTTTGTGTCTCGTCTAAGAAATATATCCCTACATTTGAATTTCTGAAAATCATGAATTTCTTAAAATATACTCCTGCATTACATTCAAAAAGTTGTATGCCTTTGCTTTTCACATTTCGATCTTTAATCTTTCTGGAGTTGAATTTTCTTCTTGTAACAGTATGTCAGGCAGATTCCCTGAGGATACAGACCTCACCAGGTTTGTTTGTTTGTTTGTTTGTTTGTTTGTTTGTTTGTTTTAAGTAACTTAATATAAAGAACTGTTAGCAGATGTAAACTATATAGCACATGTAATTACATAACTAGAAAGACAAAACACAGAAAAAAAGAACCTTGAATTATCACAGAGATAGACACTGAGGAAGCAGCTCTCATATGTACATTTCAGCGTATGACTGGGGAAATGGGGAGATTGACATTATTGAACTGTAGTAGTTTACCCATGTGTTAAAACTCAGATCTCTGAGGGGGTGGTGCAATTCAGTTGGCTCTGAAGTCTCTGAGCTCATAGGAGGGGCACTGGCCAGCTAGAGCCATGTTTCAGAGAAAGCATTGAGCTTCTGCAAGTACTGGAAAAACCACAGAATGTATCTAATTGGTGCTATGGGGGGAGCTGCCTCTGCCTGTTGATACTCAAAAGAACTAACGGCACACCAGAACCCAACAAGAAGCTATAATTTTCAGGAGCTGTTTCAGCCTCCCAAATTTCTATCCCTGTTTCCTTAATTTACTGAGACCCATCATGCTCTGGTTGGGGTGCCCTCAGCCATGGTCTGGAAAACATTTCCAGAGGAAAACCCTGGGCAATTAGAAGGCTCACTTACCTCATTTGATTTTCCTTATTTTTCCACTGTCAGCAATCACAGGTCTACACTGCTAGGTTCCCGATGTCTGCAAAGAGTTGTTTTCTAGTTGTGTGCAGCAGGGAGGTTGGATCATCTAACATGGCTGAAAGCAAAGATTCTTATGTCTTTGTTTCTATTCAGTTTTTATTCTGCTAGTAGTTTATAAGTTTTACATGATTATTTTACTCTTTTAAGGGACGCAATTTCCTAACATTTTTGTTATATATTTAAAATTTTACCTTATTTTTAAGTGAAATGGATTGTTTATAGTTTGCTAGTGAGTTTAGCTGGTAACAAACTCTTTTGTCTGTCTAGATGCGTCTCTCTTTGCCTCGTTCTTAAAAGATAATTTCATTGCATGTAAATTTCTAGCCAGGAATCTCTTTAGCACAATAAAGATACCCTTTCTTTTGACATTGTCATTAATCTGCTATTCCTTTGTTGTTAACTTTTTTAACCAATTTTAATCTTTTTTTTCATTTTTGAAGCTCTGGAGTTTCACTGTAATAAATCTTACATGTATATATTTTTTAAATTTTCTTCTTGGAATTCTGTAGCATCTTGAATCTGTGCTTACTTCACCCTTTCAGGAATTTCTTATCTATTATGTCTTCACATGTTGCCTCTATTTTATTTCCTTTCTCTTCTCTTTTGGAAATTTTGAATGCATATTGGATCCCCTTAGTCTTCCACAACTCTTAATTATGTTTTTCATTTTGCCCATGTTATTTGATTTCTGCCACATTCTGGAGAAGTCTTATTATTTATTTCCAGTTTACTATGTATCTCTCTAGCTATTTCTAATCTGATGTTAATTCTACTAAATTTTTATCTTGATTTTTAAAATTCTATCAATTATCTTTTTTCCCCTAAATCTAGTAGATTGTATTTTACCATGCCATGCTACAGACAGATACTACATAGCTCTATTTTCTTTTTTTTTAGAACATTGTAAGTTGTGTCAAAAACCATATCTGATATAGGAAGAATTGTGGTTTTCACTGTTCATTCTTGTTCTCGGAAACTTGTTTTCGTAGGTACTTCATTGCTTTATATTTTATGCCAGTGATTTTCCTTGAAAATTACTTGTATGAATTTTTCTTGAGGTCTGGGGAAATATGCTTTTCTTCTGCATTTGCCTATCTTAATGCCTGGGAGTCCAAAGTGCCTGGAAGTTCATCAGTTCATGTCTTGAGCTTCCTTGGACCACCCAGGTGAATTTGAACTGTATACATGGAAAAGATTTGAGGCTATGACTTTTCCAGGACTTTCATTTTGTTCTTTGCTAATCAGGACCAGTGCAGTTTTTCTTATTACTTCCTGCGGGTGGAGAGGACAATTTTGTTATATTTTCCTTCTTAACCTTTACCTCAAATTTGCAGCTATTTTTTGATCTAGTTTTCTTGTGGAGAGACTGCACGTAGAGTTCTAAACTTGGGTGGACCTTGGCTCTCCGGGCCAAAGTTTAGTTTTGCTGTGATTGTTGAAATTCATTAGGGCAGAAATGGCTTTGATGTTCTGTTTACCATTTCAGATAATCTTTTTATCTAGATACTGGCTGATAAATTCCTGTTATCATTTCTACTCTATAGTGCTTCTAAAAAATATTTTTAAAATATATCTCAATTGATTTTAATATTAATCATTATCCTAATGTAATCAATGAGAGGGCTGGTCCAAATTGTATAGTTCACAGTAACCCCCAAAGCAGAAGTTCCCTAGATAAATTTTCATATGATATGGCATCTCCTTGAAGAACTATATCTTTATACTTTCAACAAATAAATTAGTTGACGTCTCTTGTTACAAATAGCTTTCAGCAAGTAGCTATTTTAATGACTAGGGATAAAGACTGTTGGGCAGATAACTTCATTTAAAATTTCCTTTGACACAATATGTTTTTCAGGATGCTTGTATCAACAACATCTTAGTATGGAAATAAATTTCTTTCCAGTCAGATAATGAATATTGTTTTCTTTTTCTCCCTAAACTTTGGCTTTAGAAGATCACTCCTGTCTTATATGAAGACTCAACTTGATGTTTAAATTAAATCTGAAAAACATTTGAATGTATAAGTGCAACTAGTAAGTATTATAATAAATTTAGATTATTCAGATCTGTTTTCCTACAGAAGAAGGCTCAGGTCTCATCTATCCTTAAAATGTTAGCCATTCAGTGTCAGACACGAGGTTAATGGCAATTTTCAGTTTATATGAGAACCCGTGTTCACCAAGATATTACAGAGTCAGTGTACACTTATTGAGGAAGGTTGAAATGGTTACACTTATGAGGAAGGTCAGAGTTTCAGCCACTAACCGCCCACTATTATATCCTGTAGTTTTCAACAGCATCCTGTTTAAACATTGTATCTTCCTCCCTTGATTGAGAGAGGCAATATTAGTGGGGCGCCTAATAACCGTGGCTCAGTCGGTTAAGCGTCCGACTCCGGCTCAGGTCATGATCTCACCGTTTGTGGGTTCGAGCCCCGCGTCGGGCTCTGTGCTGACAACTAGCTCAGAGCCTGGAGCCTGTTTCAGATTCTGTGTCTCCCTCTGTCTCTGATCCTCCTCTTCTCATGATGTCTCTCTCTCTCTCTCAGAAATAAATAAAACATTTAACAAATTAAGAAAAGAGAGACAATATTATTAATGATGTTGGTGGTAAGTATAGTAGCACTTAATTAAGCCCAGATAATGGAGCACCTACCTATAGAGTATTGTGAAGAGTTAGTGGACACACCTGCTAAAGTCTAAGCTAAACTCTGGGGAGTCCTTGAAGAACAACAAAGACTGGATCCTTGCCTTAATAATATTACTTTCATTCCAGTGGGGGGGGGGGGGGAAAGGCAATAAAATAATAGGTAATATAAAATTTAAGCTAGATTCATTAGCACAATAGATAAAATAACAAGAAACTGTGCAAGAAGATAACAAAGGGAGGTTCCACTGAAGGTTCCCATTTGCGATGAAACGTTGACTAAGCTGCAAGCCTGAGAAAAACCAGCAGCATGGGAACCTGCGGAGCAGGAGAACTTCTACCTGCAGCTGTCGTAGGAAAGAAATGAGCCTGTCCTAAGAGTGAACTGAAAGGAAATGTACTTGGAGAATAATGAGTCAGAAGCAAATTACCTTGAAGGAGAGATTTTCCAGTACTGGGTCACACAGTTCCTTTCAGACTCTGGTATGAAATCCGTTGGAAGGTACAGAGGCATCTAGAGAACAGAAGCAGACACACTGATAAAAGCTAATATATTAGAGCATGAAAAAATTGGTTTGGTTTTGAACAAGGGTAGTCTCCCTGGAGATGCATCTGGTGAGCTTATGACTTGAGCACATTGCTTAAACTCCTTGGGCCTCATGGCCTTCCTCTGAAATGACCGATGTTGCTCTGTAATCTCTAAACTCCCTTTCATACTAAAGACTCTGGTTTCAAAGACCTGTATGCCAGTAGGCACAGGCCCATTCCAAGGAGTTCTGACTTCGGGTCAAGCATTTTAACATATTGCTGCTATTTCTAATGATTTTTATACTCAAATTTGTCTTGGAATATCAGTGAGAATAAGGGGAAGAGCTGGCTCTAGGGGAGATTTTTTTTTAAATCTTGGTATTAATAACTTCAGTGATTCTTTTTTAAATTTTATTTATTTATTTTGAAAGAGAGAGAGAGAGCAAGTGAGGGAGGGGCAGAGACAGAGAGAGACAGAATCCTAAACAGATTTTTGCTGTCAGCACAGAGCCCAGTGCAGAGTTCAAACCCACAAAACGTGAGATCATGACCTGAGCTGAGATCAAGAGTTGGACACTTCACCAACAAGCCATCCAGGCACCCCTTCTTCTCTGATTCTTACAAATAGTTTTTAAAAAAATCAAACTCCTATCTATTCCTTCGCAAGAGAACTATTTACTTTGTTTTACTGAGAGACTGGTTGGGTCCTGTTATATTCTTCAGAAGGCTGGCAGCATCACAGGAAAACATCAAATGGAGGTTTCATGCAGGTATGAGACCCAAGAAGTCTGAGATGCTCCTGTGGGATCATGGCCACCTCCTTTTATAAACATGACTTGCAAGTATTTCCAATGATGGTAATGACAGTGAAGGCCTGGAATTATGCTAGGTTGTCTGAATATTTTGACAAAACACCATTATTTTTATTACTCTTTATTTCTTTTATTTGTGTTGGGTTATATAACTGAATCTTTATTTAGTTTTTTTTTTTCTGGTTTTATAAAAATTTGCACTGGAGACAAGAATTCCTGAGCTTATTCCCACATTACACATTAGCAGAGGATGGATGAGGTAGTGGACAGTAAACCAGGCTTCTCCCGAGAGACCCACAGTGATGCTAAGAATTGCAGCTAAAAGAGGCCTCACTTAAGTTTAAACCTGATGATTAATTAAGACTCTTCAAAGTGCTTCTTCCTAAAGAAGGCATAAATTTTAAGATGTTGTTGCTTCACATTTCTGGAATGGCTTTTGGAGTTGTCACGTGCCACTGATCCATAAACCCAGAGTAGCTAGGAAGAAACAGGAAGAAAAAGAAGAATAATTAAGAAATGGCAACTGGAGATGTAAAAATAAATGATGTAAGGGGAGCCTGGGTGGCTCCGTCGGTTAAGCATCCAACTTCGGCTCAGGTTATGATCTTGCGGTTCGGGAGTTCGAGCCCAGCTTTGGGCTGTATGCTGACAGCTCAGAGCCTGGAGCCTGCTTCAGATTCTGTATCTCCCTCTCTGTCTGTTCCTCCCCTGCTAGTGCTCTGTCTCCCTCTCTCTCTCAAAAATAAATAAAGATTATTTATTATAATAAATAAAAAATATAAATGATGTAACTGGCAGTCTGATGGGGGATCCAGAGCCAGGGCACAAAACCAGATGAGTTTATGTTCCTCCTTAGTTGATCATAAGTATTTCTAATACAGCCTGTTGTAGAAAGACTTAACGCATCAGGTAGAGAACCTCTAAGGCACTATATGCTTATAACCCATTCAGTTCCTACTTGGCATACATTCTCATCATTTCATTTATGAAACATTTCTACTCATATTCTACATACACTTGAGAGACTCAAACTCCCATTTTACTTCAACCCTTCCTGCTTTAATTTGATGGAATTACCGCTCTCCAGAACACCATTTGCTGCCAAGGCCCTAATTGGTTGTCGGACAAAAATGTCACGGGAGGAAGTTGCCATCTCAAAATGTGTTTTAGCTTCTTGTTTTTACAAATGTTTGCAAAACCTTACCAACATTTTCCCCCTGTAATCATGTTCAGCTCATAAATGAGATGTCTGTCAAAGCACATGAAGTGAGAAATGTTTTAAAAAATTGACACCTAATTTTTTAACTTATTTAGGTGGCATCTTGACCTATTTCATTACACTTGATATATAATAATTGTGTTTTCAATAACATCAGTTTGAATAAATAAAGTTTCAAGCATCAGGAAAGGGAACTTAACAGTCATTTGTGTCTGAAGATTTACTAACATCACCTTAATACCTCAAAGACAGTGAGCAAAGTATTATTAGCCATATCTACCTAAGGCTCAGAGGCTGCTATACATTCTAGTTACATAATTATATGCAATTAAGATTGGAACGTGAATATGTGGGACTACAATGTGGTTTTCTCTACCCTTGGAACATTAAATCCGCTCTAAGGGTAGCAGCATCAGCGTTGCCCAGGAGCTTTTTAGAGATGCAGAATCTTGAGTGCCATCCCAGACCAAACTACATCAGGACTTTTATTTTAACAAGATCCCCTGGTGAACCTTATGCACGTTAAAAGACTGAGAAGTACTGATTAATACACCATGTCTCCAAAACAAGGCGGGTTTCTATTCCCATTTCCTATTTCTTCTACCAGTGCAAAGGCAATCAGGTGGCATACTTTAAACAAATTCATTTTTATTTCCTGACAAAACACATCTAATTTTTGTAGGAATAGTCTGGGATCTCATAGCACTATTCAAATTATTCTTCTTTCTTTACTTAAATAGTCTCTCACAGACCATTCCCTTTCCTCTCCATCTCCTAACATCTATTACAAGTTTCTTAAGCAAACTGACTCCCTTTATTATAAGGTGGCAATGCAGCTGGTGTTTCCTTATTTGTATGATGAAGGGAGAACATTCATGGGTTACTTTATAGATTCTGCACATATTACCAATTCATTTTTCATGGACCTTGAGTAATTCCTTTTAAACATACCTTTTGAGTGTGATTATCTGTGCATGTATAGTGGGGAACAAACACAATATCAACTAGTTATTTTGAATAAATGTATTAGAGTTTCTCTTTTCACTTTAGTGGTTTCTAGTTTGTAAAACACTTGCTATTTGCACCATTCACACTGTAACAAACCTAGATCTGAATGATACAAGACTACATTAGGATCATTTTACCAAATATCTTAGGAAGCAAATATACAGATTTATACAGATTTAAATTCAGCAAAGAGACTAACTCATTCCACTTTGCCATTATGAATTATTTATTATTTTTGGTGGTCCACACGACATTATATAATTAAATATATATGTGTATATGTGTGCATGTATATTTCTGTTTGTTCTAATTTTATGATGTACTTAGGAAGATATAGATGTGTGTGTTCTTTCATAGATGACAATGTATGTCATTTTATTTATTAATTAATTTTTTTGAGAGAGCATGAGCAAGTGAGCGTGAAAAGGGCAGAAGCAGAGGAAGAGATTCCTCAGTAGTCTTCATGCCCAGTACAGCGACTCAGCGACTGACACAGCGCTGGATGTCATGACTGACTGTGAAATCATAAACCTGAGCCAAAATCAAGAGTTGAACACTGAACCGAATTAGCCACCTTGGCATCCATATGTGGTTTTATTTTTTTAGAGAGGCTTAGAATAAGAAAATATTTAAAATTGAGCTACTAATTAAGCTACTTTTCTTTTTAAAGAAATACTTCACTTTTTTTCTGCAGCAGAACCTTCACCTACTTGTGATTAATAAAATTAAAATGCTTCATTTTTAACTTTTAATTTTTTTAAAAAAATGTTTATTTATTTATTTTTGAGAGATAGAGCACAAGCTGGGGAAGGGCAGAGAGAGAGGGAGACACAGAATCTGAAGCAGGCTCGAGGCTCTGAGCTGTCAGCACAGAGCTCAACATCGGCCTCAAACCCATGGACCATGAGATCATGACCTGAGCCAAAGTCAGTGGCTTAACTGACTGAGCCACTCAGGCACCCCCACATGCTTCATCTTTCAAAATTCAACCCAGAATCTAAAGAACTAAGGGTGTCTCAAAATTATGATTTCATCCATTCAATAGATACTTGTTGATTATTTTATTTTTTTTTAATGTGTTTCTGGTCTTGTGATTCAATGATGAGAAAAATATGGTTCCTGCCCTCATGTAATTGACAACATTATGGTGAAACAGACATATACACACCAAATTACAAAATGGGGAGTCAGTGCTACGATGATTTCTGCTTCACAGTATAGATGTGATTTGGCTTGAGATCTGAGGGATAATGGCCAGTGAAGGGGCTTGGTTGTAAAGGCAAATAAATAAGGGATGATGTATTGGCTGGAGCAGTTATGAAAAGAAGCAATGGTGGGAGTTGAACCAGGACACATCGGACTCTGTGCTGATAGCTCAGAGCTTGGAACCTGCTTTGAATTCTGCATCCCCCTCTCTCTATTCCCCTCCCTGCTTGCACTTGATCTCTCTCTTTCTCTCTCTCCCTCAAAAATAAATAAACATTAAAAATTGAAAAAAAACACATACACATACACACACCATGCAAAGAAGGGGACAAGCCATGATAAGCTGTCAAAGAACACTAAGCCCACAATACTCAATATTTATTCAGTACTCGCCATTGTGCTGGTGATTGTATACATAACTTCTAACTTTCTATTTCAGTTTTATATGTGATGGAGGGATAATGGTGAATTTCATAGAGCATTACACAAAGTAGAATATCTGGGATGCGAACCCCAGATGTGCTGTTCCTAACACTTTTCCCCCTTTTTAAATATGCAATGTATCATTTATTCAAAGGATACAAATTATGCATATGTAAAATGTGACAAAAAGCAATAGTTTGTGTCCACCTACTCAGTTTAACAAATTAGAACATTGGTAACAGTATTGAGGCTACCTTTGTGCCCCTCTGAAATCAAAACACCCTCCAAGGCTAAATAATATTCTTAAATTTGTATCTTTCTCCACAATATATGGTTTATTTATTTAATTTTGTTTTGTTTTATTGAGCTAAGAACACTTAACATGAGATGTACCCTCTTAACAAATTTGTAAGTGCACAGTATTGTGAATCACAGGTGCTAGATCTGTGATCTGCATAACAGATCTCTAGAACTTACTCCTCTTGCATAATGAAAACTTTATGCCTGTCGATTAACACCTCTCCGTTTCAGAAACTTACTTAAAATAATATAATATTCAACATGTATTTTGGTGACTTTTAAAATTCAATCTTATATTTGTGAGTTTTTCTCTGTTGATAAATGTAGGTGTAGGGAATTTGCTTTCCCAATCCATGTATGTTTTAACCTTAAAATGGCTGTTGGGTGTTTCTAAATTATTGCTTTTATTGTCAGTGCTATTATAAAATCTTTATGTCTCCTCATGCACTTGTGTAAAAAGTTTTCTAGAGTATTGACTACATCGAGGGTGTTGTTTCTCGGTGGTAGGAAGTGTTTATATTTAATTTTAAAAGATAACTCTGAATAGTTTTTCCAATTGGCTTCACTGATTTATACTCCTATCTCTACCATCTTCTTTCCATGACCTTGTCAATAAGTACTCCTTAAAAAAATTGGGGCTAATCTAATGGGTTGTAAATGGGATTTCAAGAATCCAATTACTGGGCAGATTTTTTTTTTTTGTTATAATGTATTGACTTTTATATTTCTTCTTTGAAAAGCCCAGTCAAGCTTTTGCAAGTTTTTCTTATTGATTTATTGGTGGTCTTTTCATATTCTAGATGCTAATTCTTTGTCAGTTATGTATGCTGCAATTTATTTTCCCCATTTATGGTTCATTTTATTGATTACTTTTAATAAACAGAAGTTTGTAATTGGACTATAGTTAGGGTTGTTAGACTCTGCCTCTATTTTTTGTATATTTCGTGTCTTGCTTAAGGAAAGTAATCCTAGCTTAAGTTAATGGATATATTCTGCTGTATTTTCATTGAAAAATTTTAAAGATCTGCTTTTTAAATTTGGGTATCCAATCCATTTGGAATTGATTTTTGTGAATTATGTGTGTTGGAACTACAATGTTGCTTTTCTCCATGTGGATATTTTGGAAAAACCTTAGATGGAGATGTTGCGTGAGTAGATTGTTGCTTGAGATTGGACTTGGTTTATATGCAAGTAAAGACAAACAGACAGTAAAGAAGCTACTGCTGTCATTACAGCAAAAGATGTTGAGGGTCTGAATTGGGAGGGTGGACAGGGAGATATAAAAGATAATTTGGAGCCACAAGCAATAGACTTGTTACCTGATTTTAATGGGCATAGAGAACATTTTGATCTTTATGGTTTTTTATGAGTTTTTAAAATGAAATACTCTATTGCCCTACCATGCCGTGGGGTCCTTGAGTGTCCTCTGCTTGCTCTGCTGTCCATTTAGACATTTGCACTTCCTTCAGGTCTACTGAAATTTACTTTTTAAATATGGGCTTCATCAAATACCTTTTACAAAATAGCAATCATGTTTTCCTGAACCTCAATACATGCAAATACCTGGCGATCTCCAGTTCCTCATGATTTATTACCATCTTTGCATGATTATTTTTATAGTGCCTGTATATTTTCACTAGATTATAAGCTCTGTGACGGAAGAAATTTTCATCTGTTTGTTTACTGTCGTATCGCCAGGACCTATGTCAGTGTCTATTAAATAGTTATAGTCATTGAGTACACAAGTACACAGAAAGTAATTACAGTTGACCCTTGAATGGTTGGAGACTTGGGAGTGCCAATACCCACACAGTTGAAAATCTACCTATAACTTTTGATTCCTCAAAAATTAAATAACTTATTGCCTACTGTTGACAGAAGCCTTATGGATGTCATAAACAGTTGATTAACACATATTTTGTGCCTGGAGGTGCACCACCTGCCCTAGGTCAAGGGAAGCTGCAGCCCCATAGGAGTGTGTGGGCCTCTGGGAAGCCATGGGGTCTGAGCCATGCTGTGGACAACAGTGTGCATCCAGCCCAGAAGGAGCCCAAGGCCTCCAGCCACACTGGCACAGCCCTGGAGCCTAGTGGGGAGGATTTAGAGGGCAGGAGTGTGGAGCTCCCTGAGCAGCACTATCCCCACTGGGCACTTCCTTTGCCTCAGCCCAGCCTCCTCCCCACCAACCCTAAGGGCTACACCTGACAACCCTGGCATCACACAGGGCGCCTACAGCCCCGCCTTGTCCAGGCTCTGCGTGATGCTGACTGCTTTGGCAGGCCTCCCAGGGCACTCAGAAGGCAGTGGTTACCACCTTGGTGCCAGTAGCCTTGGATTTGGTCCCATAGAGACTGAGGTGGGCAGTTGTAAACAAATGTCTTGTGGGTTTTGCTGTCAACTATTTTTAAAAATTTGCATAGAAGTGAACCTGGATAGTTCATACCCATGTTGTTCGAGAATCAACTGCATATGCCGATAAATGTGTTGTGTTTTTAAAAAAGAGAGACTTGTAAAAAACCAAAGTTTTTGGAGTTTTAGCAAGTTTTTGTTTTTTCTACAATGGTAGAATTCTGGGGAAGTGCCAGAATGAACCACTGGGCTTAGAGCCATCTCCCTTTCAGATCTCACTATAGGACTAATAAAACAATTTACAAATAAAAATGACAAGCAGAAAGAACCATTGTGAATACCCCAGTTTGGCCTGCACATGTCTGGGTAAGCCCATCTATCATCTTTATTTCACATTGACAGTAAAAACAATGGCCTCTAAATTAACTGAACCTTTAGAGATAAAACTAAATAAAACTGTGAAAATTAATTGGCCTGCATCTCAGCACCTGCCTAGATTGAGACAAGCCCTCCCTGCCACCCTCCCCGCCCCCTACCCCTCGCCTCTGCCATAGGGTTGCTTTAACCAAGAGTACTCCACTGGGCTGGCTTTGAAATATTCAGAGTTAGATTGCCTTGTCTGTCTTCATCCATGTGTTCGAGAAGAAAACCATAATAGATGATTAAAGTAACTTATACAACAACTTGTGGGATGAAGTTTGCTTAGTCTTTGGTCACATTAGAGTTTGACAAGCATGTTTTCCCCGATCCACCCCTTAGAGAAAGACAATTTAAAAACTTGTCGCCTGTCTTGGGGGTTGGCATCTCTTCTGACACCACAGATGGCTCAAATGACCCCGAACTTCACCAGGTTTTTCTCAAATATGTAATGTGAATATGTATTACCTGGCATCTTTGTAGATTCTGATTCATTCAGTAGTTCTGGGTGAGGGTCTATGATGTTGCATTTCTTACAAGTTCCCAGTTGATGTTGATATACACGTACCAGTACCATACTTTGAAAAGCAAGGAACACTGGGAGAACCAGACAGCAACATGCAGAAGAGTGAAACTGGACCACTTTCTTACACCACCCACACAAATATACTCAAAATGGATGAAAGACCTAAATGTGAGATATGAAACCATCAAAAATCTAGAGGAGAAAACAAGCAATGACTTTGTTGACCTTAGCTGCAGCAACTCCCTATTCAACACGTCTCTGAAGGCAAGGGAAGTAAAAGCAAAAATGAACCATTGGGACCTCATCAAAATAAAAAGCTTAGGCACAGCAAAGGAAACAATCAACAAAACTAAAAGGCAACTGAGGAATGGGAGAAGATATTTGCAAATGATATATCAGATAAAAGGTTTGTATCCAAAATCTATAAATAACATGACCAAACTCAACACCGCAAAAAACAAATAATCCAGTGAAGATATGAGCATAAATATGAATAGACACTTTTCCAAAGAAAAAATCCAGATGGCCAACAGACACATGAAATGATGCTCAACATGGCTTATCATCAGGGAAATACAAATCAAAAGCACATTGAGATACTACCTCACACAGGTCAGAGTAGCTAAAATAAACAACTCAGGAAACTACAGATGCTGGCGAAGATGTGGAAAAATGGGAACCCTCTTATACTTTTGCAAACAAGTGCAGCCTCTCTGAAAAACAGTATGGACGTTCCTCAAAGAATTAAACACAGAATTACCCTATGACCCAGAAATAACACTACTAGAAATTTATATAAAGGATACAGGAGTGCTGATGCATAGGGGCACATGCACCTCATTGTTTATAACAGTGCTATCAACAATAACCAAATTATGGAAAGAGCCCAAATGTCCATCAACTGATGAATAGATAAAGAAGATGTGGTTTATATATACAATAGAATACTACTTGGCAATGAGAAAGAATGAAATCTTTTCATTTGCAACAACATGGATGGAGCTGGAGGGTATTATGCTTAGTGAAATAAGTCAGGGAGAGAAAAACAGAGATCATATGTTTTCAGTCATATGTGGAACTTGAGAAACTTAACAGAAGCCCATGGGAGAAGGGAAGGGGAAAAAGTAGTTTCAAACAGAGAGGGATGTGAAGCATAAGTGACTCTTAAATATAGGGAATGAACTAAGTATTCATAGGGGGTGAGGGAGAGGGAAAAATAGGTGATGGGCATTGAGGAGGGAACTTGTTGGGATGAGCACTGGGTGTTGTATGTAAGCAATAAATCATGGAAGCCTACTCCCAAAGCCAAGTACACACTGTGTACACTGTATGTTAACTAACTTGACAATAAATTATATTTAAAAAAAGAAAAGAAAAGCAAGGTACATAGATTTTTGATTACAATACTAAGTATTATCAACCTAAATTTAAAGATGAGGTTTTTCAAGAAAAAATTATTAGAAAAACTAGATGATGAAGATGCTTGAGTTCAGAATAAATTCTTATTTGAAATATATTTTATATCAAATAAAACAAAATATTAGGATGAGGTATTTTTTTTCTTTTAATACGATATTAGATGAAAAATCATTGATTGTGCTTTAAAGCTATAGTAAAATGTAGGCAAAATAAAAATAATATTTTTACTGTGTATGGAAAACAAACAGAATCAGCATTGCAAAAAATCAAATCAGAGAACCGAAAGGTGAATTTAAAAAAAAACATACTCAGGATGCAGAAGAAATGTCTCAGGAGATAAAGTGCATATAAGAGTACATGAAGGACATCAAACTCAGGCCATGGAAATTCTCATAAAGCTGGCCCAGGGGGAGACAAATGATTAGAATCAGTAATAAAAGAAAATCTTCCAACTATAAAGACTTTTAAGGACAAGAAGGCTTACTATAAGCAGGCAAAACTACTAAGCAGAAACTAACATATAGACATTCCCTGGTAAGTTTTTAAACCTCAAACCAAAACTAGGGAGCTTAATTTAATGCTGCTAAGTACAAAATAGTTCATTTTGAAAGAAGAGAAACTAGACTAGATTTGAAATTCTCCTCTGCAACAGTCAAAAACAAAAGCAATGAAGAAACATCTATAAAACCATCAGAAAATTAAAACATAAACCAAGATTTTACATCTTGACATGTTGTCCTAAATGGATGCAAAGGAAAGTTACAAGGACTTGAAGAATTTATCAGCAAGCACCAGTCACTCAGACCTGTGTTCATATCACTAAAGGCAGTCCACGAATGAATTCCTAGATCCAAAACATTTATAAGTTGTTTCATGGGTTAGTCAATGTATGGAGGTTAATAAATAGAAACATAAAGTACATTATTCATACCTCTTTTACAATCCTCAGCACATTGCATTATAGTGTTATAGTTGCTTCCTTGAATGAGACCTTTCCTCCATATCATGATCGTCTTGAGAGCAAAGAAATTTATTTGTATTATCTGGTATATGCTCTGAAAGTATTCGTCAGTTACATGTGTTGTCTTTTGTGGCATAATCTCATTTAAATTCATTCTCTTGCCTCCTCGATCTGATGACGCTAAGAGCTTTTGTGGTAAGAATCATAGAAGTCACTAACAAATCCTATTTAGAGGTTCTATATTTTGTCAATCTTTTACAAACCAAATTTTAATTTTTACAGCAACTTTGGACAGTAGAGCTCAAAGCTATGTCTGAAATACGACATGATACTCTACATAGAAAACCCACTAGACTCTACCAGAAGGCTACTAGAACTGATCCGTGAATTCAGCAAAGTTGCAGGGTACAGAATCAATGTACAGAAATTGGTTGCATTTTTATACACCAATAATGAAGCAACAGAAAGAGAAATCAAGAAACTGATCCCATTCACAATTACACAAAAAAAAACATAAAATACTAGGAATAAACCTAACCAAAAATATAAGAGATCTGTATGATGAAAACTACAGAAAACTTATGAAGGAAATTAAAGAAGAAAGAAATGGAAAAATATTCCATGCTCATGGATCGAAAGAATAAATATTATTAAAATGTCATTACTACCCAAAGCAATCTACACATTCAATGCAGTCCCAATCAAAATTACACTGGCATTCTTCTCAAAGCTACAACAAACTATCCTAAAATTTGTATGGAACCACAAAAGACTCTGAATAGCCAAAGTAATAATGGAGGCATCACAATTCCAGACTTTGGCCTCTACTACAAAGCTATAACCATCAGGACAATATGGTATTGGCACAAAAACAGACACATAGACCAATGGAATACAATAGAGAACTCAGAATCAGACCCACAAATGTATGGCCACCTAATCTTTGACAAAGCGGGAAAGAGTATCCAATGGAAAAAAGACAGCCTCTTTAACAGATGGCGCTGGGAGAACTGGACAGCAACATGCAGAAGAATGAAACTAGATCATTTTCTCACAACATACACAAAAACAATCTCAAAATGAATGAAAGACCTGAATGTGAGACAGGAAACCATCAAAACCCTAGAGGAGAAAGCAGGAAACAACCTCCTTGACCTCAATTGCATCAATTTCTTACTTGACACATCCCCAAAGGCAAGAGAATCAAGAGCAAAAATGAACTATTGGGACCTCATCAAGATAAAAAGCTTCTGCATGGCAAGGGAAACAATCCATAAAATTAATAGGCAACTGATGGAATGGGAGAAGATAGTTGCAAATGACATATCAGATAAAGGGCTAGTATCCAAAATCTATAAGGAATTCACCGAGCTCCACACCCAAAATAATAATAATAATACAGTGAAGAAATGGGAAGAAGACGTGAATAGACACTTCTCCAAAGAGGACATCCAGATAGCCAACAGACACATGAAATCATCATCAGGGAAATGCAGATCAAAACTACACTGAGATACCACCTCACGCCAGTCAGAGTGGCTAAAATGAAGAAATCAGGAGACTAGATGCTGGCAAGGATGTGGAGAAATGGTCACCCTCCTACACTGTTGGTGGGTATGTAAACTGGTGCAGACCCTCTGGAAAACAGTGTGGAGGTTCCTCAAAATATTAACAATAGAACTCCCCTATGACCCAGCAGTAGCACTGGTAGGAATTTACCCAAGGGATACGTGATGCATAGAGGTACACGTAGCAGCACTCTCAGCAATTGCCAAATCATGGAAAGAGCCTAAATGTCCATGAACTGATGAATGGATCAAGAAGATGTGGTTTATCTATACAATGGAATACTACGTGGCAATGAGAAAGAATTAAATCTGGCCATTTGTAGAAATGTGGATGGAACTTGAAGCTGTTATGCTGAGTGAAATAAGTCAGGCAGAGAAGGACAGATGCCATATGTTTTCACATGTTTTCATGTATAGTTGGATTAGGAGAAACTTAACAGAGGACCATGGGTGAGGAGAAGGGGAAAAATAGTTAGGGAGAGGGAGGGAGGCAAACCATGAGAGACTCTTGAATGTTGAGAACAAACCAATGGCTGATAGGGTTTGGGGAGAAGGGAATGGGAGTGATGGGCATGGAGGAGGGCACTTGTTGGGATGAACGCTGTGTGTTATATGGAAACCAACTTGACAATAAACTATGAAGGGAAAAAAAAGAAACAGTAATTATTTTTAAAAAGCTATGTCTGAAATATAACTTGAAATGTACACACCCATATGTGACAAAGGAACGAGATTTTGAAGGAGATGGGAAATGACATCTGGCCCAGGAGGGATCCCCCCAGTCCCAGACACATGGAACCACACAGGTCTGCCATCTAGTACCGTAAGAAACTGGTACTCTGTGCAAGTAGCATGGGTTACCCCTAGGAGTGCTCTTTTGGTGCCAAATGATTGCTTACTATCTTCTATACAGTCTTATGAGGATCTCCTTTGATTATGTTTGTAATATAATTCAGTTGTAGCAGATGAAAGTATTTTGTGGCAAGCATTCATAGCCAAACGGTTTTCAGTTATGTCAACATGTAGCTTTAAAGCTAGTCTTTTCGGTTCACCTGGGGTGGGGGGAGGGGTGTCTTACTCAGTTGAGTGTCCAACTCTTGATTTTGGCTCAGATCATGATCCCAGGTCATGGAGCCCGCTTAAGGATCTCTCTCTCTCTCTCTCTCTCCCGCGCTTGCTCATGCTCTCTCCCTCTCTCTCTCCCTCTCTCTCTCTCTCCCACTCACACACTCTCTCTGTCTCTCCCTTAAGTAAAAAATAATAAATTGGTCTTTTATTTGGATAAACTTTGGCAAACATACTAATTCACAAAATATTGTAAATTATAATTATAGTGTTATACAAAATAATAAAATGAACATTCTTTAATATATTAAAGAGTAGAACTGGAAAAGTGTTGTTCTAGGATTAATTTTATAAGTAATATTAATTACGATCATAATTAGTAAATAGTAATGTATATTATAAGAACTAGAGGCCACTTGGGGCTGCTCCTTCAAGAATATTCCTAATGAGGAAGGCTGAGGGGCCAATTTGGAGATTTCTTGATCTTTTTGTTAAATATTTGAGTGCTTTCTTGATGCCATTAAAGTTAATGGGTTAGGGCTGCTTCTGACCCATGAGGAAACATCTCACCCTGTAAAAGCCTGAGAGAGAGTGATCTTCTGAGGTTTAGGACCAAATATTCAGGAATTTTATTTTCTGGGGTTTTTTTTTTCATTCTTCTAAATTTCTGTTTCATGTTAATCCACAAGAACACAAATATATTTCCTTAAACTTTACAAAACAGTATCACATATATCATTTCATTTCTTTTTTCTCAAGAAGCCTGTTTAGATCATAGTGAGTATTTAGGAGCACTATCATGGCTGGCTGGCTGCTAATCACTTTACATGGGCAGCCTCCTTGGATCCTTGCAATTCTTAGTGTGTAGCATTTATGCCTTTACCCATTTTACAGAGAGGTAGCAAGGCACAGAAAAGTAACATAAAGTCATGCAAATCACACAGCTAATAAGTGCTGGAGCAAAAGATCAAACCCACTTTACTGAAATGTTTATGGATAAGGATTTTATTATCATTGCTCTAAGATTATACATCACAGTTATCCTTTTCCTCCTGATATAATTAAGAGTCTTACTAAACTCATGTAAATGAGTTGTTGGCTTCAGTCATACTATGCTTTTGAACTTTTGTTTCTTAATTGATGTAACATTTTGAAGAAGTTCATCCTGCTTTCCTCTGAGCTTCAATAAAATGCCCAGGTGCTTCTTGCTTTATTTCCATTCTGTTTGAACACAGTACCTCCCTTTATATCCTACCTTAAATGACTGCCCTTCATTGATTTCCCCACCATTTGCCAAAGGGATTACAAAGTTTTGAGGAGATAATGACATTTGTATGACATTACTGTAACAAAAAAGTTACAGTTAAAAACTTGACATTTTTCTTAATTGTGTGTGTGTGTGTGTGTGTGTGTGTGTGTGTGTGTGTGTGTGT